>NC_083588.1:57579208-57909833 GCF_027579695.1 Neoarius graeffei
CGCTAACGGGAACAGCCGAAAGCAGAAGAAGAAGAAGACTGTGTGTTGAAATAATCACCTGTTTGTGAATGTCCACTTTAGTGGACATCAGAATTATCTTCAAGTCTTTCACTGTCACTAATTACTTTACACAACATTGTAGCAGAGGGAACAGAACAGAGAGTCTTTTGTTCAAAATTATTGAAGGCGATTCAGACTTTGATCCTGTTGAGGAAGACATAGCGAGCACTGGAGATGAGACGGGAGCTCATCAGATCAGTTGACAGGCACAGATCAATAGGACAGTTGTTGTCCTCGATGGGCCAGGGCAATCACATATTCTACGTCTTATACTGTACACACACCAACATTGCATTCTTGATATTCTTATAATCAAACTACATTTTAAAAAATTTGAAAAATGGTGGTGGTGATGATGATGGCTGATTCCTTGGGTCCAAGGATCAGTAGGAAGATTGTCGTTGGCGATACGATTTCTGGTAGCTATACATACCCATACTGGATCTGCACACTCTGTTACAAAGTGGACACAGAAAACCTTGTGCAGGAGGGCTCTGGCTGACAGTAGCTTTCCTCCACATATATTTGTCTTCAATGGCAGTTTTCCAAACCAATTCAAAGAGGTTACAGTCTTGATTTAAAGGTTGCTCTCCACCTTGCCTGATCCCTGGCGATATTCACCCAGTCCTTTTCAGGAATTCCTACTGCATACAACCGATGCTTAAGCTGGTCCTTAAAATGCTGACTCAGTTCTCCATAAAATACAGGTTTGGGTATTCGAATGTCATCCACACGTGCCAGGTCACCAGCCCGCCAAAGCTGTCTTGCCAATAGGATTGCTTTAATACTGGTGATCTTGGCTCACTCAAGGACTTCGATGTTAGTCTCGTAATTTTGCCATTTTATTCCAATTCTGGAGCAAAGGCACTGCTGATGAAAGCATTCAAAAAGTTTCACGTTTCCAGTAGAACCCAGGTTTCAGATCCGTACAGAAGAGTTGTGATGACGACAGCTTGGTACACAAGGATCTTGAGTATGACTTTAAACTGTAACTGGTGGTGAGTCTCAGGTCCAAGAGGACTTGAGTATTGGGGAAAGTGGAGTTACCCCTTAATCACCATTGCTCCCAGGTCCGCTCTGACCCAGAGTGGTAGCACCTGCCTGGGTTCCAGCTATGGGTTAAATAGTGCATCACCAATAAGGTGTTGGCAGCAGGGTGCTTTTCAGTGAGATGTGGCAGATGAACCCAACATGGTCAATGGCACACCACCAGATGGCATGCAGAAGAGCCACTCAAATGGCCAACGGATGGCATCACTCAGCAAGTCAGCTGTCACTGCGGGGCAACTTCCATACCCGCCAGGTCTGTGGGACTTTTGTGTACCACTTGACATCAGGTCTGGAGGTCCAGAGAGACAGCTTGATGGGGACAGGACATCGCTTGTCATACCTTACTGTGCAAGATGCTTTGTTAGGAGAGGAGAATAACATGCGAGAGCTCACGAGGCCAGACGTTCTGTGGCAGCTCGGCCAGGCTGTTCATGCCACTGCTGTGGACAACTCTGTCGCTCTGGCGTGAGCCTCGCGGCCCATCTGTGTTTCTGCGCATCCTAACGAAGCAGTCATCATCGCTAGCAGTGGACAGCTGATGACGACAACACAAGTATCTTGGTAGACCTTGCAAAATACATTTATATTAAACCTATTACACAATTAAATTCTATTTTGTTCCTTTGTGTTTCTGCCTTAATAGATTTACACCTATGTTGCTTCAGCCACCTGATTACCAAGATGTCCCAACAAACTGGATTCCAATTCAGTATTATCCCCTGTACATTGACAGTAAAGTCTTTGAGGATTTGGCAGGGTTTACAAATCCAAAGGAGCTGCCGGTTAAAAGAGAGTCTCTAAAAACCACATGACATCACACCGGAGGAAATGAAGGTCTTTGGTGTAGAATAATCAAAATGTTCTGGGCATAAGATAAAGTGAAAATAATAAGTAACATCATGACAAGAGAGACACTGTTCAAGCAAAGAAATTCACCAATAAAAATCTAAAATGACCTTGATGTACCAGAGGTATTAAAGAAGACAGACGTTCTTTGAAGAGTCAGACCACTCCTTGACAGAATGACGCAAGGCTGCCATTGTCTTCCAAAACCGGAAGGAAGGAAGGAAGGAAGGAAGGAAGGAAGGAAGGAAGGAAGGAAGGAAGGAAGGAAGGAAGGATGGATGGATGGATGGATGGATGGATGGATGGATGGATGGATGGATGGATGGATGGATGGATGGATGGATGGATGGATGGATGGATGGATCATTCCTTTCACAGGCTGTCCAATTAGACACTTTGTTACCCTACTGGCTTGAAGATGTTTGTCCTTGCCTCTCCAGCTGGTCTGATGCTGGATTTTGAGGTGTACCAATGGGAAGGGAATGGGCACTGGGGCTTCAGCAGTCCTGCGCATGTTTGACTCTGTTCCTACATCAAGTCAGCTATTCTTTGATCGGTACTTCACATCAGTCATGGATGCATTGGAGGAAAATGGCTTTCCAGCAAGTGGAACCATCATGACTTGTAACAAGAATGGAGAGCATCATTAATGATTGTGGTTAGAGAGAGTAAGTTGGCCAATCAATCACCAAGTGGTATGATAACAAATCAGTGCTAATGGCATTGACCATACATGGGAAGGATCCTGAAGCTGTCTGCACAAGATGGTCCAACAAACTAACATGTCTAGGTGAGAAGACCTGCCATCCATCATTCAGGAATACGATGGTAACTCCTGCATGGGTGGTGTGGACTTTTGGATTCAAATTCTCTGCTTTTAAAGACCGTCAAGCACCACGTGTGTGACACATCTAGACATCAGTGACCTCTCTGACTGACAGCAAAGCCCTGAAAAGACCTGTGAAAGAAATTCCCTTGAATTCAATCTGCACCTGGCTGAAGAGCTGCTAAATAACCCAACCTTAACAACAGTGTGAATGAAGAGAGTGGAAAAAAAAAAAAAAAGAGTATGAGCCAGTAGTGAAAAGGTGGATTTGAGAACAAGTCATCAATGTTTCAATATGGAGGCAGGGACATGTCAGAGATGACAGATTGAAGGCATGCAGAGCGATGCAGAAACACAGACCGTCAATATAGGACACACATGACATGCACCAAGTGCAAGATATTTCTCTGTATAACCAAAAAATGAAGTTATCAATGATGAACAGGACGACTGAAGTCACAATATGCAAAGTAAATAAAGAAGGCAAGTTTTAAGTTCAGTAGTATGATAAATTGCAGTAATTCAATAATATAGGCATCAAATGAGCTCAAAGGCAATAAAAATTAAAGTTTTTAGTTCAACTCATCTCATCTCATTATCTCTAGCCGCTTTTATCCTGTTCTACAGGGTCGCAGGCAAGCTGGAGCCTATCCCAGCTGACTACGGGCGAAAGGCGGGGTACACCCTGGACAAGTCGCCAGGTCATCACAGGGCTGACACATAGACACAGACAACCATTCACACTCACATTCACACCTACGCTCAATTTAGAGTCACCAGTTAACCTAACCTGCATGTCTTTGGACTGTGGGGGAAACCGGAGCACCCGGAGGAAACCCACGCGGACACGGGGAGAACATGCAAACTCCACACAGAAAGGCCCTCGTCGGCCCCGGGGCTCGAACCCGGACCTTCTTGCTGTGAGGCGACAGTGCTAACCACTACACCACCGTGCCGCCCTTTTTAGTTCAACTGTCTCATTTTAAAAAAAAAAAAAAACTTTCGGTTTAATATAAACTTGAATGACCATATTCTTTCTTTTCTTTACGTTTTACACGAGTAAAACACAGAAAAAAAGTCAGATTGATTTTTAGTTAGATGTCATGTTATAGCTGGAATCCTTGAAGGTTTGTATGATTTTGATTGTTTTGTGCATGAAAATTTAAAAACAGCAAAAAAAGTTTTGATGTTTTTAAAAATTTTTAATTAATTAATTAATTAATTAATTAATTATAATATTTTAAAAACATCAAAACTAACTTTCTCACTCTCAAGAAGAAAATCACTAAATAAATAATTTTTTTAAAACCACCGAAACTGTAACTTTCACTCTCAAGAAGAAAATCACAAAGATAGATAGATAGATAGATAGATAGATAGATAGATAGATAGATAGATAGATAGATAGATAGATAGATAGATAGATAGATAGAGAATTTTTTTTAAAAAACATCTAAACTGTAACTTTCACTTTCAAGAAGAAAATCACAAAATTTATAATAATCATAATAATAATAAAAACACTTAAATGTAACATTTACTCTCAAGAAGAAAATCAATACATAAATTGTATTATTATTATTAGTAGTAGTAGTAGTAGTAGTAGTAATAATAATAATAATAATAATAATAATAATGCTTTTTTAAAAACACCTAAACTGTAACTTTCACTCTCAAGAAGAAAATCACGAAATAAATGTAGTAGTAGTAGTAGTAGTAATAATAATAATAATAATAATAATAATAAGTTTTTTTTTAAAACACCTAAACTGTAACTTTCACTCTCAAGAAGAAAATCACATAAATAAATAAATAAATAAATAAATATTATTATTATTATTATTATTATTATTAATAATAATAATAATTTTTAAACACCTAAACTGTAACTTTCACTCTCAAGAAGAAAATCACTAAATAAATAAATAAATAAATTTTAGTATTATTAATAATAATTATAATAATAATAATGTTTTTAAACACCTAAACTGTAACTTTCACTCTCAAGAAGAAAATCACTAGAGAGATAGATAGATAGATAGATAGATAGATAGATAGATAGATAGATAGATAGATAGATAGATAGATAGATAGATAGGAAGGCATGTTTCCCTTTGATTCTCAGAAGGATCTTTGAAAGCTCTTAAAAGCCTCTCTGTGCGAATCAATGTTTACTAAATCAGATGAGTAAGAATGCAGCAGAATCCGATACATTTCCAAACATTAATAAAATATGAACAGTCAAAGCATTCAGGTCGAAAAGAAACAAATCAAACCATGAAAATCGTATTGTAGAAAAGGAAATATCACCTTAATCCCTGCACAGTCCTATAAATAAGCAACACAGTGTGTTCAGTAAGCCAAACACACTGAGGTTGTGCAAATCTGCTTGTGCGTGCATCCTCTGTCAACCAATCAATTTAACCGCAAACTTCAAGTCAGTTTTCAGCTGCAGAAAAAAGAGTGATCTGTCAGTTTCTATTTTTCTCTAATCTGACGTGGGGTCCCTGAGACGTCTTTTATAACAGCCAGTCTCTGACAGTTCTTCCATCCTTTTAACACACACACACACACACACACACAAAAAAAAAACATACACGCTCGTTATACTTTAAAAAGCATTTATCCCTTGTACGTACCAGGGATACAAGAATATATAATTCAGATGAAGGTTATTAAATGAGTAATGATGCTGAATGTTTTTTGCTTCTTGTGTTTTCTGCTTTGGTATTTGTTCCCAAATTACCAGAGCACCACAACAGTTCCCCACCATCTCATCTCATCTCATCTCATTATCTCTAGCCGCTTTATCCTGTTCTACAGGGTCGCAGGCAAGCTGGAGCCTATCCCAGCTGACTACGGGCGAAAGGCGGGGTACACCCTGGACAAGTCGCCAGGTCATCACAGGGCTGACACATAGACACAGACAACCATTCACACTCACATTCACACCTACGCTCAATTTAGAGTCACCAGTTAACCTAACCTGCATGTCTTTGGACTGTGGGGGAAACCGGAGTACCCGGAGGAAACCCACGCGGACACGGGGAGAACATGCAAACTCCGCACAGAAAGGCCCTCGCCGGCCCTGGGGCTCGAACCCAGGACCTTCTTGCTGTGAGGTGACAGCGCTAACCACTACACCACCGTGCCGCCCATTCCCCACCATTTGAGGTTAAAAAATAAATAATAATCAGAACAGCTTCTTGACTGAATATGCAAAAAGATAAAATGCATCACATTTGTTCTGCTTGTCTGTTTACTGCCATCTTGTCTCAAAAAAAAAAGAAATACAGTGAGAGCACAATTCTGCTTTCATCACAGCAACAGAGTGACACTTAACACCTGGCATTATTATTTTAGAACCTCAGTGTTTTGGAGTCACGTTCTCACCAAAAATTCCACACCACACCTTAGAGCTAAACCTACACTCACCTGTAGCTCATTACTTCCTTCAAACCTCAAAGTTTAGCTAACCCTTTGCGAAGTCTTGCCCTCTTTTGGATTGCATTACGGAGGCTTATTTGGCGGCATATTACTTCGGATAGTTTTCAGTTCTTTTGCCCTTCAGACTTTTTTTTTATTCTGACCTCTCGGTGTGATTTTGTGACGTCTGACTGTGATTTTTTTCCTGGTACAATTTATTAAACTCTGCATTACAAGTTGATATGCACATAAATTACATCTATAAATAGTCTAAAAAAGTGCAGCGCATCTACCTTAGCAGATCGGATTCAGCAACCTCACAACAGTGCTGTTTACTTTGCTGGTAAAAAACTGTCATAACTCAAAACATGCTACAAAAAAAACTTGGTTTTGATTAATTCAGGTTCAGGCAACAGTAAATGGTGAATTTTAAGTGCAAAATATAGCCGACACATCGAATTGCTTTTTGGATAGCTTCAGCTTTGTGTAGTCATATCAGAAGAGGTAGAAAGCTACAAGAAATATCACATTTTATTCTATCCACATTCACTGGAGATGAGTAATTGCATGCTGTGATTGGCTACTACGAGGATATCAGATCATATACCGTGAGTCGAGAAAAACAAAATGGCGGTGTGTGTTGCTGAACCAACCGAGGACGAAATAAAAACTCTACTCGAAAACAAAACCCCAAGAAATACAAAAAAAGCAACAAAATATGGAATAAAAGTATTGGATTGTAAGAATGGATTTTTTTTTATTTTTCAAGAATTATTATAACATTTTTCTCAAATTGCTCCCGTCATTTCTCCGGTTTCTTTACATTCTTCATCTTTAAGCATTAAAATGTGCTGACTTTTCTGAGACTGGTTCAAAAGCTCAAAGAAGTTTGAAAACTACAGAACTGAAATGTCCAAGAAAGAATTAAATAAATGTCGAAAGCTATTCTATACCTTGACGGCATTTTCTACAAAAAAAAAAAAAACACTGAAGTCAATTTGTGCAGCCATCGATAGGTTTTTAAGAAGTCTATCCACATTCGCTGGATTTGAGCAATCGTGCGCTCTGATTGGCTATTCTACTACTAGGCTATCAGCTCATATACCGTGAGTAGAGAAAAACAAAATGGCGGACGGTGTTAGTGAACCAACCGAGGATGAAATAAAAACTCTACTCGAAAACAAAACCCAAAAAATACAAAAAAGCAACAAAATATGGAAAGAAAGTATTTGATGTGGCGGCACGGTGGTGTAGTGGTTAGCGCTGTCGCCTCACAGCAAGAAGGTCCTGGGTTCGAGCCCCGGGGCCGGCGAGGGCCTTTCTGTGCGGAGTTTGCATGTTCTCCCCGTGTCCGCGTGGGTTTCCTCCGGGTGCTCCGGTTTCCCCCACAGTCCAAAGACATGCAGGTTAGGTTAACTGGTGACTCTAAATTGACCGTAGGTGTGAATGTGAGTGTGAATGGTTGTCTGTGTCTGTGTGTCAGCCCTGTGATGACCTGGCGACTTGTCCAGGGTGTACCCCGCCTTTCGCCCGTAGTCAGCTGGGATAGGATCCAGCTTGCCTGCAGAACAGGATAAAGTGGCTAGAGATAATGAGATGAGATGAGAGATGTTCTTTCCATCAAATACTTCTCATCTCATCTCATTATCTCTAGCCGCTTTATCCTTCTACAAGGTCACAGGCAAGCGGGAGCCTATCCCAGCTGACTACGGGCGAAAGGCGGGGTACACCCTGGACAAGTCGCCAGGTCATCACAGGGCTGACACAGAGACACAGACAACCATTCACACTCACACTCACACCTACGGTCAATTTAGAGTCACCAGTTAACCTAACCTGCATGTCTTTGGACTGTGGGGGAAACCGGAACACCCGGAGGAAACCCACGCGGACACGGGGAGAACATGCAAACTCCACACAGAAAGGCCCTCGCCGGCCACAGGGCTCGAACCCGGACCTTCTTGCTGTGAGGCGACAGCGCTAACCACTACACCACCGTTTACTTAAAAAATAAGTAAAAACGCTCTGTTTCTCAAAATCCAGTGAATGTGGATCGAATAAAATTATTTAGAACAGTCAAAGGACGGCTCAGCGAGCCGGAGTGTATGAAGAGTTTGTTTCAGTGCCTTGTAGTTTGTAAATCAATCAGTTCAACTGATTTACAGTTGATATAATTATCTTGTATGCAAATTCAGTTTAAAAAAAAACTGGTAAATAGCTTAAGCCTTGAACACAATTTTAAATTTGTTGCATCATAATTTTCCCCCACAAGTCCATAAATGATTCTGTGCCATTGATCAAAGAGAAAATGCACATCTGTGGGTTTTCATCTCGGTATCATCCATCAGTATGCCCACTGCTCTCCTCTCTGTCCCAAACAGTAATATGTAGCCATCATTGCAGTGAATCATTAAACCACTACAAACAGAGCATCTGCGCCAGCTTATTGTCAGGGCTCCGATCCATAAGATTCACCCATAATATTCAGGATCAGATCCAAGTATATTGCCAATAAACAAACTGTAGAATGCGATAATGAGACAAGTACATGCTTATTTCTTTACACGGCTCCCTATCAACCAGTTCAGCACATTTTCAAACGTCAGAGATTGCATAAGCTTAAAACACACACACACACACACACACACACACACACACACACACACACACACACACACACAACAAATGAGGATTTCAAACTGTAGAGCATTTCAATATTAATTGTCTAATGCAAACAAGACAAGCCTCGATAGATTACTAAGGATGCAGAAGAGAAATGCCCACGTTATTTATTCTATAAAAGAAGCCTTGTAAAGCGCCTTGAGCTGTGGATAAGTGTGCTGTATAAATAAATAAAGTTCAAGTTAAGTTAAGCCCAGAGAAGAACGATCTGAAAACTTGTTTAGAGAGTTGGGTTGGATCCCTTTAACTGAACGTTGGACTTTGCCCATCATACAGTGGTGCTTGAAAGTTTGTGAACCCTTTAGAATTTTCTATATTTCTGTATAAATATGACCTAAAACATCATCAGATTTTCACACAAGTCCTAAAAGTAGATAAAGAGAACCTAGGTAAACAAATGAGACAAAAATATTATACTTGGCCATTTATTTATTGAGGAAAATGATCCAATAGGACATATCTGTGAGTGGCAAAAGTATGTGAACCTTTGCTTTCAGTATCTGGTGTGACCCCCTTGTGCAGCAATAACTGCAGCTAAACGTTTGCGGTAACTGTTGATCAGTCCTGCACACCGGCTTGGAGGAATTTTAGCCTGTTCCTCCGTACAGAACAGCTTCAACTCTGGGATGTTGGTGGGTTTCCTCACATGAACTGCTCGCTTCAGGTCCTTCCACAACATTTCCATTGGATTAAGGTCAGGACTTTGACTTGGCCATTCCAAAACATTAACTTTATTCTTCTTTAACCATTCTTTGGTAGAACGACTTGTGTGCTTAGGGTCGTTGTCTTGCTGCATGACCCACCTTCTCTTGAGATTCAGTTCAAGGACAGATGTCCTGACATTTTCCTTTAGAATTCGCTGGTATAATTCAGAATTCATTGTTCCATCAATGATGGCAAGCCGTCCTGGCCCAGATGCAGCAAAACAGGCCAAAACCATGATACTACCACCACCATGTTTCACAGATGGGATAAGGTTCTTATGCTGGAATGCAGTGTTTTCCTTTCTCCAAACATAACGCTTCTCATTTAAACCAGAAAGTTCTATTTTCGTCTCATCCATCCAAAAACATTTTTCCAATAGCCTTCTGGCTTGTCCACATGATCTTTAGCAAACTGCAGATGAGTAGCAATGTTCTTTTTGGAGAGCAGTGGCTTTCTCCTTGCAACCCTGCCATGCACACCATTTGTTGTTCAGTGTTCTCTTGATGGTGGACTCATGAACATTAACATTAGCCAATGTGAGAGAAGCCTTCAGTTGCTTAGAAGTTACCCTGGGGTACTTTGTGACCTCACCGACTATTACACGCCTTGCTCTTTGAGTGATCTTTGTTGGTCGACCACTCCTGGGGAGGGTAACAATGGTCTTGAATTTCCTCCATTTGTACACAATCTGTCTGACTGCGGATTGGTGGAGTCCAAACTCTTTAGAGATGGTTTTGTAACCTTTTCCAGCCTGATCAGCATCAACAACGCTTTTTCTGAGGTCCTCAGAAATCTCCTTTGTTCGTGCCATGATACACTTCCACAAACATGTGTTGTGTAGATCAGACTTTGATAGATCCCTGTTCTTTAAATAAAACAGGGTGCCCACTCACACCTGATTGTCATCCCATTGATTGAAAACACCTGACTCTAATTTCACCTTCAAATTAACTGCTAATCCTAGAGGTTCACATACTTTTGCCACTCACAAATATGTAATATTGGATTATTTTCCTCAATAAATAAATGACCAAGTATAATATTTTTGTCTCATTTGTTTAACTGGGTTCTCTTTATCTACTTTTAGGACTTGTGTGAAAATCTGATGATGTTTTAGGTCACATTTATGCAGAAATATAGAACATTCTAAAGGGTTCACAAACTTTCAAGCATCACTGTACCTCAGGAACAGGTTTACCCGCAATTCTCAAGTACATAACTACAACACTAGAAACAAATCTAACATTCACATGGTTGAAATATCATCCAAGTCTGGTTACGGATCCTTTAAATACTCTCCTGCTAAATTCTTCAACAGTCTGGATTTTTAGTTATAAACTCTACATGTGTTAAATCATTTTGCTCAAATTATTGGTTTTATATATATATATATATATATATATATATATATATATATATATATATATATATATGTTCTAGATGAACTCTAAATTGTCCAGTGTACTCAAACCTCTAAGTTATTATAATTTTCACACTATTTTTTTAAAGTTTCAATTGTCAATACAAATCTCTATACATTTTAATATTCTAGCCACATATGAGCAATCGCGCGCTCTGATTGGCTACTCTACTACTAGGATATCAGCTCATATACCATGAGTAGAGAAAAACAAAATGGTGGAGCGCATCAAGTCAAATATATCACTTTTGCCGCTTTTCCACTACCAACGCGGCTGAGTTGGGCTGAGCCGTGCCGTGCTGAGTCGGGCTGAGTCGGGCTGAGCAGGGCTGTTGGAGTTGCATTTCGACTACAACCGCGCTGAACCGTGCTGGCTGGAAGTGGGTGGACACATTTGGTGGAGTTAGCGAAAGTGGGTGGACGTCACGTGATGTCGTTAGGCGGCGCAAACAGTGACATCAGTGACCTTTTAAGCGGTAGTCTCACGACCCGGATAGTAAACAATAAACATGGAGGACATGGAGTTGTTAGTGTTGCTGGTCTTGGTGCTGTGGCTTGTTGTCACCGACAACGCCAACAAATACTGGCAAGAGCGTATAGATGAGGCGAGGCGCATAAGGCTTCAGAAATTCTCGTAATTCGTAATTATTATTCTTCTGGGTTTACGGTGTTTACAGATCCCAGCGTGCTCGCGGGGCGTGTGTGGGCGTGTGAGGACACTCCTCCTCACCAATCAGTGCACAGGGGAGTGTCTGCTCATGCCCCTAGCCCCACTCGGCTCGGTTTGGCTCGCTTCAGCCCTACTCCAAAACCGTGCGAGTTTTGGGTGCTGAGTAAGGCTGAAGCGAGCTGAGTCGTGCTGCTCTAAGGTAGTCGAAACACGAGCCGTGTCGGGCTGAAGTGAGCTGAAGCGAGCTGAAAAAGGGTAGTGGAAAAGGGCCATTTGTTGTCAAGTATTTCAAAGAAACAGAAATAGCTAAAAGAATATAGTCGTCACTCCAGCCCAGTTGGTGGCAGTAATGTACCTTTAAGTTGGTTTGTCAACTGCCAAAAAACCCTACAGAAGAAGAAGTAAATGGCGGCGCATGTTAATGAACCAACCGAGGACAAGATAAAAACTTTACTCGAAAACAAACCCCCAAAAAATGCAAAAAAAAAAAGGCAACAAAATATGGAATGAACGTATTTGATAAGAATGTATATCTTTTTTTAAAGAATTATTATTATTATTATGCCATTTTTCACAAATTGCTCCTGTCATTTCACCGGTTTGTTTACATTTTAAGTGGAAATGATTTTGTCGGACGTTAAGTACAAAGCTTTTATTTATCGAATTTGCCAAAAAAAATAAAAATGCTCCGTTTCTCAAAATCCAGTGAATGTGGATAGAATAAAACCGTTATTCCACTCAATCTCGTCATACATGGCTTATAGCCAAGTTGGTGCTATGCGCCTCGTCGGCTATCAGCTCAAGTACGACTCAATTTTGTGGAATAACTGTTAAATATTTGCTATACACAGCTTTCATGGAAATAAGTGTCAGCTTTTGAAACCCTGTGCCTAATAGATGTTGTTGTTGTTGTTATTATTATTATTATTATTATTATTATTTTATTGCATTGCCAGTTTGCACCGTGGGTCAGAGAGGACTGATATTTCATCTGTGCTGTATGTTGAGCATGTATAGCATATTTGACAATAAAGTTGACTTGACTTGATTATTATTAAATAGTTTGTAACAGGGGTGGCATGGTGGTGTAGTGGTTCTCCCCGTGTCCGCGTGGGTTTCCTCCGGGTGCGCCGGTTTCCCCCACAGTCCAAAGACATGCAGGTTAGGTTAACTGGTGACTCTAAATTGACCGTAGGTGTGAATGTGAGTGTGAATGGTTGTCTGTGTCTATGTGTCAGCCCTGTGATGACCTGGCGACTTGTCCAGGGTGTACCCCGCCTTTCGCCCATAGTCAGCTGGGATAGGCTCCAGCTTGCCTGCGACCCTGTAGAACAGGATAAAGCGGCTAGAGATAATGAGATGAGATTGTAACAGTCATTAGAAGTCTTCAAAACTTCATGATTTACAGCGTGCAACATGACAAGTTGGTTTTGTGTCTAAATAACATCAAGAGAGATTAAGGCTCAGGCTGAGGTGAGAGAATGATAGCTGCTGTAACGTAAGTGATAACAGGAACTAACTTGTTTTACCAATGTGTGGATTAAGAAATAATTATGGTGTGTCATTGATTAATACATTTAAAAAGTGCAAATCCCTTGTTGGTAAATCACTGTGATGTCAGACATGTTGTAATAAAACAATCCAGTTCGGGCTGGTCACGAGAACTCTGCTTCACTCCATTATTGTGATACATGTTGTGTTTTATTCCTTAATTATTTACCGTGACTAAGCAATAAAGATATATTGGCTTACCCCGTTCAGAAAAGATAATGCACTATGGCCGCGTTACAACAAACTCTTTTACGACAAACTTTCGCATGTAGTGAGCTAAGTTTGTGTCCCCCACCTTTTAATGACAATGATTCAGAGTCTTCAAAAAAAAAAATCACTGAGGCCAAGTTTACATTAGACCGTATCTGTCTCGTTTTCTTCGCGGATGCACTGTCCGTTTACATTAAAATGCCTGGAAACGCCGGGAAACGGGAGTCCGCCAGGGTCCACGTATTCAATCCAGATCGTGTCTGGTCCGGTGCTGTGTAAACATTGAGAATACGCGGATACGCTGTGCTGAGCTCTAGCTGGCGTCGTCATTGGACAACGTCACTGTGACATCCACCTTCCTGATTCGCTGGCGTTGGTCATGTGACGCGACTGCTGAAAAAAGGCGCGGACTTCCGCCTTGTATCACCTTTCATTAAAGAGTATAAAAGTATGAAAATACTGCAAATACTGATGCAAATACTGCCCATTGTGTAGTTATGATTGGTTTTAGGCTTGCCATCCTTCCACTTGCAAGTGGTAAGTGATATGCACTGAGATCACACACACAGCGGCTCAGTCCCGAATCACTGCTCGTGCGCTTCACTCGTGCGCTCTGTGAGCTGCGCAGGGCCGGAGTGCGCACCCTCCAGAGGGCACTCGCTGTTCAGGGCGGAGTGATTTGGAGCACAGGATGCCTGCGGAGCCGAGCGTATCCGTGTATTAGTGTTGCTGTGTGCACGCGAATCGTGTATTGGCGTTGCTGTGTGCACACTAATCGTTTTAAAAACGTTAATCTGATGATCCGCTGATACGGTCTAATGTAAACCCCACCTGAGCCATGCGCTTCTCTTCCCACCAGAGACAAACAATAAGTAATCAAGTCCACAGTCACGTTAACAATACATCTTAACGCCATAAAACAAAGGCTTAACGAGCCTCACTTAGTTGTCGATCACTAACAATTATCAACAATTAATGGTGATCAGTGACTTAAAAAAAATCCGTTAAAAGAACTTTATTTTATGAACTTAAAGCAATGTTACTCGAGTTTTTACTCAGTAACCATTGTTGTCATGGCTACTCGTAAGACACTCTCCGTCGAAGACAAACTTCATAGCCTGGACCGTCTCAAGCATGATGAGAGAGCAACAAATTTGTCTCAAGAATATGGTCATCATCATCATCATCATCATCATCATCTCCCTTATTCGGCATTGTTGCCAGGTCGGGGTCCATGTGGACCCTACTGATTCAAATGTCATATTAATTGGAGCATTGTTTTACACCAGATGACCTTCCTGCCACAACCCTCCTATTTCTGGGCTTGGGAAACAACCATTCACACTCACATTCACACCTACGAACAATTTAGAGTAGCCAGTTAAGCCAACTGCATGCCTTTGGACTGTAGGGGAAACCGGAGCACCCGGAGGAAACCCATGCAGACACGGGGAGAACATGCAAACTCCGCACAGAAAGGCCCTCGCCGGCCACGGGGCTCGAACCCAGAACCTATTGGTGTGAGGCGATAGTGCTAACCACTGCATGACCATGCCACCCTTATCTCAAGAATATGGTATGCCAAAAAAATGTAATTTCAACTTTTAAAGCAAAAAGAAAAGTTGAAAACTGCAATCAACTATGGACGAAGTATCGAAGCTCATTGACATGATGGGCTGAAAAGGAAGAAGATGCGGCAAGCAAATGACGGCGAGTGTGACCTTATTTCCTTTACTTCGTAAATATGTAAGCGAATTAAAAGTAGACGGCCTTTTGATTTCATAAAATTGATGAAATTTAGTTCCCTCTGAAATTTGGTCATTGTGATAGATGTTTATTTCTGTAATATCTTTAAAAAAAAAAACCAGCCCATTCTGTGGCTGGGAAGTTATTTAATTTGAGGGGATTCCTGAACAAATAATGTACAGGAAATTGCTCGCTTCACGCAGTCAAGCGGAAGTCCGTGTGCACATGCGCAGGTTTACCTTCTTGTTCTTCTTTTGGGTTTTACAGCAGCTGGCATCCACAGTCAGTGCGTTTACATGCACATCCAAATCGAGCAACTGTCGGTAATCGAGCTCAGGGTCCCAGCAGGGGTGCCAGAGAAATCCAATCCTACATGCACACAAGGAAATCGAGCTATTGTGTGAGGTGCATTGTGCACCCGAGCCACAGGTGGCGCTACACGCCCCATCGTGTTGGTACACTTCCAGTTGTCATCATGAAGAAGAGCTATTCAAGTGTATAAACAAAGTTATCAGTTCCGTGTTCTGCTCGCCATTTTCTCTTCTTCGTTCGTTCGTTCTCCTTGTTCCTCCTGACCTCTTCTGCTGCTCGCTACTACTACTGTTGTCATGCCGACCGAGGCTGTTGTGTTTCCCGCTTGTGGTCTCGTCACTCGTCACTTCCGGAAGGGAAATAAGTAGCTCAACTACGTAGCTCGATAGGGTTTACATGCACTAAGTAGCTCGGCTACAATCGCATAATCTAGGTCGCGTAGCTCGATTACAAGAAATATAGTTCGGTTCGATTTCAGCCGAGCTAAGGTGTTTCCATGGCATTTAGAACTTCGATTTCAGTCGAGCTACGGCAGAAATTCGATTTTCTCTATGTGCATGTAAATGCACTGAGTGTTGCATTACTGCCATCTACAGGTTTCCCTTTGAGCGTGCACTGACAGTTCCATCATTCTGCCGCTAAACGAACAGCTGATCACACCGAGGTGCTCGCTGAGCACCGATATTTATTAGTTTGGTCCTGCGTTTCCTTTCCTTCGTATATAACATAACGTCTTTTTTTTCGTGGAGAATAGCATTAATTTTACAGCATGGATAGCGATAACGACCGTGTTCACAGCGAAAGTGAGTTTTACTACCCTGAGGAAGAAGAAATAAAAGAAAACATTTCAGGAGAAAGCTAAAAACCTCTAACTTGCTAACGCCGAGCAAAAACATGGCTGAATCCTGAATGACTCAATTTTGTATAAATAGGGGACTACATAGGCGGCAAAATGTAGGGGTTTTTTTCCTGCCATAGAAGTGCCCTTGTATACCGAGGAGACAGCAATTTGCATTACAGCCGTGAATGAGGATTCAAAATGGCAGCTCGCCTCAGCTCGGTTTTCCCTTTCAGGCGCTTTAGGTTTGCTGTTAGAATTTGGTAAAGAAAAAAATAAATATATTATTTACCAGCTTAAGGTTGGTCCATATGGTGAAATACCGTGAGCTCGGCCTTGAATACTGACCTCGGCCCAGAGGACCTTGCTCAGTACTTTCAACACCTCAGTCACGGTATTTCACCATACGGACCTCCCAGCTGGTAAATAACATATATTTCTTCTCGCTTTCCATTACTGTAGTCAGTCTTTCAAGTTTCATTTGCACACTCATGTCCTCCATTTTTTTCTCCTGTTTCAAATTTGTATCCCATAATGCCTTGCATGAACGGGGAAAGCCCACCACGTGATGCATGACCATAGTATCTTATATTGCGTCATGGTGAAGCAGGATAAAATAGCAGAGAATTTAGGGCCACATGACCCTAAATGCATTAATTGTTCTTTTTTTTTTTTAAACGAATACAATTGGAAGTCTGTGATTCGAATCCAGTAGTTTTCAGTCCACTAAACAAAAATAATTGGGTGTCAGGGAAAATTCTCTTTATGACCTACACTTGAAAAATCTGAAAGGCAGTCTACCTTTAACCTCCTAGGGCTTAGCGGTCACATGCGTGGACAGCACTTTTTAGAAATTCGGAACAAGAATCCACATATGTGGATATACTTTTTCTCTAAAAGTACATCTTATCAAAAGATGATGCTTAGTTTTTATTCTAATCAGGTTCTAATAAGCCCAAATAGCAAAGAGAAATAAAAAATGCATGTAAAAAAACAGCTTGGGCCTTAGGAGGTTAAGCATAAATATAAATTAAACACAGTTGGTCTTCTTTTTTACGTAAGAGTGCATGTTTGGTGTGACAAGTGGGTCTATTTCAGTATTACAACAAGGAGTTTGTTATAGCAGGGTTACAGTGTACTCAGAACATTTTAAAACACCCAAATTTTGTGAGAACCCCTCAAGGCACAAATTTTCTTTCGTCACTCGTTTCTGATGTGTCTGAGACATAATTATCTTCCAACAGCATATCCAATTTGAAACGTGCGCCATTTCAAGCCTACGTTTAATTCTGTTCATGTCCTACCACCTCTCATATGTATCTGTCATTTGAAGAGCTAATATCACATGCATGACATTCGAAAAGTCTGCAATTAGCACGTTGAAAGGAAATGAATTTTTCAGTTTGTGCTTGAGGCTTTTGAACTGAGTGACAAGCAATCCACCATTTTGGACAGAAGTTTATTCGCTCTCCTACAAGCTGTCCAAGAGACTCAACAAATGGCTTCCACCGTCAGAGCCACAGTTAACATTAATGGATCGATACGAAGGTGGACGCGAACTCTACAGCGACAGGAATCTGCAAACGATCATCACATCCTCCTGGGAGACATTCGCCACCTTAGCACGTGTACGGTTGCAATTAATGATCCTTAATGAGCGTAATATTTTTCCCCTTCTCCTCTACTGACAAGCATCCTGCACTCACAAGTCACAGTATCTCACAATAGAGTGAACAAGACGGCAGACCAAGGAGCTCAAGCAACACATCCGATAAGAGACACCATGACTTTAGAAAGCTTCAACAAGGACCGTTACATGGAGGCAGGACAAGTTAAGGGTAGCGAAAGAAGCATGAGGAGATATCGATATCCGAGATAAGTATTCTGCTCACACAGACATGTTTGCAAGAAATGATAACAAAACAGAGAAGGAGGACAGAAAGAAGTACATCTCGTTCCTGCCCTTGAGTACAGTGTTTGCATAGCGTTCATTCATATGCAGTGCGTTTGTTTAAATGTCCGGGGGCTTTCTAATTGAACGAATTTGAAGACGTTATGCTCGATGATAAAGTTCAGAACGAACTGTTGCATTTAAATGAAACAGAGCAACGGCTCGAACCAACATCATTCTCGCTCCAGGCTCCTCAGAGGCCAATAAACTAAAATACAAAATAACAAAGACTAATTATTCAACCATACAGCCCTAAGGAGGCATGCATAAAAGATTTCTCACATTTAAATCAAATGCAATATGATCTAGTTGCAACATGCTGATTATATTTACATAAAGTAATCAGATAATTGCAAGGAATCGTTTCGACTTTAATTTATCCAACATTGATACATGCACATAAGAAATCCACTCATAAACAAATTAATTGTCGTACTTCTTCGAAATACATGATGTATGCATCTAGTTTACCATTATGCCAATTAATCCACTGAAAAAAAAGCAATAAAGTTTAAACTGGCACTGTTTGACACATAATCTCATCTCATCTCATCATCTGTAGCCGCTTTATCCTGTTCTACAGGGTCGCAGGCAAGCTGGAGCCTATCCCAGCTGACTACGGGCGAAAGGCGGGGTACACCCTGGACAAGTCGCCAGGTCATCACAGGGCTGACACATAGACACAGACAACCATTCACACTCACATTCACACCTACGGTCAATTTAGAGTCACCAGTTAACCTAACCTGCATGTCTTTGGACTGTGGGGGAAACCGGAGCACCAGGAGGAAACCCACGCGGACACGGGGAGAACATGCAAACTCCGCACAGAAAGGCCCTCGCTGGCCACGGGGCTCGAACCCGGACCTTCTTGCTGTGAGGCGACAGCGCTAACCACTACACCACCGTGCCGCCCTCGTCACATAATAATAATAGTAATAATAATAATTTATTAAACAGCACGGTGGTGTAGTGGTTAGCGCTGTCGCCTCACAGCAAGAAGGTCCTGGGTTCGAGCCCTGTGGCCGGCGAGGGCCTTTCTTTGCGGAGTTTGCATGTTCTCCCCGTGTCTGCGTGGGTTTCCTCCGGGTGCTCCGGTTTCCCCCACAGTCCAAAGACATGCAAGTTAGGTTAACTGGTGACTCTAAATTGAGCGTAGGTGTGAATGTGAGTGTGAATGGTTGTCTGTGTCTATGTGTCAGCCCTGTGATGACCTGGCGACTTGTCCAGGGTGTACCCCGCCTTTCGCCCGTAGTCAGCTGGGATAGGCTCCAGCTTGCCTGCGACCCTGTAGAACAGGATAAAGCGGCTAGAGATGATGAGATGAGAATTTACTGACCTATAGCGCACATTACATTGAATATGCTCAAACGAGCATTACAGAAAACAAATTACAACAAAATATAGTTAGCCTGTCTTACGCCTGGGTCAAACGCCACACCCCAAATGGGCCGAACCCAACGTAAATGAAGCCAAATAATAGGCTTTGCTCACCTGCATCTGGCCCGGCCCATGCAAAGTACGGCACCTGACCCGGGCCTACAAAATCTCATCTCATCTCATTATCTCTAGCCGCTTTATCCTTCTACAGGGTCACAGGCAAGCTGGAGCCTATTCCAGCTGACTACGGGTGAAAGGCGGGGTACACCCTGGACAAGTCGCCAGGTCATCACAGGGCTGACACAGACACAGACAACCATTCACACTCACATTCACACCTACGGTCAATTTAGAGTCACCAGTTAACCTAACCTGCATGTCTTTGGACTGTGGGGGAAACCGGAGCACCCGGAGGAAACCCACGCGGACACGGGGAGAACATGCAAACTCCGCACAGAAAGGCCCTCGCCGGCCACAGGGCTCGAACCCGGACCTTCTTGCTGTGAGGCGACCTACAATATATAGATATAAATATAAACAAGACCATCAATGACAGCGTAACTCACTCCAGCCCAAATTTAGGTAGAAGCTATATCCACCCTAGGAATACCGACCTGTTCACCAGAAAGAATCCAAAACGGCGACGAATTGGCCAAGAAGAAGCGATTTTTGTTGAACTGCTCATTAAAGCTTAATTAGTCCATAACTTTATTAATAATTGTAATGAAGCAAATTTGTGTAGAAGTTATATGCACCCTAGGTACCCCTACCTTCATGCCAGAAAGAATCAAAATCGGTGAAGAATTAAAGGAGAAGAAGTGATTTGTGTGGAAACTGCTCGTTAGGGATTGATTAATTACTCCATATCTTCATTATTAATTGCAATTATGCAAATTTGTGTAGAAGCTATATGCACCCCAGGCAGACCTACCTTCCTGCCAAAAAGAATAAAAATCGGTGAAGAATTGAGAGAGAAGTGATAGTCGTGAAATGTGGATGACGACGGACGGGCAACACACGATGGCGTAAACTCATCACCTGCCGGCCTATAACTATAAATATTACACAAACTTCATTGAAATAATGTATTATATACAAATTATATCTAGCTAATGCAATAACAGGAAAGAAAATGAAAATTGAATATGCTGTAATATGAACATTATTCTACTGGCAGCGATGTGCCTCCCTGAATAGCTAAGTTTTCAGGGCACGTTTAAGAGCATCTATATTAGTGGTGTTTCGGATAAACGCAGGCAAACTGTTCCATAGTTTGGGTGATCAGTCACCCAGAGTATCTAGGGTCCTTATATTGGGAAACTGAAGTAAGAGCTTGTCATCAGAAGATCTTCAGTTGTATCTAGAAGCAGTTTTGAGTTTTGCTAGTTCTGTAATATACGCCGGAGCGAGTCCATTTAAAGCTTTATCGTTAAAAAGTCAAATTTTAAACTGAATTCTGGAACTAATCAGTAACCAGTTGAGACTAAACAAGAAGGGAGCGATGTGATCAAAGCATCCAACACTGCAAGTTAGCCTTGCTGCTGCTTTCTGAACACGTTGGACCTGCCTGATCCATCCTGATGCCCTACTTCTGGCTGGAGTCTCATCACATCGCTCCTGTAGAGGACGGCCCCATATGGACGGTCAAAAGTCGCGCTTGGAAGACGCTCTGGACACTTGCAGTAATGCATTTATGCCCGAGGACTACAGGTGACTTGCTAACTTTCGGACTGCGGTTGTCATGAACAGTTTGCACTCAAGTTTCCATCAATGAACAGTTTATAACTTCAACAAAACAGACTTCATGTTAAAACTAGAATGGATTTCCTGGTTACACAGTTATAATTTGTGACTCTACAGGACACTTATATAAGCGAGTTACTTATCACGCTATCTGTTATCACCCAGATGAGGATGGGTTCCCTTTTGAGTCTGGTACCTCTAGAGGTTTCTTCCTCGTGTCAGCTGACGGAGTTTTTCCTCGCCGGCATCGCCACAGGGATCGAATTAGCTCATGTTTAAAGTCTTTAATTTTCTGTAAAGCTGCTTTGCGACAATGTCTGTTGTTAAAAGCGCGATACAAATAAACTTGACTTGACGTTGGAGTTTGTGCAGCTGATTACTCGGCAAGCCATACAGGAGGCTGTTACAGTAGTCAAGGCGGCTCGTCACAAAAGCATTAACAAATATTTGAGTACGATCAAAACTGAGAAACTTCCTAATTCCTCTCATGTTATATAAGTGGAAAAAAGTGGGCTTACAGATGTTCTTAATGTGTGTCCATCTTTAACTGTTCATCAAACTACCAACCAGGGTTCTTTACTTCACTGTCTTAACTGGGAGAAACTCAGTACTGTTACTGTTTATTTCATAAAGAGCTTAAAAACTAACTGTAGTCTTTTGTTTCACTGAATGGAAGCTCTTAAAGGGCTGATGACACGAACATGACTCTATGCAATTTCTTAAATAAACTATACAACATGGCAAATATGTTAGATTTCTGTTATAATTACGTGAAAAGAAGCTGTTGTTACGCGAATATCCAACTTTTAATTGCACAGCGCAAGAAAACTGGGTCCGTGGCTCGCGGCCATGCTGTGACGTCAGCGGAAGAACACGCTGCGGTTCACTGGCTGTTCTACTCAATGGAAATGGCGCATGAAAACGCCGGTGAACTTTATAGTGCTAGCTCTTCAACAACCAAATACTGGTACTTTAAGCAGTGATCATGATGGCATGATTTTATCTGATTTTAAATAAATGAGATTGATAATAATGTGAATGTTCACAACTAGTACATACAAACTCTGCAGCTTCTGATTCAGCAGCTGCGTCATACTCCGCAAAAACATCAGCAAGAACCTACAATATAAATGGAAATGCAATACACTAAGCTCAAATGACTTTTGGAAAGTATAATTTCTAAATTTTTTCTACATATTCTTGAAGTCGGTCATCGGGGTACTTGCTACCGTTCCCTAACAACGCATGGCAAAGGGTAAAGTGTAGTGTTGCTACGAGTACTTGCTAAAGCCTCCGGTGGAAGATCCTCGATGTGCTGATAAGACATACAGTTCTATATAACACACAAGTGTCACGATAATCACAAAACAGATGCAAATTGTTAAAATACCTCATTTTTAAGCAATCATGTGTTGATCTCTTCCGAATAGAATCTATGATAGCCTACCCTCTTTACCCTTTGCCTCTCGTTGCTAGGCGGCAGTTACATGAAAGCCGCAAGCTTTCACAAGCAAATGCATGACTGATATCACGCCGACTTTAGGATTACATTTATGATTATCATGAATGTGTACTCTATGATGTGTACTCTATGAGCGCTCTAGAGCGAGTCACTTCCAAGATGGCCGCGCAGACCGCATGGTTACTATTTTTAGCATCATGTCGGAGCGCTCTATAGCTCTACGTACCTTTATCTTATGTCGTTTCTCAACACATGTTCTGACAGTTGGACCGTCTTTGGAGGAGTCGCCTTGTCCCAGGCGACTGCTGGATCCGGCATAGCTACTAGTAGACCCCCTCCGGAATACTGTAGGCACTGCTGATGGTAGTAACACACGTTTGTGCTGAACTGCACACCCAAGAGATTCTTTTAAGCTGGGAAGGGTGTCAAAACAATCCAAATCGAAGTGTTCAGAGCACAGGACGGATGTTGGTGAGGGCTCCCACTTGTCACGAGTGCGCCTGACTTGCTTCACCCACTTCGCATGCAGCTCGGGATCTCTGGGAAACTTGAATAAACTTACCCCATCCTTGTGGGTTTTGGAGCAAAAGCCGGCAACGCAACGCGAAGGCATAATAACTATATATATATATATATATATATATATATATATATATATATATTTATTTATTTATATATATAATGTATAATAAAAATACTAATAATGATAAACTGAACACCTGCCGCATCAACAACAAACTGGTAAGTTAGGAGGAAGGTTCTTTCGCTGACGTCATATAGCTCCTCCTCCTCTTTCGTCTCCTGGGTGCTGCAGCCCCGTCAAATTTGCCCAGATAGCCGCGTTTTTTATCATAACTTGTAAAATGGGCGCCTTCGTGAATTAATATATGGATCATCGGGAATTACTTTTTATGTTATAAAACATCGCCAAAGATGTCAAAAACGTGTCATCAGCACTTTAATGATCAGCATAACAGAAAACACTTAATTATAGTGATAATTCATAAACGATAACGTACATTAATTATTTATAATCCATTTTTAGTGTACCAAAATGTAGTATATACTGTACACTGGCTACTTTAATAGGAACACCTGTAAACCTGCACACCCATTCCATGTAGTTATCTAATCAGCCAATCATGTGGCAGCAATGCAATGCAAAAAATAAATAAATAAATAAATAATCGAATCAGGTCAAGAGCTTCAGTTAATACTGACATCAAAACGTCACAACAAAGAACAAGTGTGATTTCTGTGCAGGAAAAGAAAAAAAATACACAGCTACAAAACATGACTTGCACAAAAACCACAGCTTATTCAATGCACAAACTGCCTACACTGGAAATATAATAATTTAAGTCTAAATATACACTCATCCGAGGGCGGCATGGTGATGTAGTCGTTAGCACTGGCGCCTCACAGCAAGGAGGTCCTGGGTTCGATCCCAGCAGCTGGCGAGGGCCTTTCTGTGTGGAGTTTGCATGCTGTCCACGTGGGTTTCCTCCGGAGGTGCTCCACAGTCCAAAGGCATGCAGGTTAGGCTAATTGGTAGCTCTAAATTGACCGTGAGTGTGAATGATGGTCTATGTCTTGCGATGACCTGGCGACTTGTCCAGGGTGTACCCCGCCTCTCGCCCATAGTCAGCTGGGATAGGCTCCAGCTTGCCTGAGACCCTGTAGGACAGGATAAGCAGCTACAGATGATGGATGGATATACACATCTGCCACTTTATTAGGAGCACCCATACATCAACCTGCTGTTTTATGCAGTTCTCTAATCAGCCGATCCCTTGACAGCAGCACAATCATGCAGATCCAAATCAAGAGCTTCAGTTCATGTTCGCAATGTTCAAACATCAGAGTAGGAAAAACTGTGATCTCAAAGTGTGACTTTCTTTCACTGTGGCACTGTGGGTATTGGTTTGAGCCAGATGGTTTGAGTTGGTTTGAGTATTTCAGAAACTGCTGATCTCCTGGGGTTTTCACACACAACAGTCTCAAGAGTTTACACAGAATGGTGCGAAAAACAAAAAACATGGAGTTGAGTGAGCGACAGGTCTGTGGGTGGAAACAAACGCCTTGTTGTTAAGAGAGGTCAGAGGAAAATGGTTAGATTGGTTCGAGCTGCCAGTAACTCATAGCAACTCTTTACAACCGTGGTGAGCAAAAAAGCATCTCAGCATGCAACAGAAAACAGAAGACCATATTGGGTTCCACTCCTGCAGCCAAGAACAGGGATCTTAGAATCAAGAACAAGTTCCTATTAAAGTGAGTGTGACATACATCCTAACAAAAAAAAACAAAAAACAAATCAAACTAATCTTTTTGTATGTCAACATTTCCGTTTCCAAATCCAATTCCAGTATTTTCCATCTGTAGCACGACCGGATCAAATTCATATTTCTTTCTCTGATATCCGATCCACCGTTGCTGATATTGGCCTGATAGCGATCGTGGTTATTGGATCTGTACCATCCATCGATCATCCAACATAATTATTACACTTTTTATTTATCTCTGTCAAGTAACTGAAAATGTTTTTATTTGTAGTTTTTGATGATGGGGTTTTCAAATGTACAGTGGTGCTTGAAAGTTTGTGAACCCTTTAGAATTTTCTATATTTCTGCATAAATATGACCTAAAACATTGTCAGATTTTCACACAAGTCCTAAAAGTAGATAAAGAGAACCCAGTTAAACAAATGAGACAAAAATATTATACTTGGTCATTTATTTATTGAGGAAAATGATCCAATATTACATATCTGTGAGTGGCAAAAGTATGTGAACCTCTAGGATTAGCAGTCAATTTGAAGGTGAAATTAGAGTCAGGTGTTTTCAATCAATGGGATGATAATCAAGTGTGAATGGGCACCCTGTTTTATTTAAAGAACAGGGATCTATCAAAGTCTGATCTTCACAACACATGTTTGTGGAAGTGTATCATGGCACGAACAAAGGAGATTTCTGAGGACCTCAGAAAAAGCGTTGTTGATGCTCATCAGGCTGGAAAAGGTTACAAAACCATCTCAAAAGAGTTTGGACTCCACCAGTCCACAGTCAGACAGATTGTGTACAAACGGAGGAAATTCAAGACCATTGTTACCCTCCCCAGGAGTGGTCGATCAACAAAGATCACTCCAAGAGCAAGGCATGTAATAGTCAGCGAGGTCACAAAGGACCCCAGGGTAACTTCTAAGCAACTGAAGGCCTCTCTCACATTGGGTAATGTTAATGTTCATGAGTCCACCCTCAGGAGAACACTGAACAACAATGTTGTGCATGGCAGGGTTGCAAGGAGAAAGCCACTGCTCTCCAAAAAGAACATTGCTGCTTGTCTGCAGTTTGCTAAAGATCATGTGGACAAGCCAGAAGGCTATTGGAAAAATGTTTTGTGGACGGATGAGACCAAAATAGAACTTTTGGTTTAAATGAGAAGCATTATGTTTGGAGAAAGGAAAACACTGCATTCCCACATAAGAACCTTATCCCATCTGTGAAACATGGTGGTGGTAGTATCATGGTTTGGGCCTGTTTTGCTGCATCTGGGCCAGGACGGCTTGCCATCATTGATGGAACAATGAATTCTGAATTATACCAGCGAATTCTAAAGGAAAATGTCCGGACATCTGTCCATGAACTGAATCTCAAGAGAAGGTGGGTCATGCAGCAAGACAATGACCCTAAGCACACAAGTCGTTCTACCAAAGAATGGTTCAAGAAGAATAAAGTTAATGTTTTGGAATGGCCAAGTCAAAGTCCTGACTTTAATCCAATCAAAATGTTGTGGAAGGACCTGAAGCGAGCAGTTGATGTGAGGAAACCCACCAACATCCCAGAGTTGAAGCTGTTCTGTATGGGAGGATGAAGTATGAAATCGCAGTGAAGTCTGTGATTTAAATAATTTTCACCCTCTTCAAAGCATTCAGCGAGAGCCTTGTGCCCTGTGGATGGAGGGTGGAGTCATCCTGAAAGAGATCACTCCATCAGGATAGAAAAGTGATCAGGGTGAAGAAGGAGGACATGCCAGAAAATGCCTCCCACAGTATAACCGAGCCACCAGTTTTTGCTGGAATGAGCTTATTTTTGTATAACTTTTTAATACCATTGTTTCATATCCTTTTTTATTCTATCCACATTCACTGGATATGAGCAATCTTGCGCTCTGATTGGCTGCTCTACTACTAGAATATCAGCTCATATACTGTGAGTAGAGAAAAACAAAATGGCGGCGCACATCAAGTCAGATATATCACTGTTATTAATTGCTTTTAAAAGAAACAGAAATAGCTAAATAAAAGAATACAGGGGGCGGCACGGTGGTGTAGTGGTTAGCGCTGTCGCCTCACAGCAAGAAGGTCCGGGTTCGAGCCCCGTGGCCGGCGAGGGCCTTTCTGTGCGGAGTTTGCATGTTCTCCCCGTGTCCGCGTGGGTTTCCTCCGGGTGCTCCGGTTTCCCCCACAGTCCAAAGACATGCGGGTTAGGTTAACTGGTGACTCTAAATTGACCGTAGGTGTGAATGTGAGTGTGAATGGTTGTCTGTGTCTATGTGTCAGCCCTGTGATGACCTGGCGACTTGTCCAGGGTGTACCCTGCCTTTCGCCCGTAGTCAGCTGGGATAGGCTTCAGCTTGCCTGCGACCCTGTAGAACAGGATAAAGCGGCTAGAGATAATGAGATGAGATGAGATGAAAAGAACACAGCTTTTTTTCACTCCAATATTTCCTTTTCTACACTCCAGCCCAGTCGGTGGCACCAAACTGCCAAAAAAGAAGAAAAGAAAATGGCAGAACGTGTTACTGAACCAACCGGCGATGAAATAAAAAACAAAACTCCAAGAAATACAAAAAAAGCAACAAAAGTATTTGATGGTAAGAAGGTAACTTTTTAAAATTATTTCAAGAATTATTATTATTATTATTATTATTATTATTATTATTATTATAGCATTTTTCACAAATTGCTACGGTCATATTGCTGGTTTGTTTACATTCTAAGCAGAAATTATTTTGTCGGACGTTTTGTGTAAAGTTTTTATTTTTCGACTTTGCAAAAATTAAAAATAAAAATGCTCCGTTTCTTAAAATCCAGTGAACGTGGATAGAATAAAACAGTTATACCACTCAATTTCACTCAATTTGAGTTACATGTTGATCCTGGGATTGAGATGCTGGCCTCTTCTGCCCCTCGGACCTGCTTGATCCATCCTGGTGCCCTGTGTCTGGTCGGAGTTTTATCGCACCGCTCCTGTGAAGGACGGCCCCATGAGGATAGCTGAGGGTTATACCTGTTAAAACTGTTAATATTATAGTCAGGCTATCTGTTGCTGCCCAAATGAGGATGGGTTCCCTTTTGAGTCTGGTTCCTCTCGAGGTTTCTTCCTCATGTCGTCTGAGGGAGTTTTTCCTTGCCACCGTCGCCACAGGCTTGCTCATTGGGGATAGATTAGGGATAAAATTAGCTCATGTTTTAAGTCGTTCAAATTCTGTCAAGCTGCTTTGCGACAATGTTTATTGTTAAAAGCGCTGTACAAATAAACTTGATTTGATTTTATTTGAATTTCGTCGTATACGGCTATCAGCTCAGGTACGACTCGATTTCGTGGAAGAACTGTTAAATACTTTGCTATTTGAATGCCTGCAAGGTGAAAACCATATAAAAGACGCGCATGAAAATTGTTCAAATTGTAAATGGAGCAATGACAATAATAATGCTCGAACATAAACGAACACATTAACCCGTGTTAAATGAAAGGTATTCTGTAAGGAAATGGAGGCATGGAAGAAGTGTTGGAGCTTTAAACCACACACCGAAAAGGAGCAAATGAGCAATCATATGCTTCAAATAGATTCAAGCTCATACCTGTAAACACATTTATGAAATGGATTTTACGTGCCCTTTCTTTCTGCCTCATAAATAGTGCCTAGTCTCCTTGCTGGTCATCCTCTTCATTTCACAGTATATTAGAATGAAGTGTCTCGTTACACCAGATGAGTGCTCGGCCAAGCTAACGTCCCCAGAAATGATAAAGCACACACCTGCAAGCCAACACACACTCTCTTATAAAACTGCTGTGTCCTCTCCTGAAACAAAGTATAAATCAGCCGGTCTGAGGCTGAGCTGCATGGGGTCAGGAGCTCAGGAACGAAAAGAGCATGTCATCACCACCCTCCCTTTCCTCCCTCACTGATGTTAGCACACCACCATTCTGCTCATGATACGAACCCTGCAGTAGGGAACCGTCAGGGCCTTCTAGGCCTTCAGAGAAGGCCCAAACATATCAGCATTTAATTGCTTTCATTCTTTCATCATTTCATTATAATTATTCTCTTCTAATTCGGCCTCATTTTCTTTCAAATTTGCTTCAGAAATGAAAGCGTTACCATCCTGAAAACTTTAAAATTGAGTTATCCAGTGAGATTGTTTTGTTTGTTGTGTCTAGGCTGAGAAGAGTTTAGAGCTGCTCACTCATTGGTTCGAACTTCATTGCCGGGACAGAAGGCCATGGCAGTGTATGTTTATGTAGGAAGTGACTGATGAATTAACCAATCAGATTTTGATTTATAGCGGGCGGGACCAAAACTCCAAATCGCCCTCGGCCTTCTCGAAGACCAATGCGAGCTTAAAGGAGAACTGAAGGCAAATTTTTTTTTATCATCAAAATTCTATTTCTCATTTTATTAAATATAGGAATGCATTTTTGATAGCTATTTTGTCACCTGGTACGGTGGTGTAGTGCTTAGCACTGTCGCCTTACAGCAAGAAGGTCCGGGTTCGAGCCCCGTGGCCGGCGAGGGCCTTTCTGTGCGGAGTTTGCGTGTTCTCCCCGTGTCCGCGTGGGTTTCCTCTGGGTGCTCCGGTTTCCTCCACAGTCCAAAGACATGCAGGTTAGGTTAACTGGTGACTCTAAATTGAGCGTAGGTGTGAATGTGAGTGTGAATGGTTGTCTGTGTCTATGTGTCAGCCCTGTGATGACCTGGCGACTTGTCCAGGGTGTACCCCGCCTTTCGCCCGTAGTCAGCTGGGATAGGCTCCAGCTTGCCTGCGACCCTGTAGAACAGGATAAAGCGGCTACAGATAATGGATGGATGGATTTTGTCATAACTATAACAAGTTATAAGTGTTTGAAATATGCTCTGTAATATATCAGTCAAAGCAATGGCCGTAAACGAGATTCGTTGAGACCTGTGCGAGACATCGTAGGACGGAAGTAAAACGTACAGCGGAAATCAAAGTGACCGACATCTGCCAACGTTGTCAAAAGACGCGCGCGCCCTCTTTTGAATGCTGATGTAATCAACCTGGAAGATTTGTTGTTTTTGATAGCAATCAGGAAAGTTTGAAAAAAGTCGGCAGTAATCGTCATTTAAACTCGTTTTTGTGCAATACTTAATTTGGAAAACAGTTTTCAAAATGGCGGCACTGACACCTGGCTGACACTTCACGTTTCGAAGTCTCGCACAAGTCTCGTGAAGATCGCGCGGATAAGCGACGCCTACCGTGGACCAAACGAACTAAATTCAACACGGCTAAAAACCGAATAGGCCGATAAGTATAATTTTTAATTTCAATTAGTTGCCAATACGAGTCACGATATAAGGCTACTAAAACCGAAGACGTAATTGAATAACACGTTAATGAAGAAATAAAGCAAGTTTAAAAATGACTTCAGTTCTCCTTTAACCGCGAGTTGGCACCATCAGCGCAGCAGTGAAGTCACCTTCCAGACGGTGTAGCGTTCATCAGTAGTGTTAGAGAATGCTAATAAAGTGGTCAAGCCAGTGCTATCAAGAGCAAGCAGCACAGGCTAACGACTGAGAAACTAGGGTTAGTGCTGTCGCCTCACAGCAAGAAGGTCCGGGTTCGATCCCCGTGGCCGGCGAGGGCCTTTCTGTGCGGAGTTTGCATGTTCTCCCCGTGTCCGCGTGGGTTTCCTCCGGGTGCTCCGGTTTCCCCCACAGTCCAAAGACATGCAGGTTAGGTTAACTGGTGACTCTAAATTGACCGTAGGTGTGAATGTGAGTGTGAATGGTTGTCTGTGTCTATGTGTCAGCCCTGTGATGACCTGGCGACTTGTCCAGGGTGTACCCCGCCTTTCACCCGTAGTCAGCTGGGATAGGATCCAGCTTGCCTGCGACCCTGTAAAGGATAAAGCGGCTGGAGATAATGAGATGAGATGAGAACTTTAGGCAAACTTTAGGTGGCATTATTGTTCATGTCACTGTTGTCAAAAACTATGATTAAAACTAAACACATGGTTCATTTCAACTTGGAGAAAAACTGAATTTTCCTTAAGGGGGGCTTTTCCCCCACTCTAGAGGCCGCGTTGTAACGGTTTTTTTTTGCTAGCGGCTGTCAACTACTGCGCGACAATGCCGCACGGATGAGCGCTGGGCGGAGATGTTCGCGTACTTCAAGAGCAGGGAGATTCCTTACAGCAATGTCAGCCAGCTTTGCCAGTTTGCCATGTGCCTACCTGGCACCAATGCTCCAGTTGAGCGAATATTTTCGCTCATGAGCAACGCCTGGACTGATGAGAGGAATCGCATGACCGTGCCTACTCTCGAAGCCTTGCTCATTACCCGGGCCAATTTCGACGATACTTGCTCGCAGTTTCACAGCAGGGTCTCGGGCAATAAAGCGCTACTGGACCAAATTCACTCATCATATAAATATATGCAATAAAATGGCATCTTCTTTAGGTTGGGTGGCTGTGTTTCTGAAACATTCTTTGTTGTCTTTCATCTGTTTCATCTGTCTTTAATCTGTATCACAGATCGTCTTGACTTGTTTGATGCTGTTGTCAACTCAGGGTTCACGTTTTCAAAATAGTTAATAGCCGACACTGGTTAAGATTAAACAGAGGCATTTTGGGTAAAGGTTCGGAGGTGACAACGATTAGGTTCATGCGCTCGTTCCTGTTACAATGCACAGCCTATTGTTTTTAAAAAAAAAGTTCATCGCATAAAATGTTGATGTTAATATGCAAGCAATGAATTTTCTTGGCGTTTTCACAAAGGTGAAATAAATCAGTTGAAATGTAGGCTGTTGGCCTATTCCCTATCGTCACATCTGTTGTCTGATTTTCTTACTTTAACTGAATTGTGATAGAAGTACATGTAGGTAACAAGAAAATACTTGATTATTCTCTGAAATGTTGATAAAAGTGAGCTTCTACAAAATGATAAAAGCACCTGTCTGAGCCATGGTTTGAGCCGGCGCATGTTTACATCAAAACCCGTGTGCGTGCACGAGTATCACGGTCACGCGCAAAGTGTCCCGGTTTTAGACTCGGGAAATCTGGTCACCCTAAGCCTGCATTGAGTTTTGGCTGTGCTTTTCTTATTTCTTGTTTCCTAATCCTCAAAACCATGCAACAGCCGCAGGACTCTGTCTACTCAAATACTTCAAACTGTTTACATACTGTACATTATTATTTCAAGTGGCTCACTTTTCAATTTTTTCTTTGTTTTTTTCCCCAAAGATATGCATTCATCTGAAAGCCACCATGTAACAGATTCGGGAACGTAGACAGACAAACGGAGGGCTTCACGCAGGGCTTTAAAATTACAGCCAATCCGTATTTTCATACCCAAACACAATAATGACTTGTCATTACACGCTCGCTTATCTTCCTGCAAATGCATATTAGTTTACAGTTTTTGACAGTTCATTCGTGTGAAAAACACTTGTTGTTATTAATCTATTCTGTTCATCCTGTTCACAAAAAAGTGAGGCTTTTTAGTTTGCCGCTGTGAATTCTGATTCTCAAAGTACCGGTACAACACCAATTCCAAAAATGTTGGGATGCTGTGTAAACTGTAAATAAAAACAGAATGTGAAGATCTGCAAATCATGGAAACCCTATATTTCATTCAAAATAGTACAAAGACAACATATCAAATGTTGAAACTGAGACATTTTTTTGTTTTTTGAAAAATATCAGCATTTTGAATTTGATGTCAGCAACACGTTTCTGAAAAATTGGGACGGGGAAACAAAAGACTGAAAAAGTTGTGTAATGTTTAAAAAAAAAAAAAATTAAAAATGCCAAACCGCTTTCTGCACATATTAAAACTGCATGGCTCCGTACTAAAAGAGTCCAGGTGCTAAACTGGCCTGCCTGCAGTCCAAACCTGTCTCTCATTTCAAACATTTGGCACATTATGAAGCGTAAAATACGACAAAGGAGACCCCGAACTTTTCAGCAACTGAAATTGCCTGAAATATCAGGCAAGAATGGGACAACAGTTCTCTTTCAAAACTACAGCAATTGGTCTCCTCAGTTCCCAAACATATATAGAGTGTTGTTAAAAGTCGAGGTGATGCAACACAGTGGTTTCTTAGTTTCAATATTTGATATGTTGTCTTTGTCCTATTTTCAATGAAATTTAGGGTTTCCATGATTTGCAAATCATCGCATTCTGTTTTTTATGCCTCCGCCACCTTAAGGTGCAGGAGGCATTATGTTTTCGGGTTGTCTGTCTGTCCGTGCGTCCATCCGTCCATGCGTCTGTGCATGCGTCCGTCCCGGAACCTTGCGAACACGATATCTCAAAGGCTAATGAAAGGAATTTCACCACACTTTCACCATTTGTGCGCTTTGGGACAAACATGAACTGATTAGATTTTGAGGTTAAAAGGTCACAGGTCAAGATTACTGTGAGGTCAAATGTCCATCCCCAAACTTTATGAACACCATATCTCAAAGACTAATGAAAGGAATTTCACCAAACTTTCACCATTTGTGCATTTGGGACAAAGATGAAATTATGAGATTTTGAGATCAAAAGGTCTAAGGTCAAGGTCACTGTGAGGTCAAATGTCTGTCCGAAAACCTTGTGAACACAATATCTCCAAGGCAAATGAAAGGAATTTCACCAAACTTTCACCATTTGTGCCTTTGGAGACAAACATGAACTGATTAGATTTTGAGGTTAAAAGGTCACAGGTCAAGATTACTATGAGGTCAAATGTCCATCCCCAAATCACAGCTTAATAAGGCATGTAGTCTACCAGGCGGAGGCATCCCCATCGATGCCGTTGGTGTTGAGTTCTATCGAGTTATTTATGTTTTACAGTGTTCCAACTTTTTGGGAATTGGGGTCATAATATTGCTCTGCAGTATGTGAGTAAAAGCTTAAGCGATAGTATTCCTTGAGGATTTAATGATTCTGCATTATAAATGACAGGAATGAACAGGATACATCTGCTAGAATGAAAATAATCTGAAGAAGTGAGGTCAAGGGACAACAATCCAGTGTATATCTGTATGGGGGAGTGGATCAAATGTGTGCACGTTTATGGAGCCAAATGGGCATAGCAGGGCGAGGCGATATTGCAAAAATATAAATAAATAAATCTAGACTTTCTTGATTAATGCAACTGAAAATGTATGCAATTTATTTCTAATTTTTTTTTCTTCATTAGAATGGACTTTTTCACATTGTATTAGAATGGACTTTTTCACACTGTATTAGAATGGACTTTTTCTTTTTTTTTCTTTTCTTTTTTAAATGTGCAAATATAGTAACAGCACCATCTAGAAACAGTCCAAGCATGGTTCTTCTAAATCTTCTTCTTCTTTGACCTGCTCCCATTAGGCGTGGCCACAGTGGATCATCATGATCTGCATATTTGATTTGCCGTAGTATTTTACGCCCTGGGGGCGGCACGGTGGTGTAGTGGTTAGCGCTGCCACCTCACAGCAAGAAGGTCCTGGGTTCGAGCCCCGTGGCCGGCGAGGGCCTTTCTGTGCGGAGTTTGCATGTTCTCCCCGTGTCCGCGTGGGTTTCCTCCGGGTGCTCTGGTTTCCCCCACAGTCCAAAGACATGCAGGTTAGGTTAACTGGTGACTCTAAATTGACTGTAGGTGTGAATGTGAGTGTGAATGGTTGTCTGTGTCTATGTGTCAGCCCTGTGATGACCTGGCGACTTGTCCAGGGTGTACCCCGCCTTTCGCCTGTAGTCAGCTGGGATAGGCTCCAGCTTGCCTGTGACCCTGTAGAACAGGATAAAGCGGCTACAGATAATGAGATGAGATGAGATGAGATGAGATTTTACACCCTTCCTGACACAACCCTCCCCAATCTATCCAGGCTTGAGACCAAGCTTGAATTTTCGCAAATTTGTTAGAAAACATCGCAGGCAGGTACAAACAAAAATAACAGCTGTGACAAAAATCTAAAAGTCCTGCACACATTTCAGGTTGAACCAAATGATGAGCTGAAGTGATATAGCTGAGATCGAGGAACTGTTGGAGCCAGATTCACACACCACAGTCTGATGGTGCAGTGTAGGCCACGCCCACTTCAGGTTCAAGTCCAAATACAGACAGAGATACAATATGTGTAAACACAAAGTATTGCTGGGTTTCACGTGACGTCACAGCCACCTCATTAGTTATTCAAAACTTTAGCTGGTGGTCTACCAAAGCTCAGTTGACAAAGCGTTTGTACGGAGAAGCTGCATTGCTCGCATGAAAAATGCCTTACGCTTGCGTTGTTTTAGGTTGTTCGAATCGATCAAACCGTGAAACTGATAAAAGTTTCTTCAGGGTTCCCCGTGAACTAATAAAGGGTGAACAAACACAGGGTTTCACAAAAGAAGTCAAGAAAGGTGGCTTTTGAACCTCTCACTGAAATCAAAGGGAGCCGAGTCGAAGCATGCTCGAGTTTGCAGTGATCACTTGGTGAAAGGTTTGTATTTCCCTCTCAGCTCTGTCCTTAGTGTATTCCAAGTACTTTTCTTGCTATTTGTCGTTATTTTACGCTACTTTTTTTAGTCACCAAGCGCTAAAGTCCCCAGCTGTTTCTTTGTTTACTCCTCACAAAGTCCATATGCATGAAGGTCGCGACAAAATTCTTCCCCAGCCGTACAGTTACAATGCGCCGTGATCACTTCTCCATCTTGTTGAACTAAGATCCAGGTCTTTAAAGGGGTTTCTGATGATCTTTGTGAATGATTTAGCTGAGTGATAAGAGCCAACACAAGTGAGAATCAAGCCAACTGTTGTTTGTTTACACTTCAACTTGCAGCGCGTCGTTGTAAAGACGCGAACGAAAAGCTTAAAAAACTAGAAAGAACTCAATGCCAACGGCGTCGATGGGAATGCCTCCGCCCGGTAGACTACACACCTTATTAAGCTGTGATTTGGGGATGGACATTTGACCTCACAGTAATCTTGACCTGTGACCCTTTAACCTCAAAATCTAATCAGTTCATGTTTGTCCCAAAGTGCACAAATGGTGAAAGTTTGGTGAAATTCCTTTCATCTGCCTTGGAGATATTGTGTTCACAAGGTTTTCGGACAGACATTTGACCTCACAGTGACCTTGACCTTAGACGTTTTAATCTCAAAATCTAATCAGTTCATGTTTGTCCCAAAGCGTGCAAATGGTGAAAGTTTGGTGAAATTCCTTTCATTAGCCTTTGAGATATCGCGTTCACAAGGTTTCGGGACGGACGGACGGACAGACAGACAACCCGAAAACATAATGCCTCCTGCACCTTACGGTGGCGGAGGCATAAAAAAACTTACACGGGCAAAAACAATCCAGGATTCATTCGGCAGCAACGTGATCCCGAGGTCCTTTACCCAGCCACATACAAAAAAGTCGTAAGCCTCCATACTCTTCCACGCTTTCATCTGTTTTGCGGTGTAGAAGGACGTCTGCAACACCAGATAGTTCAAGATGTCAGGGAACTCGACTGAAGGGTCGTTTTCGAGATCGCATGACAAATCTTTCTTTCCCAGACTGTAGGGGTCGATTCCATTGCACATAACAATCTTCTGAATATATCTAAAGCGAGCAGCGGCTTCTAGATTACGAGCGTACTCTGATAAGTTATCACTAGTTGTTTGCACTACGGCAGCCATTTAGAGCACCAGCTATTTCACATCCGGTAAAACCGCTAAGAAAAGTCACGTGACTGAAATCCAGCAATACACGTTACAGGTCAAAATTGTAGGTCAGGTGGAATTTTTCAACCTAGGTTAAAATTTTTAACCCAGTTCTTAATTTGCTATTTGTATTAAGGAGACTTACTATATCTAGGGTTGGGTTTAGGGTTAGGATTTGGAAAGACTTCTCATCTCATTATCTGTAGCCGCTTTATCCTGTTCTACAGGGTCAAAGGCAAGCTGGAGCCTATCCCAGCTGACTACGGGCAAAAGGTGGGGTACACCCTGGACAAGTCACCAGGTCATCACAGGGCTGACACATAGACAACCATTCACACCTACAGTCAATTTAGAGTCACCAGTTAACCTAACCTGCATGTCTTTGGACTGTGGGGGAAACCGGAGCACCTGGAGGAAACCCACACAGACACGGGGAGAACATGCAAACTCCACACAGAAGCCCTCGCCGGCCACGGGGCTCGAACCCGGACCTTCTTGCTATGAGGCGACAGCGCTAACCACTACACCACCGTGCCGCTCCTTGGAAATACTTTGTATTTTAAAACTACTTGATGATGTAATAAGACTGGACTCATTAATAAATTCAAAATGTACATCACTCCTTCCATTGCAATTGTCACTGGTTAAATGGTTAAAGGAACAGTCCACCGTACTTCCATAATGAAATATGCTCTTATCTGAATTGAGACGAGCTGCTCCGTACCTCTCCGAGCTTTGCGCGACCTCCCAGTCAGTCAGACGCAGTCAGACGCGCTGTCACTCCTGTTAGCAATGTAGCTAGGCTCAGTATGGCCAATGATATTTTTTGGGGCTGTAGTTAGATGCGACCAAACTCTTTCGCGTTTTTCCTGTTTACACAGGTTTATATGACCAGTGATATGAAACAAGTTCAGTTACACAAATTGAAACGTAGCGATTTTCTATGCTATGGAAAGTCCGCACTATAATGACAGGCGTACTAACACCTTCTGCGCGCTTCGGCAGCGCATTGATACCTTCACTCAGGAGTGAAATACCATTGGCCATACTGAGCCTAGCTACATTGCTAACAGGAGTGACAGCGCGTCTGACTGCGTCTGACTGACTGGGAGGTCGCGCAAAGCTCGGAGAGGTACGGAGCAGCTCGTCTCAATTCAGATAAGAGCATATTTCATTATGGAAGTACGGTGGACTGTTCCTTTAAGGGGCTGGGTTAAGAATCAGAAGGTTCCAAGTTTGAATCTCTGAGTATGAAAAATGATATTTTAAAAACAATGCCAATTAGGCAGATAGGAATAGGTAGACAGACAGACAAGAGGAAATACTTGGTGTGTGTAGACAGAGAGGAAGTGGATGGAAGAAAGAGAGACAAAAGCAGGCCTTTCAATTACATGAAACCTGCGACAGATAACGTCATAGGTGCCCAAATTAAGGTGAAGCGCCCATAAATATGCTCCCAAACGTTAAAAAAACCAAAGGTTGATTAAATGAACTTGGCTGCATAAAACCCAATGTCTTGACTTTCTTCTTTAAAAACACCGAAATTAGCGAGAATTAGCATGTATTTCTCATAATTGACGCGAAATCCGCAACATTCCCATGTTGTTTCGGGTTCGTCGAACTTGCTGTAAGCCTCGCACAGAGCTTGAATTCTCCATCAACGGCGATCGGCACGCCATGATTTCGTGGAGGAGCGAGACTCGTGTACCAATGACCAGAGCGGGATTTCCACATTAGGTAAAGCTGCTTTCTTCTTCTTTTATATTGTTTTATGGCAGTTAGCAAACAGCTGCATTACCGCCACCTTCTGGATTGGAGTGTGAACCAGAATGTTTCCTACCCTATTGTGCTAAATTCTTCTAATAATTCCTGGATCATTTAAAAACAGCCCTATATCCTACGTTATCGGACCTCAAATGCAATATCTCTCTGATACCGAGTGTCATATGATTTAAATCAGGTAAAAGACTGAATAAAAGAGAGCTATTCAGGACAACGGTGTGCATTTATGATCCAGCTTGCATCTTAAATCAACACAGTTGTGTAAGTGTGGGTGGAAGGAGTGACTTGGAGCTTGGTCCTCTTGTTGATGACAGTCTTAGACACTGGGCTTTCATTTAAACTAAGATCTTTTACCCGACTACATGCTGTGAATTGCGCTGCCAATTCTTGTGATGGGACTGAAAAACTTTTCGTGTCGCGGGTCTGCTACAGGTTTGTCTCTGTGATGGTAACAATGCAGAACTTGCTTTTTCATCCCCAGGCTCCTTTCCTCCAGGCTCTCCTCGGGCCCAACACATCTTTTAAATACTAACCTAATTGTTTTCTAATCATTTTTGTCATATACATCAAGAGGGATTAATGCTGTAGACATTTTGCAATAAAGGTAAAAATAACATTAATAGATTTCTTTATGGGCGGCACGGTGGTGTAGTGGTTAGCGCTGTCACCTCACAGCAAGAAGGTCCTGGGTTCGAGCCCCGGGGCCGGCGAGGGCCTTTCTGTGTGGAGTTTGCATGTTCTCCCCGTGCCCGCGTGGGTTTCCTCCGGGTGCTCCGGTTTCCCCCACAGTCCAAAGACATGCAGGTTAGGTTAACTGGTGACTCTAAATTGACCGTAGGTGTGAATGTGAGTGTGAATGGTTGTCTGTGTGTCAGCCCTGTGATGACCTGGCGACTTGTCCAGGGTGTACCCCGCCTTTTGCCCGTAGTCAGCTGGGATAGGCTCCAGCTTGCCTGCGACCCTGTAGAACAGGATAAAGCGGCTACAGATAATGAGATGAGATGAGAATGTTAGAATGTATAATTTTTTGACGGCACCCCGGTTGAGAAAGGCTGGCATACACAACAGCTGGAGTAAGCAGGAGTGCTCAGGAGTGCTACAAACTCCTAAAGCAGTTAGTCAAACTTACTGCTGATAAGTCAAAATGCTTGCAATACACATAACCGCAAGCAACATGGTCCACTAATCGCATTGATGAAACTCATTTTCAAGATGTGATCTGGTTGTTTCTCAACCCAAAGCACAAATTAAATTTGAAGTCATTTTGAACCAAGTTTGGTTACTCCAGCGGGATGAACACGTATATATCTCTATACGCCATTAAGTGTTCATATCTCTCTCTCGCCATCTTTCTTAAGGAACTCTAAGAGAATAAGACTACTTCAGTGTCTCCTGTGGCTCACTGCCCACCTTTAAAATGTGATTTTCCCACACCAGCCCTGCACAGCTGGTAATTTCTATGTGTCTGTGTGTAGAAAGTGTCTGGCTGAAGCTCCTGGATTCTCTCTACTTTAGTCTCCTTCGGCAGCGACTCAGACCCTGGCTGTCAGCTCACCATGTTTTGAAAGCCATTTCTACAGACAGTGGCATAGTGACGAAATTTTTTACAATATACCGGTACAGCACACACCTTACTGACATTTTCAGCTAATATTCAGTAGTTTCACCCCATTAATCCCCACCCCTCCCGTTACACATTCATGACCATGACCTTTTTCAAAACTCCATCCTTCCACTCCTTTCACCCATCGTCAATTCAGGAGATCTTTCTCTCTCGGCAATCATTTAAACTTGGACACGCCACAATCCCTTCAGCTCCTCCTCAACTCTCATAAGACCTGAAAAAATACACAACCTGTCAGCAGAGTGCAGCTGCAGCTCTTATTGAGTGAATATTACAGAGGATGGAAATCTCAGAGAAGGTAAACAGCGCTGTACTCATTCTTCATCACCGTTCTTCTTAAATTCACCACACGCGCACATTGCAGCAAACCGCTATTTCAAACAAAGCTAGAGAAGCTCTGTTGTGGTGCTGGGACATGGTGATGTCGGGTTAAAGTGCGATCAGGAACAACTAGTCGTCACAAGCAAATCGATTTGATTGCACGGGAGGGTTGCTTTTTATTCTAACACGACAGGAGTTTCACACTCCTCTAACAAACACACGAGACAGAGAGAGAGAATCAGAACAATACGAAAGAATGAATGCAAAACACACACAGAGTTGCCGTCATTTAACAGAAACCTGATCCTGTTGCTATAGTAGCACTTCAGTCATGTCATTTCTTTGCTCTAGATGATAAAACAGACTGTGATCCTTAATTATTGTGGATTCCTGTTGATATATATCCATCCAGCCATCCATTATCCGTAACCATTTATCCTGCACAGGGTCGCAGGCAAACTGGAGCCTATCCCAGCTGACTATGGGCGAGAGGTGGGTGGACAAGTCGCCAGATCATCACAGGGCTGACACACAGAGACAAACAACCATTCACATTCACACCTACGGTCAATTTAGAGTCACCAGTTAACCTAACCTGCATGTCTTTGGACTGTGGGGGAAACCGGAGCACCCGGAGGAAACCCATGCAGACACAGGGAGAACATGCAAACTCCTCACAGAAAGGCCCTCGCCGGCCACGGGGCTCGAACCCGGACCTTCTTGCTGTGAGGCGACAGTGCTAACCACTACAGCCCTCGTCAATATGTGAGTGAGTTGGTTGGTTGGTTGGTTGGTTGGTTGGTTGTGTCCCAACGTTTGGGCACCCCTGTCCAAATGACAGTTGATTGATTTTTGAGGTGAAAAGACAAAAACACAACCTCTGCAGTCAACGACAGGGTGTTTCAAAAAAATTTTTTGATATCATTTCACAATCTAATAACTTTGCCAATTCTCATTCAATTGACCTCAAATTTTAACAGCACGCGTGGAAACAGGTCAAATTTTTATCACTATCCAGTTTAACGTCACGTAAACACCACCGGTGTGTTGTGTTGGATGCTGCACAGCAAGTCCGTAATTCCTTCTTCCAGAAGTCCCCGTCTAAAGCATCTTTGGGTGTAAGGCACCACTTCTTGAGGTCCTGGTTGACCAGCTCACACCAGGTCTTGCAGGGGCGACCGTTTTTCCTTGATCCGTCCACCTGCTGGGACATGACCCTTCCAATACAAGAGGTGCTCCGACGGACATGGCCAAACCACTGTAGGTGCTTACTGTATATCAAAGGTCGGCATCAAGCTCCACTAGGCCAAGTCTCTGACGAAGACAGCTAGAGCTGACCACATCATCGGGCTTCAAGCTACACATCCATCTTAGCATTGCTCTCTCGTTCCTCTCCAGGTGTGAAGCGCCTGGAGAGGAACAAGAGAGCAATGCTGAGATGGATGTGTAGCGTGAAGCCCGATGATGCGGTCAGCTCTAGCTGTCTTCTTTATGTTTCTTTATGTTTAATGTCTTTTGTTCTTATCTTTTTAGGTATAGAAATGCCATTCATTGGAAAAGAAAAGGTGTTTTGTGTGTTAGAGTTCGCTCAAACACAGTCGAACAAGACCGTGCAGCGTACATTTATGAGAGAATTCTCTAAAAATTCACCAACTGCAATGCAGATTTGGACACGGCACAGAAAGTTCAAAGAGGAAGGTTGTCTGTGTGTCTCAGGCGGAGCGCATATTGAAAATTTGTGAAATCGTTCATGGAATCCGCATACCTTTTTGAATTTCTCATTCAAATCTTGAGGAATAAATCTAACATTGCTCAACATTAAGCCTGTTCAGTTTCATCTGCTGGACTGTGTAGTGTCTGGGAAATCTCATCTCATCTCATTATCTCTAGCCGCTTTATCCTGTTCTACAGGGTCGCAGGCAAGCTGGAGCCTATCCCAGCTGACTACGGGTGAAAGGCGGGGTACACCCTGGACAAGTCGCCAGGTCATCACAGGGCTGACACATAGACACAGACAACCATTCACACTCGCGGTCAATTTAGAGCCACCAGTTAACCTAACCTGCATGTCTTTGGACTGTGGGGGAAACCGGAGCACCCGGAGGAAACCCACGCGGACACGGGGAGAACATGCAAACTCCGCACAGAAAGGCCCTCGCCGGCCACGGGGCTCGAACCCGGACCTTCTTGCTGTGAGGTGACAGCGCTAACCACTACACCACCGTGCCACCGTCTGGGATATTTACATCTCAAATAATATCAATTTTTTTTAAACACCCTGTATTTTAAAAATCTGCAAATGTTAATGTTACAATTAGCTTATTTGATTAAATTACAAAATAGAAAAGAGTAAAATAGTAATTGTAGCATGTGCAAAAGTTTGGACAATTAAGTCTCTGAACTGAATCAACTCATTCAGACTCGTTTTTAAAAGGGGAACTGAAGTCATTTTTAAACTTGCTTTATTTCTTAATTAACGTGTTATTCAATTACGTTTTCGGTTTTATTAACCTTATATCATGACTTGTATTGGCATATTATATTACACTTATCAGCCTTTTCGGTTTTTAGCCATGTTGAATGTAGTTAGTATGGTCCATGGCAGGTGTCGCTTATCCACGCGATCTTCGCAAGACTTGTGCGAGACTTCCAACGTGAAGTGTCAGCGCCGCCATTTTGAAAACTGTTTACACAGCGGACAGATCGCCATATCGTTCCAATTTAGATTAATTTTGAGATTTGCCAGCTTCATCAGTGATGGAGATTATTCCATACGACTTCGAACCAACGTGGAGTAAAGAAGTGTTGGAAAGATGACCGGATAAGGACCAGGATAATTCTAGTTCTGACGAAGCATCATCTTCAGATAGTGAGGTCAGTGATAAAGCGAGCCGCGATCAGATGAACATGCTGGTTTCTTCGTGGTGTGGGATACTTTGAGCGCACTATATAGGGTGTAAATAATCCTCACTAAGGTTTCGGACAGCACTACAAAATGGTGTCCTCACTATATAGTGCCCTATATATTGAGTAGGGAGCGATTTCGGACACAGGGAAAACTTCCAGCTTGATTACATCATCATTCGAAGGAGGGCGCGCACGTCTTTTGACAACGTTGGTAGATATTGGTCACTTTGATTTCCGCTGTACGTTTTACTTCCGTCCTACGATGTCTCGCACAGGTCTCAACGAATCTCGTTTACAGCTATTGCTTTGACATATGGACTGATATATTACAGAGCATATTTCAAACACTCATAACTTGCTGTAGCAGTGACAGAATAGCTGTCAGAAATACATTCCTATATTTAATAAAATGAGAAATAGCATTTTGATAATAAAAATTTTGCCTTCAGTTCCCCTTTAACAAGTCAGAAATTGTCATTTGGAAAAACAGTTCCAGAGCATAATAAAATCTCTGACTCTTCACACCTTGTGTGAAAGCTTAACACCCATGCAGCGAACAGAGGATCTGAAAATGAATCAAACTGACGCCTACTAGATAGAGGAACACGATAAAATCTTGCAATTTCCACTGTCTGAAATTATTAAGAAGGATTGCACAACTGTATGTAGACAGATAGACAGACAGATGACAAATACATGACAAGAAAAACACACCCACACACACATTTTAAATATTTTATTCTTGCACCAGAAGGTCCGGGTTCGAGCCCCGTGGCCCGCGAGGGCCTTTCTGTGTGGAGTTTGCATGTTCTCCCCGTGTCCGCGTGGGTTTCCTCCGGGTGCTCCGGTTGCCCCCACAGTCCAAAGACATGCAGGTTAGGTTAACTGGTGACTCTAAATTGAGCGTAGGTGTGAATGTGAGTGTGAATGGTTGTCTGTGTCTATGTGTCAGCCCTGTGATGACCTGGCGGCTTGTCCAGGGTGTACCCCGCCTTTCGCCCGTAGTCAGCTGGGATAGGCTCCAGCTCGCCTGCGACCCTGTAGAACAGGATAAAGCGGCTAGAGATAATGAGATGAGATGAGATTCTTGCACCTCTTGTCTGCACATTTGCTATTTTTAATGAATTTTAAATTGCATTTTGAATTGAACATCACTTTGGAGCTCAATTTTACCCTTTATATTTTTACTCGTTTATTGTAATTTGTATCTTGTATCCTGTCCTCTGTTTTACAGCTCTGTAAAGCACTTTGAGTTGCCTTTGTGAATGAAATGTGCGATAGAAATAAAGCTGCCTTGCCTTGCCTTGCCATTGGTGGAGAGGGAATCGTCCACTGGGATCTATATCTGCGATCAACGGATAGAAAGCATAGTCTCCTGTCTCAGTGCTGAGCTGTGTGCAAGTCTGTGAAAGTAAAAATCAAAGGAGAGACGAAGAAGAAACAGGAAAGGTAACAGCAGGCAGCACTGAAAGCTGGGCCACAGAGAGCTTTCACTACAGAAAAAGAAACACCAGCAGGAGAAATAATAAAGATCTGAGAAAGGTCACGGTCTCGAGCTACAGTGCAGCAGGAAATGTGAAAGGTCACGTGGGCTGACATATTCGGATGATGTAAAGAACATCCAAATGCCACGACATACCTACAACATAACCGTAAAAGTAAAAAGAGAAAAGTAAAATGGACGAATATTTCACAGTTATTCCATGGAATCGAGACGTCCATGAGCTGATAGCCGACGAGGCACGTAGCACTGACATGATTGAGTGGAGTAATTGTTTAAGGCCCGGTCCCACTGGCCGATGGACACAAAACGTATGCAAAAAGGACACAGCGGACGAGCAAAATTTCGGGGGTGGCTCTATCCGTTTTCATCCGCTCCAGAAATGGACAAAATTGGCGAAAATTTGCGAAAACAGAACGGAAAAGAACGGACGTGGGTAGTATATAGCGGGGATGTTAAACGCATGTTCATAGGAAGCCTAGCGGATGAAAGCGGATGGAAGTGGATGACAGCTCCGAAGGGGTTACCGGTGATAACTGAGAAGCGGACGCATAGCAGAAAGAGCGGATGCATAGCGGATGAAGGGAATGCATCACGTACGCCTAACGGAAACAAAGGGGATGTTGCGCGGATGTATATCGGATGCAGACCGTTCACTGCGCATGCAGGGGGTATGAATTGCGTCTGCTCCACGGAAATAAAGGGATGCAGCACGCACGCTGTCAGCATAAAGCGGAAAGACGTGCTGGCGGCTACATCGATACATCTCTACTACTAGATGATTTTCTCCCCGTTTTTATACAAAATATCGATTGTCCGCTAGGTGTCCTTCTACATACTCTAGACATACTCCAGACATCCTAAATATACGAGATACATCCCAGATATAAATGCTTTGTCCGTTTTGAATACTTTATATACGAGATGCATACGCTTACATCCTTTCTATTTCCGTGCTACTAACGATGAATAGACGTTTCATGTACCTTATCTTTCCTCCCTCTTTCCGTTTTCAGCTGCAGCGGATGTGAGTTGCGAGGATGCCCAGAGGATGCAGAGAGGATACAGCAGACGTTTAACGGATGATAACGGACATAGAACGTTTGCTGCTCGTATATGTCGCGGATTTACATCGTACACGGCGGAAAGTTCATCTGTTCTAAAAGTTTTGTGCAGCTCAAAACTTTTTGCGCGGATGAAATCACAGTGGACGGATGCTCGATGGATAGAGCATATGAAGCACGTATGCAATGAGTACACAACAGATGCATAGCGTTTTCCAACGGATGGCAAAGATTTTTTTACGTTTTACATCCTCTTTGCATCCGTAAGTGCAGTGGGACCGGGTCTTTAATTATATCCAAATTCACTGGATTTTGAGAAACGGAGCATTTTTATTTTTTGCAAATTCGATAAATAAAAACTTTATACAAAACGTCCGACAAAATAATTTCTGCTTAGAATGTAAACGAACATGTTCCTGCCCATGGCTCTAGAGATGTTGGACGCCCAAGACTAAACATCTTAAAGACGCTGGGTAACGATCTTGAGCTGTAACTAGGACAGGATAACGATATTCCGATGGCGAAGCTTTGTGCATTAGATTGAGCACTGAATCTTACGTTCTGCCAAACAACGATTAAAGGAGAACTGAAGGCAAATTTTTTTATCAAAATTCTATTTATCTCATTTTATTAAATATCGGAATGCATTTTTGATCGGTATTTGGTCGCTGCTATAGCAAGTTATGAGTGTTTGAAATATGCTCTGTAATATATCAGTCCATATTGCCGCTTTTCCACTACAAACGAGGCTGAGTCGGGCTGAGCCGTGCCGTGCTGAGTCGGGCTGAGCGGGGCTGTTGGAGTTGCATTTCGACTACAACCGCGCTGAACCGTGCTGGCTGGAAGTGGGTGGACACATTGGGTGGAGTTAGCGAAAGTGGGTGGACGTCAGGTGATGTCGTTAAGCAGCGCAAACAGTGACATCAGTGAGCTTCTAAGCGGTAGTCTCACGACCCGGATAGTAAACAATAAACATGGAGGACATGGAGTCGTTAGTGTTGCTGGTCTTGGTGCTGTGGCTTGTTGTCACCGACAACGCGGACAGATACTGGCAAGAGCGTATAGATGAGGCGAGGCGCATAAGGCTTCAGAAATTCTCGTAATTCGTAATTATTCTCCTTCCGGGTTTGCGGTGTTTACAGATCCCAGCGTGCTCGCGGGGCGTGTGTGGGCATGTGAGGACACGCCTCCTCACCAATCAGTGCACAGGGGAGTGTCTGCTCACGCCCCCAGCCTCACTCGGCACGGCTTGGCTCGCTTCAGCCCCACTCCAAAACGGTGCGAGTTTTAGGGGCTAAGCAGGGCTGAAGCGAGCTGAGTCGTGCTGGTTTTTGGTAGTCGAAACGCGAGCCGTGTCGGGCTGAAGTGAGCTGAAGCGAGCTGAAAAAGGGTAGTGGAAAAGGGCCAAAAGTCAAAGCGATGGCCGTAAACGAGATTCGTTGAGACCTGTGCGAGACATCGTAGGACGGAAGTAAAACGTACAGCGGAAATCAAAGTGACCGATCTGCCAACATGGTCAAAAGACGCGCACACCGTCTTTCGAATGCTGATGCGATCAAGCTGGAAGTTTTCCCTGTGTCCAAAATCGCTCCCTACTCACTATATAGGGCACTATATTAGTGGGGACGCCATTTTGTAGTGCTGTCCGAAACCTTAGTGAGGATTATGTGGGAAATGCGCTCAGTATAACATGTCTCATCTCATCTCATTATCTGTAGCCGCTTTATCCTGTTCTACAGGGTCGCAGGCAAGCTGGAGCCTATCCCAGCTGACTACGGGCGAAAGGCGGGGTACACCCTGGACAAGTCGCCAGGTCATCACAAGGCTGACACATACAGTGGTGCTTGAAAGTTTGTGAACTCTTTAGAATTTTCTATATTTCTGCATAAATATGACCTAAAACATCATCAGATTTTACTAATAGTCTGAAAAGTAGATAAAGAGAGCCCAGTTAAACAAATGAGACAAAAATATTATACTTGGTCATTTATTTATTGAGGAAAATGATCCAATATTACATATCTGTGAGTGGCAAAAGTATGCGAACCTCTCAGATTATCAGTTAATTTTGTTGGTAACTTGCCAGCGCCCCATAACGATCCCACAATTCCTTGCGCGCTCCACCCGAATGTGACGTAAAGTGGAACTGCTTTAACTGTATCGAGAGCGCCTCGATTCACGCTCTCATGTTCTGACTACTGGAGTGGTCGGATGGACTGTAAGCACGCTCGCTACAGTGTTGAGACTAACCGCTATTGTCTGAGAACAGCCTGTTCAAATTAGTTTCAGCCGAACTTTTGAACGACCCACTAGGTTTCAGTGATATAGTGGTTTTGATTCTAAACCTTTGCAAAGTTTAACTACAGTTAAGTAGTTTTCCACGCTAAGAGGCATTTGCGGACAGCTTCGCTCCTCTCAGCCTTTTTCTCGTCGACGCATCACCGGAGGTTTCTCCCGAAGCACCGTGGACCAGCTAGGCCTCCATCTCCCTGCTTCGTTTAGCCGCGGTTGGACGCAACTCGCCGCTAACCTCCTCTCCTCGGACCGCGACCCTCAGCGCGGACATCGGAGAACGAACTTCCATCGCATTGAGTAGGCACTTGGGCAAATTTTAGTAATTTGTAGCTTATTCAGATGGTTGTTAGGGTCATGTTTAAGCTTTGAGCTGTTTAGCATACCCGCTCAGACACGGAAGGTGTTTTTTTTGTTTGTTTGTTTGTTTGTTTGTTTTGGTTCTGTTTTTCTTTGAACTTCTTAAACAGGGTATCTTGCATGTTTATGTCTTTCCTTAACTCCATTGCTAGCTTCCCTATCTGATTAGCAGCGCAGCGACAAGTTTGTTATTTTAAGCCCTGAGGCTGGACCGCTACAAGGCCTAGTCCTCTCCATCCAACACCTATTACTCTTCCCCCCTCTCTCTCTCTCTCTCTCTCTCTCTCGCGTTGAGTTCTTTGCCTAGATAGTCTGTTGGAAATTGTTGTTAAGCACAGTGTTTGGATCCAGCTGTAACGTGGCCAGATTCTCATTAGCAACTCATTGCTAGCTACCTCAGGGTGATACGCTAGTTGGTAGGCTTGTGTTCTCGACTAGGCCTGCAGGCGCCATATTCCCCGACGCCATTTTGGTACCTCCCTCATTGAGCTACCTGTGATACGTCACCTAGTTTACGACATCTAGGCATTGACCGCCATTTTGCTTAAGCATTGCTAGAGTGGCTAGTCATTAGCATCTGCCCACAGATACACACACACACACACCTACACACACGCACGCATCGGCTTTCCCTAGTCACACACACGCACACACAAGGGATTCTCTTTTCCTAGCTCTCTCTTTCTCTCTCTCTCCCCCTCTCTCCTGCCCCAAACCTATGGCCCAGGTGTAATTGTTCCATTGTTGTGCCTTGTTATTACCTTTGCCCGACATTGAATGTATTTTGTGAAATTCTTATTAGTGAGTAGTAGACAAATAAAAGCTAATCAAATTGAATTACATTTTACTTGTTCCTGTTGTTTATTCACAAGGTCAACTATTTAGAACTCCTTTTTCCTTCAAATTTAGCTTTTGTATACAACTGGGTTTCCCATCTAATGCAGAGCTACCATTAATCTTGAACGTAACCATTCACAGTGAATATTAAGATTAATAATTTAAGATTTTATGAGACTGATCTTTAATTATAAATTGATTAATTCAATTATCAATTATTACATAATTTATAATTTAATTAATCCCAATTCCACCTACAATTTGAAGGTGAAATTAGAGTCAGGTGTTTTCAATCAATGGGATGACAATCAGGTGTGAGTGGGCACCCTGTTTTATTTAAAGAACGGATCTATCAAAGTCTGATCTTCACAACACATGTTTGTGGAAGTGTATCATGGCACGAACAAAGGAGATTTCTGAGGACCTCAGAAAAAGTGTTGTTGATGCTCATCAGGCTGGAAAAGGTTACAAAACCATCTCTAAAGAGTTTGGACTCCACCAATCCACAGTCAGACAGATTGTGTACAAATGGAGGAAATTCAAGACCATTGTTACCCTCCCCAGGAGTGGTCGACCAACAAAGATCACTCCAAGAGCAAGGTGTGTAATAGTTGGTGAGGTCACAAAGGACCCCGGGGTAACTTTTAAACAACTGAAGGCCTCTCTCACATTGGCCAATTTTAATGTTCATGAGTCCACCATCAGGAGAACACTGAACAACAATGGTGTGCTTGGCAGGGTTGCAAGGAGAAAGCCACTGCTCTCCAAAAAGAACATTGCTGCTTGTCTGCAGTTTGCTAAAGATCACATGGACAAGCCAGAAGGCTATTGGAAAAATATTTTGTGGACGGGTGAGACCAAAATAGAACTTTTTGGTTTAAATGAGAAGCGTTATGTTTGGAGAAAGGAAAACACTGCATTCCAGCGTAAGAACCTTATCCCATCTGTGAAACATGGTGGTGGTAGTATCATGGTTTGGGCCTGTTTTGCTGCATCTGGGCCAGGACGGCTTGCCATCATTGATGGAACAATGAATTCTGAATTATACCAGCGAATTCTAAAGGAAAATGTCAGGACATCTGTCCATGAATTGAATCTCAAGAGAAGGTGGGTCATGCAGCAAGACAACAACTCTAAGCACACAAGTCATTCCACCAAAGAATGGTTAAAGAAGAATAAATTTAATGTCTTGGAATGGCCAAGTCAAAGTCCTGCCCTTAATCCAATGGAAATGTTGTGGAAGGACCTGAAGCGATCAGTTCATATGAGGAAACCCACCAACATCCCAGAGTTGAAGCTGTTCTGTATGGAGGAACGGGCTAAAATTCCTCCAAGCCGGTGTGCAGGACTGATCAACAGTTACCGGAAACGTTTAGTTGCAGTTATTGCTGCACAAGGGAGTCACACCAGATACTGAAAGCAAAGGTTCACATATTTTTGCCACTCACAGATATGTAATATTGGATCATTTTCCTCAATAAATAAATGACCACATATAATATTTTTGTCTCATTTGTTTAACTGGGCTCTCTTTATCTACCTTTAGGACTTGTGTGAAAATTTGATGATGTTTTAGGTCATATTTATGCAGAAATATAGACAATTCTAAAGGGTTCACAAACTTTCAAGCACCATTGTAGACACAGACAACCATTCACACTCACGGTCAATTTAGAGTCACCAGTTAACCTAACCTGCATGTCTTTGGACTGCGGGGGAAACCGGAGCACCCGGAGGAAACCCACGGGGAGAACATGCAAACTCTGCACAGAAAGGCCCTCATCGGCCACAGGGCTCGAACCCAGGACCTTCTTGCTGTGAGGCGACAGCGCTAACCACTACACCACCGTGCCGCCCACTTTAAAATATATCTATATTTATCATATTGAGACCTTCAGTAAAATTTCAGTTCAGTCGACAAATGAAGCACATCAGCACATCTGACTAGACCCATTCGTTCTACCATCTAATCCTGCTTTCAACTTTAATCAAAATTCTGCTGGTGGGTAGTGATCTTCACTGCAATCATGCCCTGGCTACACATCACTGATCCACTTTTCTGGCTGTAAACACAATTCGTGCTCTGTCCGTCATTGCAGGAATGTTCAGTGTTTTCTCCCTGTGTACATATATAATCATAGACAAGACTGCCACTCCTATTTTTTCTGATATAATTCAGCAAAACTAGAAATCACAGCGAGGGAAAACAGAATATATTGATTTTCATTATCCGTAGAGCAAGTGGCAAAACCACCAGCAAAACCAAAATGATACTTGAAGACAAAATTCAATTTCATTACAGCCAGCAGCAATCTGTTTATTCTGCAAGAACGTTATATTGGGTATTAAAACCATTTGAGGGCTGTTGAGATGGAACATGTCACAGATGATCTGAGTTGATGTTTTTACCCCAAAAGCGCAGGGGCTATGACCTCAGATGAGGGCTGAATTAAAAAAAAACTCATTGTAGGTACTAGGCTATCAGTGAGAATAAGGCACTTCAGGCACTAAACACAACGGGGGGAATCAGAATTTCATGTCCAGGCTTTTTTTTTTTTTTTGGAGATGCCCATAGTTTCAAGAACCACAGAAAGAAAAGGAATGTTGCTGTACATGTGCCCGGCCCTCAGAGACTGGCTTAGAAGACCAACTGAATCAACTATACATCGCTATGCTTTATAAACAACAACAACGCAAGGCCGTAACAGGAGAGGAAGATCTCAACTAACCTACGTTGAAAACATGCAAGAAATCACCAGCCTCAGCATCGATGAGATGTGTTGTCATGCGATGGACAGAGATGACTGGAGAATGAGTGTAGTCGGGAGATTTGACCCAAAAGCTCCCGACTCGGAGGGAAGGAAGGTACAGCCAAAAAAGGTCACCATTTAGATTTCAATAAGCAAATATACGCAAGTGCCTTTGATTGAATAATTACTGCAGTGATTAACGTGTTTCAGCTGGCAACGATTCTTTTAACCCTAATTGATGCAGTGAGTAGCTTCTCATTTCTTAAACAAACATGTCAGAAGATGTATCCCGTACTCATGGAAAATACTGTGTTTCAGAAGGTCAATTAATATTGGTCAACAATTTTTCAGAAGTTGTCTGCTTCAGAGATGAAATCAGCTGTTTGTCATGAAATTTGGTGTGTTGAATTCAAATATGGCAAGGCAATTTATTTATATAGCGCATTTCATACACAGTGGCAGTTCAATGTGCTTTACAGAGGTAAAGGCAAAACAGTAAACAATAGAAAATAAAATTACAACCCCAATTCCAAAAAAGTTGAGACAAAGTCCAAATTGTAAATAAAAACGGAATGCAATGATGTGGAAGTTTCAAAATTCCATATTTTATTCAGAATAGAACATAGATGACATATCAAATGTTTAAACTGAGAAAATGTATCATTTAAAGAGAAAAATTAGGTGATTTTAAATTTCATGACAGCAACACATCTCAAAAAAGTTGGGACAAGGCCATGTTTACCACTGTGAGACATCCCCTTTTCTCTTTACAACAGTCTGTAAACGTCTGGGGACTGAGGAGACAAGTTGCTCAAGTTTAGGGATAGGAATGTTAACCCATTCTTGTCTAATGTAGGATTCTAGTTGCTCAACTGTCTTAGGTCTTTTTTGTCGTATCTTCCGTTTTATGATGCGCCAAATGTTTTCTATGGGTGAAAGATCTGGACTGCAGGCTGGCCAGTTCAGTACCCGGACCCTTCTTCTACGCAGCCATGATGCTGTAATTGATGCAGTATGTGGTTTGGCATTGTCATGTTGGAAAATGCAAGGTCTTCCCTGAAAAAGACGTCGTCTGGATGGGAGCATATGTTGCTCTAGAACCTGGATATACCTTTCAGCATTGATGGTGTCTTTCCAGATGTGTAAGCTGCCCATGCCACACGCACTAATGCAACCCCATACCATCAGAGATGCAGGCTTCTGAACTGAGCACTGATAACAACTTGGGTCGTCCTTCTCCTCTTTAGTCCGAATGACACGGCGTCCCTGATTTCCATAAAGAACTTCACATTTTGATTCGTCTGACCACAGAACAGTTTTCCACTTTGCCACAGTCCATTTTAAATGAGCCTTGACCCAGAGAAGATGTCTGCGCTTCTGGATCATGTTTAGATATGGCGGTGTCTTTGAACTATAGAGTTTTAGCTGGCGACGGCGGATGGCACGGTGAATTGTGTTCACAGATAATGTTCTCTGGAAATATTCCTGAGCCCATTTTGCGATTTCCAATACAGAAGCATGCCTGTATGTGATGCAGTGCCGTCTAAGGGCCCGAAGATCATGGGCACCCAGTATGGTTTTCCGGCCTTGACCCTTACGCACAGAGATTCTTCCAGATTCTCTGAATCTTTTGATGATATTATGCACTGTAGATGATGATATGTTCAAACTCTTTGCAATTTTACACTGTCGAACTCCTTTCTGATATTGCTCCACTATTTGTCGGCGCAGAATTAGGGGGATTGGTGATCCTCTTCTCATCTTTACTTCTGAGAGCCGCTGCCACTCCAAGATGCTCTTTTTATACCCAGTCATGTTAATGACCTATTGCCAATTGACCTAATGAGTTGCAATTTGGTCCTCCAGCTGTTCCTTTTTTGTACCTTTAACTTTTCCAGCCTCTTATTGCCCCTGTCCCAACTTTTTTGAGATGTGTTGCTGTCATGAAATTTCAAATGAGCCAATATTTGGCATGAAATTTCAAAATGTCTCACTTTCGACATTTGATATGTTGTCTATGTTCTATTGTGAATACAATATCAGTTTTGGAGATTTGTAAATTATTGCATTCCATTTTTATTTACAATTTGTACTTTGTCCCAACTTTTTTGGAATCAGGGTTGTACATAAAATAAAGGGGGAAGAAGAGAGAAAAATATAAATAATATAAGAATTAAACAATAGTAGAAATAAAGTAATAAAATGAAGTAAAAGTTCAGTAAAAAAAACAGCAGAATAAAATGGAATAAAAGTGAAGTAAAGTTTAAAACATGCAAAGACTGTAAAAGTTAAGTAAAGTTTAAAACATGTAAAGATGATGATATTTATCAGTTAGCAGAAAGCATCTGAGAACAGCTTGGTCTTTAGTCTAGATTTGAAGCTGCCAACAGCAGGAGCATTTTTGATGTCCTCTGGCAGTTGGTTCCATAGCTGTACTGCATAGTAGCTAAAAGCTGCTTCACCACACTTTGTTTTAACAACAGGTTTTACCAGTAAATTTTGCTGCTGCGATCTGGTAGATCTGATTGGGGTAGGCCGCTGCAACATATCAGAGAGGTAATTGGGCCCTGCACCATTTAGAGATTTGTACACCAGCAGCAATGCTTTAAAGTCAATTCTGTAGCTTACTGGAAGCCAGTGAAGGGACCTTAGAATTGGAGTAATGTGCTCTGTTCTTTTTGTTCGTGTGAGAACCCGAGCCGCTGCATTTTGAATCAGCTGAAGTCGTTTGATGGTCTTTTTTGGCAGGCCTGTGAAAAGGCCATTCCAGTAGTCAACCCTACTAGAGATGAAGGCATGTAGGGGAGAGTGGGGTAAGATGAGCCACTTTTTACATTTTTCATCATAACTACATGTTAAAGCCATTTTTGCTTCCAGTCTACACACCATACCAAATTTCAAAGTGTACTGTTACTATCTGAGCAAAACATAATTGATAAGCTCTTATGGTTAGAGTGATATTACCTCTTGAAAAAAAAATGTCAAGTGGCTCAACTTACCCCATGCACGGGGTAAGATGAGCCACTGTGTGGGGTAAATTGAGCCAACACAAAACATGTTAGGTTAACAAAGTAAACAACTTTTATTATTAGAAATGCAATCAATGAATCAAGTCAAGTCAATCAAGTGGGGGATAGGGCCGTTGCATAGAGAAGGGGAGATGAAGAGAGAGGTGATAGAACGAGATGGGATAGGGAGGGATAGATAGATGGATAGAGAGAGATATATGCGTAGATAGATAGAAAGAGGGATGGTTAGAGAGGGAATGAGAGATATACTATATTATAGAAATTACTAAAACAGTAGAACAGTGCCAAAAGAATCTTATTTCTTTCAGTAGGTTAAAACATTGATATGAATGCTAATAAAAACATGCAGCAATCATTCCATCAATCATTCAATCATTTCATCATTATTCAATGTTCCAAGCGTTCAAATTGCAAGGGAACACCATTTGCCTCTCCCTCCGTGCTGTCCCACCAACAGTAAAGGGGCGGGGCAATTTTTTCACAATATCCTGTCTTGACAGGACAGCCTCATCTTTCTCTTTGAAGACAAAGGTTGGCTTTCTTGCAGAGCCATGGCATGACCGGCTTCTTTTGAGAAATCTTGCCTCTATTTCGAAGACATCCAATTTGATTATCTGGCCAATGAAGAAATGCACTTTCTTCTTCCCCGTGTATTTTGCCACAACATAATCCCCCACATCTAACAACTGGTCTTCCTCATCTGATGTCATATATATATATATATATATATATATATATATATATATATATATATATGTTGTTGTCATATATGACCAGTAAATGTGAAAACTTAAGTGTCATCCATATTGGGTAAGCTCAGCCACCAATGGGGTAAGTTGAGCCAGTGGCTCAACTTGCCCCACATCTAATGGCTCATCTTACCCCATGGCCACCATTTTGTAGAAAAATGCTAATAAAGGGGATTAGGCTAATCAAAATTATTTTTATTAGCATTCATATCATAGCTTAGAAAGCCACTAACTTAACCCTAATGTGTCTAAATATTATTCTACTTTTGTCTTCTCTAAATCATCTTCACTGTGGACAAACATGGAATTGACTTAGAAAGCACAAAAACACATTTTTATAAATATGTCCCTCACCTAGTTTGACATGTGGTGCTCCTCTCCACAAGTGTAAGTAAATGGTCCCGGCCCCCTTTGAATGTGGTCACATGATCACATTTGTTTACTGTTTCTTAGAAACAGGGGGTGGCTCATCTTACCCCCTGGCTCATCTTACCCCGCTCTCCCCTATAAGTTTTTCCAGATCGTTTTTTGACATAAGTCCTCTTAGTTTGGAAATGTTTTTTAGGTGATAAAATGCCAATTTAGTGATCGCTTTCATATGACTGTCAAAGTTTAGCTCGCTGTCAATGAAAACACCAAGATTTTTAACCATATCTTTTGTTTTAATCCCCTTTGTGTCAAGAATAGTGGTAATCCTGAGTCTTTCATCTTTTTTCCCAAATAGAATTACTTCTGTTTCATCTGTGTTCAGCTGAAGAAAATTTTGTGACATCCAGTTGTTGATTTGGTCGATACACTGGTAGAGACATTCAAGGGGGGCATAATCGTTAGGTGATAGAGCAAAGTAAATTTGGGTGTCATCTGCATTGCAGTGATACAAAATTGAGTTGTTCTTGATAACATGTCCAAGTGGAAGCATGTAAAGGTTGAATAGTAATGGTCCAAGGCTCGACCCCTGGGGGACACCACAGGTCAAGGACATTGATGTTGAGGTACAATTTCCCATGGTAACAAAGAAGCTTCTAAGTATGATTTTAACCAATTGATAACTTTAGCAGTCAACCCAACCCAGTGTTCAAGTCGATATAGCAGTATGTTGTGATCAACAGTATCAAAAGCTGCACTGAGGTCCAGTAACACCAGGACCGATGTCCAATTTCATAATTTAATATGGACAATTAAAACAGCTGATTGGCTACGGCTTCCAAGATATTTAAGATTTTACATTTTATACTTATGTACATTGTGTAGATCGTAATGTTCTAAGTATAAATTGTAAACCTACGAGGTCTCTTCATGTGTTTATGGTTGGTTTATGTGATATTTCACTTGTTCTCTTTATGTAACATGAGAAAATCAGCAAAAAAGTTTATATAAATGAAATCTATTATGAACCAAATGGCAAAAAACAATTATGCATAAGTACTGACTAGGTTTAGTCCTTATTCAGTGTGTACTCAGTGCTTTTTGTCAGCTTGTCTCTTGTATTCATGAAATGGAGCATCTCTTGTCAAGCTTGTCAAGCAAAGACTTAATCTCAAGTGCATAGCACTGTATGATTTTTTTTGTTTTTTGAGCTGATCTAGGGCAATTTCTTCAGCAGAGTGATGCAAGTTGACTTATGATTGCATCATCAGTGACTTCTAGGAATAACATGATATCATGTATGATGCAATACTGGCTTCAGATTGCATCATTCATTGTTTTGCCAAAAAAGAAAGTACTACCCAAACCCAATCATAGATTTATTCATAGAGCCAATCTTGAAAACTAGAGCCAATTAACAATTTTAAGTTTCTGGGTCTCAGCAACCCAGAATTAGTAAAGTTTGACGGTACAGTGGTGCTTGAAAGTTTGTGAACCCTTTAGAATTTTCTATATTTCTGCATAAATATGACCTAAAACATCATCAGAGTTTCACACAAGTCCTAAAAGTAGATAAAGAGAACCCAGTTAAACAAATGAGGCAAAAATATTATACTTGGTCATTTATTTATTGAGGAAAATGATCCAATATTACATTATCTGTGAGTAGCAAAAGTATGTGAACCTCTAGGATTAGCAGTTAATTTGAAGGTGAAATTAGAGTCAGCTGTTTTCAATCAATGGGATGACAATCAGATGTGAGTGGGCACCCTGTTTTATTTAAAGAACAGGGATCTATCAAAGTCTGATCTTCACAACACGTTTGTGGAAGTGTATCATGGCATGAACAAAGGAGATTTCTGAGGACCTCAGAAAAAGTGTTGTTGATGCTCATCAGGCTGGAAAAGGTTACAAAACCATCTCTAAAGAGTTTGGACTCCACCAATCCACAGTCAGACAGATTGTGTACAAATGGAGGAAATTCAAGACCACTGTTACCCTCCCCAGGAGTGGTCGACCAACAAAGATCACTCCAACAGCAAGGCGTGTAATAGTCAGCGAGGTCACAAAGGACCCCAGGGTAACTTCTAAGCGACTGAAGGCCTCTCTCACATTGGCTAATGTTAATGTTCATGAGTCCACCATCAGGAGAACACTGAACAACAATGGTGTGCATGACACGGTTGCAAGGAGAAAGCCACTGCTCTCCAAAAAGAACATTGCTGCTCGTCTGCAGTTTGCTAAAGATCACGTGGACAAGCCAGAAGGCTATTGGAAAAATGTTTTGTGGACAGATGAGACCAAAATAGAACTTTTTGGTTTAAATGAGAAGCGTTATGTTTGGAGAAAGGAAAACACTGCATTCCAGCATAAGAACCTTATCCCATCTGTGAAACATGGTGATGGTAGTATCATGGTTTGGGCCTGTTTTGCTGCATCTGGGCCAGGACGGCTTGCCATCGTTGATGGAACAATGAATTCTGAATTATACCATCAAATTCTAAAGGAAAATGTCAGGACATCTGTCCATGAACTGAATCTCAATAGACGGCGGGTCATGCAGCAAGACAATGACTTTAAGCACACAAGTCGTTCCACCAAAGAATGGTTAAAGAAGAATAAAGTTAATGTTTTGGAATGGCCAAGTCAAAGTCCTGACCTTAATCCAATGGAAATGTTGTGGAAGGACCTGAAGCAAGCAGTTCGTGTGAGGAAACCCACCAACATCCCAGAGTTGAAGCTGTTCTGTATGGAGGAATGGGCTAAAATTCCTCCAAGCCGGTGTGCAGGACTGATCAACAGTTACCAGAAACGTTTAGTTGCAGTTATTGATGCACAAGGGGGTCACACCAGATACTGAAAGCAAAGGTTCACATACTTTTGCCACTCACAGATATGTAATATTGGATCATTTTCCTCAATAAATAAATGACCAAGTATAATATTTTTGTCTCATTTGTTTAACTGGGTTCTCTTTATCTACTTTTAGGACTTGTGTGAAAATCTGATGATGTTTTAGGTCATATTTATGCAGAAATATAGAACATTCTAAAGGGTTCACAAACTTTCAAGCACCACTGTATTTATTTCGGAAGCATTTTGGCTGTAGACCAGTGTTATTGGCCTGCCCTGCATCAAGCAAAGAAAGCAACTAAGGAGATTACTGGAATGACTGGAATTGGGTTAAGAACTATCCAATGTGTTATTAAAACCTGGAAGGATAGTGGAGAACTGTCGACTGAGTGTAAAAAATGTGGTTGCAAAAAGATCTTGACTGACCATGATCAGAGATCACTTAAATGCTCGGTGAAGTCAAATCGTAAAAGAAATTGGCAGTCGAACTCACAGCTATGTGTAATACTGAAATTAAGAGCATTTCCACACTCACAATGTGATGAGAACTCGCAGGAATGGGACTAAACAGCTGTGTGTCCATAAGAAAACCACTTGTTAGAGAGACTAATCTGGAGAAAAGGCTTCAGTTTGTTAGGGAGGACAAAGACTGGACTCTACAGCAATGGAAAAAGGTCATGTGGTCTGATGAGTCCAGATTTACTCTATTCCTTCCTGAGCGATGGGCGTGTCAGGGTAAGAAGGGAAGAGCATCATGCATAGTGGCCACTGTACAAGCCTCTGGAGGCAGTGTTGTGATCTGGGGTTGCTTCAGTTGGTCAGGTCGAGGCTCAGCAATGTTATGGGGCAATATAGAATAGAATATAATGCCTTTATTGTCACTATACCCATGTACAATGAGATTAAAAGCAACTCCAATAACAGTGCAAACAGCGTGGTGGTGGTGGGGAATAAATAAATAATAATAATAATAATAATAATAAATTAATTTTAAAAAAAAAGTGAGGGTGTAAGGTGCACAGTCCCGAGGCATACGTGTTGTGTTTCACATTATGGAGTGAGGTATTGCACATTATAAGGTATTGCACAGGGTGTAAGGTGCACAGTCCTGAGGCATATGTGTTGTTTCACATTATGGAATGAGGTATTGCATATTATAAGTATTGCACAAGAGAGTCATATTATAAAGTATTGCACATTATAAATTATTTCACGAAGAGAGTCACATTATAAAATAAAGTATTTCACAGGGGGGTTAGACTATAAAGTCAGAGCATATTCGAGTTCAGGGTGGTTATGGCTTTTGGAAAGAAGCTGTTTTTGAATCTATTTGTTTTTGTCCTAATGCACCTGTAGCGCCTCCCTGAGGGCAACAGATCAAAGCCAGGGTGGGAGTTGTCCTCGATAATGTTCTTAGCTCTGCTAAGGCAGCGGGAGGTGTAAATGTCCATCAGGGAGGGAAGAGGGCAGCCAATGATCTTCTGTGCTGCCTTTACTACTCTCTGGAGCCTCTCCCTGTCTGCAGCAGTGCAGCTGCCATACCATACTGTGATACAGTACGTCAGCAGGCTCTCGATGGATGAGCGGTAGAAGGTCAGCAGCAGGTTGGAGCTCAGGTTGTGCTTCCTGAGGACTCTCAGGAAATGTAGCCGCTGCTGAGCCTTCTTAATGACTGCTGTAATGTTCTCTGACCAGGAGATGTCGGCGGAGATGAGGACGCCGAGAAACCGGAAAGCGTGGACCCTCTCCACATACTCGTTGTTTATGTAAAGGGGGGCTAGGTCGGTGCTGTGCTTCCTGAAGTCAACGATAAGCGCTTTGGTTTTCTTGATGTTCAGAGTGAGGTTATTCTCTAAACACCAGGCTGCCAACTTCAGGACCTCCTCTCTGTAGGCTGCCTCGTCTCCCTTTGAGATGAGTCCGACCACTGTGGTGTCGTCAGCAAACTTGACGATAAGGTTGTTGTTGTGGGTTGAACTACAGTCGTGGGTGTAGAGGCAGTACAGGAGGGAGCTCAGCACACAGCCCTGTGGAGAGCCGGTGCTTAACGTGCGGGTGGAGGAGAAGTGGGGGCCAAGTCTCACAGTCTGGGGCCGGTTGGTAAGAAAGTCCTTTATCCAGGCACATGTGAGAGGGGGGAGGCCGAGAGTGTCCAGTTTACTGATAAGGATGTCCGGGATCATTGTGTTGAAAGCTGAACTGTAATCCACAAAGAGTATGTGGACGTAGCTCTGCTGCTGCTCCAGGTGGTTTAGCGCAGAGTGGAGAGCTACGGCAATAGCGTCCTCTGTGGATCTATTCGTGCGATATGTGAACTGGTAGGGGTCAAAGTCTGGGGGGAGGTGGTCCTTGATGTGCTGAAGAACTAGTCTCTTGAAGCACTTCATGATTACCGGGGTGAGGGCCACAGGACGGTAATCATTCAGGCTGGTGTCAGGAGACTTCTTCGGCACAGGGATTATTGTAGCTGATTTTAGGCAGGGCGGGATGACTGCCTGAGCCAGGGAGAGGTTAAAGATCCTGGTGAAGGTAGGGGCGAGCTGCATCACATCAATGCATTTTTAATTCCCTGATGGCACGGGCATAAAATTAGGGCTCAAATTGTGAAAGAGTGGTTCAGGGAGCATAAGGAATCATTTTCACACATGAATTGGTCTCCACAGAGTCCCGACCTTAAAGTGTATATTCTGGACCAATTTCGTGTTTTTTTTAATATGAAAGAATGTCCCTTTACACACTCATCCAGAAGGGTAATTTTGCACAAGGCCATCTGTCTACAGCAGAAAAAAATAAAATAATAAAACGCGTCTGGAAAAATCCCAAGGGAGTCTGGAGCCAGGTTCGTGACGTTACCTGCGGAAGCGCCAGCAGGCTGCGAGAGCTTTGCACGGTTTCAGTGCACAGCCTGTGTAGACCAAGCGCTCCCATTTCTCTCTCATTGTCCGGTCTTTTGGGAAATGATGAGTACTAATCCCATCAAGATTGGTGTTGCTACACCCTCCTACGATACATCTGTTAACCATTTTAATAATTATGTGATAACGTTGAAGAAATTTGCAGAAAACCACCAGGTCGTTTTCTCAAACAAACCAGCGCTGACGTAGGATTCAGAAGGAGGCGTCCCACAGATGATGTCACGAAAATCAATGTTTGCCGGGAAATCCAAACGCCAAGTGTTTTCAGAGCTGGACCAATTCGCCTCAAATGGCTTGATTTCAACTGAATTTTTTTTGGTATTGCACAAGGTAAAAAAATTGCAGAGAATGCAGAATGTTACAGATATTTGACCAAAGTTTAATATAAAATAGGAGAATTACATTGATCTTGCTCCTGAATTTACCCGTGATATGCACTTTAACCCCATTGAGAATCTTTGGATGTGCTGGAGAAGACTTTACAGAGTACTTTGACTCTCCCGTCTTCAACACAAGATCTCGGTGAAAAATTAATACAACTCTGGACTGAAATAAAATGTTGTGACATGGTATAAGTTTATCGAAACGATGCCACAGTGAGTGCGTGCTGTAATCAAAGCTAAAGGCAGAGAAACCAAATATTAGAATGCACGACTTTTTTTTTTTTTTTTGGCAGGGCAGCGTAGTTTGATGCGCCTCAAGGCTGTAACTAGACCTCATTCCCAAATCTCATCACCTACCGGACTATAAGGTCTGATCTTGTTGTCAGTTGGATGTTGTTGTTTTTTACCGTGAGCATATTAATGAGCATGTAGATGATCTTGTCAAAGTCAGGACCATGCAGGAATGTGGAAACACTGACAAAACCAAGCAAAATAAAATGCAGTGTAAAGCTATCATATAAATAAATCACCAGGCCATTAGATATTTTTTTAAGACAGCACTCAGACTTGAAAACATCTACAATATCTAAACTAAAATATCTTTTTACGCATGATGTGAGGAGAGAACACAGCAGCTTATCGCTGAAACTTGAGCCAACGACCTGCTGACTTTTTGCCGAGGGCACAAACACAAACACAATGTACTACATTAGGAACTTGGTGAGGAGAGCATAATGATATTGCTACACAGACTAGTTCTCCACACAGGAATTCAGCTGGCTTGCCGAAATTACGTTATCTCCAACATTTGAGCCAACAGCTATGTTGCGTTGGGGAAAAGGGACTCGGCAAAAAAAAAAAAAACCCATTGGAGCTTTAATAACTTGACTTTGCACGTCCAAATATGGAGGGAGGAAAAATGTTGCTAAAATGTCACAATTTTAATCAAGGATCTTATGATCTATAAATTCCACTCTTTCAAAAATCATAGTTTCTATATAAATACAATCAGCTTGACTGGTGAAAATAACGAATCACATTTAAGAAGACGTTTTTGACCGACGGATCTTATTTCATGCTTAATAAAGATGGCACACTGAGGAAAGCAAGGCATTCAGTGGTGAAACAAGGCGTTTGCTTTGATTTCAATCCAGTGTGACACACTGACGATGGTTGTTAGAGTGCTCATCAAGCCTCACACACACACATATTTTCACTCTACCTACCACCAGTGGCGGCTGGTAGTCTTTCAAACAGGGGAGGCTGGTCGGTTACGATATTTCCAGATTTTAAAAGAAAAAACACATCAATTTTGCCCATACTCTTGCCTCTGATCTGGCTGATTGTTGGCAGCGTCACAAACTGTGAAATAACAGGTTCTTTTGGCCCATTAGCCTACTGTCCAATATACATGATGGTGGTGTTGGGGGGGGGGGGGGGGGGGGTATATTTTAACATTTTATATTTTAAAATTGTGGCATGTTGTTTAAAAATTGACCTCGGCTGTGTTTTTGTTTAAAAATGTTTTCCAAATTGTAGCGGTGTTTAATTCATATCCAGAAAAACATATATTCCAATATAATATACTCAGCATAAACATTTTAAATAGAGTCTATATTTTTGGTCCATCCATGACATATTACTAAAGTAGCCTATTTACTGTTGTTGATGTGGGTCACTTGCTGTTAGCCAATTCACTTTCTCGTACCAGGAGAGCTGAAAGGAACGAGTATTATTATTCCCTACCTTTTTCACCAAGTCAATTTGAGGCGTTGGTCTACCCTGCTCTTTAATTTTTTCCTCGAAAGGAAGACTGGCAAATGGCTTCGCCAAAATTAAATCAGCAATGCTTGGCATCCGTGCGCAGCTTTCTTGCTAGCTGACTAGCCCCCTCAAGTTCAAGTTCAGTCACTCAAATAAATGAAATTTCTGGAACTAAGATAGCAAACTTGACAACACTATATTTACACTTTATTTACAATGAAAATATATACAAACTAAAAAAGCTGGTAGAAACCGTATGTAATGAATGAAATCGAAATGTAAGCCGATCTCTTACAATACATCACAGCACTTGCGAATCCGCATGGGACTGAACTGATGTTGCCAGATACTGCTGACGTTATCCAGCCCAAAATATGTTCAAACCCGCCAAAATGCACTTAAAACTGCCCAATCTGGCAACACTGTGCTGCCTGTCTATAGTTGAAACGAGCTTTCAATCAAAGAAAATATCCGGCCGCTTTCACCAATCACCAGTCTCCTCGCGGAAACTGCCATGTCCCTCCCATGTGAGGCTCGGAGTCCGTAGGCGGGCATTTTCGCAGTATTTGTCCAATAACCGTCTTGCATTTTGAGATTGAAAAGCGCATAGCTCCCAAATGCCGTTGAAGTCCATTGAGGCTGGGAGTCCGTGAGACTCCGTGGGCGGGCATTTTCGCAGTATTTGTCCAATAATCATCTTGCATTTTGAGATTGACAAGCACATAGCTCCCAATCCACTGAGGCTGCGCTGCATCGCGCTGTGACGAGGGGGAAAAACTCACGCACACATTAGGCGAACTGGGGAAAGTTATAACGGAATGATTTCGCACTGTAGTTGGGTTGAGCACATATATTTCTATGATTCTGGATCTGAAATAGCAATGTTATAAGGTCGGCTATAACATAAGCCTAGCGCAATTCATCCTACATGATGTTCGTCATTTTTAGAGGAGGCTGAGCCTCCCTCGTTGTCTTAGAGCAATCGCCCGTGCCTACCACATACTACCTTTTGCCAGTGTTGTAGTCGAGTCACTAAACCTCGAGACCGAGTCCAGTCTCGAGTCCCCAGTGTTCAAGTCCGAGTCATTAAAGAAAATTTTGAGTCCGAGAACAAGACTCCAATCGAACCATTTGACGGTGGCTGTTGCTGCCTTTATGTGAACGCATCTCTGCTACTGTGTTGGACTAACGTTCCTGCTCGACTGCCTCATTTTAGTTAACAGGCTACAGATAAAAAGCTTGTTCATCGCTCAGCAAGCCCCGCCCACTATCAACAGGGCAAATAACACGAGAGAGGGTTAACGCTAGCTAGTTCATCACTCAGCAAGCAAGCCCCGCCCACTATCAACAGAGCAATAAACATAGCGTGTCACTTCCTTCTCTGGGTGGAGTCTCGCCAAATGACGATTGAAGTTCGAGGTTGTCCCCGTCGTCTCCTCGATAGTTCTTCTACATATGGAACACATAGCAGTGCATTTTTTTCCCACTGCTATGTGAGAAGTCTGTATAAGCAAAGCGGACAATCCTAGCGGCATCTCTCCAGGCATTTTAGCATCATTAACGTTAGTTTGTTCCTATGAACAGGTGAATGTGCATTCTCACGATGCACAAAATTAGCATAAAAATGAATGTAGATATACTGTAAATATCTCATCTCATCTCATTATCTCTAGCCGCTTTATCCTGTTCTACAGGGTCGCAGGCAGGGCTTAATTTGAACCAGAACATGACGGAACAAGATCCGTAACCTCCGTTGTTGGATCCGGCAGCTATTTTCATTTCATTCGGTGTTCCGGCAGCTATTTAAATGGATCAGATCACCTCCGTGACCATCACAAAGGGAAAAAAATCAAACAATAAATTAAATAAGTAAATAAAAATTTGTTTAGTGTTCAGTTTTGATTTTGATATCTGTTGTTGATTTCTCTCCTATGACATCCACAAAATCTATGCGGGGGGGGGGACATGGGGTGTATACTTCCGCTCAATAGAACACCGGGTTTTTTGTAGCCGTTAGCTTGCGCTGTGGAAAAAATGGCAAAAAAACAAGAAAGCTTACTAAAATTTTTAAAATGAATTCTCCAACTTGTTTTGTAAACCCTTTATTTCTTAACTACTGGAATTGATTGCACTTATGTTTGCTGGCACTGCTTTTAAATTATTCTCTTTTTTGGGCTTTTTCCACCTTTATTGGATAGGACAGTGTAGAGACAGGAAATGAGCAGGAGAATAACAGGGAGGGCTCGGAAAATGACCGCAGGTTGGAATCGAACACGGGTCCCCGGATTTATGGTATGGCACCTTATCCACCTGAGCCACAATCTGATCTCCAATGGTGAAATAAACCGGTTGTGATATGAGTACAGTCTGTTATTTTAGAAGATAAATTTAATATATAATTTAATATATAGCCTAATGAAAATATTTTATAACATAATATCACGACATATTACTGTCTGTAACTGTTCGTCACTAAAGCGTTTTCTAAGATCATAATGTCTGATATTATTTTTTTTTTACACACACAATAGGCGTATGTGCGTAAAGTTATAGTAAACCACCCCCCACCTTTTTTTTTTTTTTTGAGTCGCCGGACCCACCCACCTCCTGCGTTCCGGGACCTCCCACTTCACAAATTAAGCACTGGTCGCAGGCAAGCTGGAGCCTATCCCAGCTGACTACAGGCGAAAGGCGGGGTACACCCTGGGCAAGTCGCCAGGTCATCACAGGGCTGACACATAGACACAGACAACCATTCACACTCACATTCACACCTACGGTCAATTTAGAGTCACCAGTTAACCTAACCTGCATGTCTTTGGACTGTAGGGGAAGCCGGAGCACCCAGAGGAAACCCACGCGGACACGGGGAGAACATGCAAACTCCGCACAGAAAGGCCCTGGTCGGGCATGGGGCTCGAACCCGGACCTTCTTGCTGTGAGGCAACAGCACTAACCACTACACCACCGTGCCACCCCTACTGTAAATATCTTACGCCAAATTATTATGGCATGTTACAAAAAAATAAAGAAAAAATCCGAGTCCTCGTCTCCAATTTACGAGCCGGAGTGCAGTTAATGCACGAGTCCGAGTCATCAGTGCTCAAGTCCGAGTCGAGTCACGAGTTAAAATTAGGGAACAAGTCAGACTCAAGTACTACAAGCTTGCCTTTTGCTACCACATGTAAGCTGCCATATGAATCCTGAAAGCACATTTGTAGTATCACAAATATATCCAGCTTGTGAGAAGATCTACTGAGTGCAGCTGATGATACACTCCACTGCCCTGGGAAGCTGAAGCTCCGGATGGTTTAGACTTTTCCCCTAATGCGAACTAATTGCTAAGCTCGTTATAAGCTAATTCACACAAATTTACAGATTCCCCGGTCTGTCCATCTGTCCAACTCTTCTGGCACTCATCTAGTCCATGTGATTACACTTTTAGACACACAACTAGCCTCTGTCACACCACACACACATGCACACATCCTTTCTCACAGTGCATTATCTCACAGTGATCCCCATGATGCTATTTTTACTGTTCTCCCAGGCCCACACACTTACACACATGCACTGACGCGTAGTGCTTATTCTTTATAAGCTTCTCATTGTTGGAGATAATTATTCCTTTTCCTAAGACTATTTCTAGAACCACTAATTGTCAAGTGCAAGGATACACAGCCTCAAGTACACACTGTACCCACTCAAACATATGCGCCCATGTGTGAATGAACACAATTCCAACTTCTGTCTTATCCATCTTTGGTGGTCATGTCAGAGGCAGTGAAGTTCACAAACATACAGTGGGGCAAAAAAGTATTTAGTCAGCCACCAATTGTACAAGTTCTCCCACTTAAAAAGATGAGAGAGGCCTGTAATTTTCATCATAGGTACACTTCAACTATGAGAGACAGAATGGGGGGAAAGAATCCAGGAAATCACATTGTAGGATTTTTAATGAATTAATTGGTAAATTCCTCGGTAAAATAAGTATTTGGTCACCTACAAACAAGCAAGATTTCTGGCTCTCACAGACCTGTAACTTCTTCTTTAAGAGGCTCCTCTGTCTTCCACTCATTACCTGTATTAATGGCACCTGTTTGAACTCGTTATCAGTATAAAAGACACCTGTCCACAACCTCAAACAGTCACACTCCAAACTCCACTATGGCCAAGACCAAAGAGCTGTCAAAGGACACCAGAAACAAAATTGTAGACCTGCACCAGGCTGGGAAGACTGAATCTGCAATAGGTAAGCAGCTTGGTGTGAAGAAATCAACTGTGGGAGCAATTATTAGAAAATGGAAGACATACAAGACCACTGATAATCTCCCTCGATCTGGGGCTCCACTCAAGATCTCACCCCGTGGGGTCAAAATGATCACAAGAACAGTGAGCAAAAATCCCAGAACCACACGGGGGGACCTAGTGAATGACCTGCAGAGAGCTGGGACCAAAGTAACAAAGGCTACCATCAGTAACACACTACGCCGCCAGGGACTCAAATCCTGCAGTGCCAGATGTGTCCCCCTGCTTAACCCAGTACATGTCCAGGCCCATCTGAAGTTTGCTAGAGAGCATTTGGATGATCCAGAAGAGGACTGGGAGAATGTCATATGGTCAGATGAAACCAAAATAGAACTTTTTGGTAAAAACTCAACTTGTCGTGTTTGGAGGAGAAAGAATGCTGAGTTGCATCCAAAGAACACTATACCTACTGTGAAGCATGGGGGTGGAAACATCATGCTTTGGGGCTGTTTTTTCTGCAAAGGGACCAGGACGACTGATATGTGTAAAGAAAAGAATGAATGGGGCCATGTATCATGAGATTTTGAGTGAAAACCTCCTTCCATCAGCAAGGGCATTGAAGATGAAATGTGGCTGGGTCTTTCAGCATGACAATGATCCCAAACACACTGCCCGGGCAACGAAGGAGTGGCTTCGTGAGAAGCATTTCAAGGTCCTGGAGTGGCCGAGCCAGTCTCCAGATCTCAACCCCATAGAAAATCTTTGGAGGGAGTTGAAAGTCCGTGTTGCCCAGCGACAGCCCCAAAACATCACTGCTCTAGAGGAGATCTGCATGGAGGAATGGGCCAAAATACCAGCAACAGTGTGTGAAAACCTTGTGAAGACTTACAGAAAACGTTTGACCTCTGTCATTGCCAACAAAGGGTATATAACAAAGTATTGAGATGAACTTTTGTTATTGACCAAATACTTATTTTCCACCATAATTCGCAAATAAATTCTTTAAAAATCAGACAATGTGATTTTCTGGATTTTTTTTTTTCTCATTCTGTCTCTCATAGTTGAAGTGTACCTATGATGAAAATTACAGGCCTCTCTCATCTTTTTAAGTGGGAGAACTTGCACAATTGGTGACTGACTAAATACTTTTTTGCCCCAATGTATTTATTTTTTAAAAATCGTTACTGAAGTTTTGTACAGCTATACCGCGCTCATTTATCTTCCGTGCACACATAATCTCTTAGCGATGCACAAACCAATCCAATAACAAATAAAAATGTTGTTTTGGTTGCCTGTCACGGAAGATAGTTGTAAGCAGACTGCCCTTTTTCCAGGAGAAGAAATTATCAGGATAATGTTGACTCATTAAAAAATTTAAAGCATTATTACATTCCTTTAGAAGAGATACAGCAAAGAGTCAAAGGCTTTGAGCAACATTTTTACAAATAAGAAGTTGCAATTATTCTTTCCTGGTATTTTCTTTTTATCCCCCACCCAAATGAAGTTTGGCGGGGTGTATAGAAACGGGTTCCGTCCGTCTGTCCATCCGTCCGTCCGGTCACGTTTTCATTTCCGGGCCATATCTTTGAAACTACTGAAGATATCTTCATGAAACTTTGTATACATATCAAGCAACATGAGAACTGGTGCCTTTGGTATTTTGGATTTTTGAAAAAAAAAGTGTTTTTCAAATTTTTACATAAATCAATTTTGACTCAGTTTCTCAGAGCAATGTTCGTTTCCGGAGCATATATCCAAAACTATTCATCATACGGATTTGAAACTTGGTATACAAGGTGATGTAGATGTGCCTTTTCATACTAAGAAATTTGAGAAATTTTAATTTTTCATGTTTCCATGGAAACAATTTCAGACTTAGGCCGAATCCCATTTCACCCCTTGGACCAACCCCTTGGCCCTTCCCCTCCATTTTGCGCGTTCACGTGAAGGGGTAGGGGTATCCCAATCCCAGTTAACGCGGAGGGGTAGGGGAAGGGGTAGGGCTTCTGTACCCCTCCAAACGGAGATTTTCCTGGAGCTGACTCCGAACGAAGGGGTTTGAGTGATTTCCCACAATGCCATGCGGATTTCAGCGAGATTTCATGCGGATTTCAGAAAGATGGCGGTTCCCGCAGCGAAAGATTGTCATAAATGTATTTTCTCCATTATTTACGTGTTTTCAGTTGTTATCCAGAGGAAACACGCCGCTTGATTCGCTTTCGAGCTGAGAATGAGCAGCGATTTCTGAAATCCAAGCTGCTGCTAAAAAGCTTTGGGAGTGAGTATTGTTTTCGGTTGCTTTACTGCGTACGTTTTGTTCTGTTATTCTCGCTTTTATTGTTTACATGAGTGTTCTGACACCTCATTCTGTCGGATGTGGTGCACGAAGCGCCAAAGATATCCCATTCAGTGGTGTTAGTTAACAAATCACACCCTGCCAGCAGAGATTTCTGGTTCTGCCTCTGGCTCTGACTGTAGCGGCTGGTCGCAGCCAATGACGCATTTGGTCGCGTTTTGCTAACGTAAACGCTGACGGAGGTACGCGATGACGTATGCGATCGTTGAAGGGCTATCCCAATACGTAGGGGTTGAATTTCAAGCCCTATCCCTTGTAGCTCAGTTTCAAGGGGAAGGGCCAAGGGGAAGGGGGAGGGGTAGAAATTAGAATTGGGATTGGGCCTTAGTCTCTCAGGTTAGTTGTAGGGGTAGGTTTTGTTTCCGGAACAGAACTTGAAAACTATGAGTGGTTTGGTCTTGATAGTTGGTATATGTGTTGATTAAGTAATGTATATGTGCCTTTTGATGCTAAGAAATGTGAGAAATTTTAATTTTTAGCTCACCTAGACCAAAAGTCCGGTGGGTTTATGCCATGGGCTGCTGAGGTCAGTGTAAAGAGGTAGGGTTGGTTTCCTGCAGCAGAACTTGAAAAATGTGACAAATATTATCTTGAAACTTGGTATATAGGGCGGGAGATAAAGATGACTGTCTTCTTGTTTTTTTTTTGTTTTGTTTTTTAAATCACACATGCATCTTATTTTGAAACATCATTTCAGCGACCTGAACATTGGTGAATTTATCAGTGAAACCCTTCGGCATAGTTCAGACTAAGGCCCGAGTGATGAGGGATTTTTGGTAACAGATGAAGATTACAATCAGAAAAGGTCTGCGATTTCCAATGTCTGATATTATAAGCCAATACCCACCCACTGGAAAAAAAAAAAAAGACAAACATGTCGTCATTCAAATACAAATGTATTAAAATATTAAGAATGCTACAAAAATAAAAAAATAATAAAAAAAGTCAAGCTACTTAGATGTAAATGAAAAAAAGGCATTTTGAGCAACAGTACTGTGCAGGTCTTTGGTATATGTAAAGAAATGCCGTAGACCAAAAAAAAAAGACTTAAAGAATAGTGAAATGAAATATTTCAACATAAAAAAAATACTATAAACAGTAATTGGTAAGCCATAATAAATGAAACAAAGTCAATATTTGGTGTGAGATGAAATTCCCTTTGCTTTAACAAAAAAAAAAATAGTAGTCTGAGGTCCAGTGAGTGCAGTTTTATGCGGAAATGAGCTGTAGGTTTTACTGAGCATCTTACAGAACCAGCCACAGTTCTTCTTCTCTAATCAGTCTCTTATGTAATATGCTGCTCAGATACAAACTTTTTTTTTTTTAACTTTTAATTTCATGCTGGAAAAAAAAAAACCCTGAACGTTTGGAACTTTAAAATGTTTTTGTAATGTTTTGACTCGATAATGTAGAAGTCATAAAATAGAAATTTAGAACAAAGTTTGTATGGGGGGAAAAATAAGGGGGCTAAGACTTTTGCACAGTCTGTCATTTTGATGGACAGGTTCGTAAAAATTGTCATAATCTATTATTAAGAGCAAGACATATAACAGTGTGTATTTTTCAAAAACAATTCAATCACAGTGATGATAGAAAAACAGATTATGCATTCAGGACATGGAGAGAAAAGTCAAATAGAGACGAATAGATTGCTGGTTCATTCGGGAATTAAAGAGGTGGGACAAAAAAATATATATATCAATCAAAAGGTGTGTTTTATTTGCTTTAAAACACGCTTTTCAGTGACTTTATTGCTCACTGCATACCAAGACACACGCACGGCTCTGTGAACCTCAGCTCTTTCTGTCACGGCTCTCGTCTTGCTCTTCTTTATCCTTCCCTGCCACTCAGTGTAACACAGAACACTGCTTAATGCAAATCCCTCACAGGTTTAGATCCTTACCACTCACTTCGCCCTCCATTCCCAAACCAGCACATCTACCACACTTCCGCTTCCACGGTGAACCATGCAATTTTACTGAATTTCAGGATTACAACTCAAATACGGGGGCGGCACGGTGGTGTAGTGGTTAGCGCTGTCGCCTCACAGCAAGAAGGTCCAGGTTCGAGCCCCGTGGCCAGCGAGGGCATTTCTGTGTGGACTTTGCATGTTGTCCGCGTGGGTTTCCTCCGGGTGCTCCGGTTTCCCCCACAGTCCAAAGACATGCAGGTTAGGTTAACTGGTGACTCTAAATTGAGCGTAGGTGTGAATGTGAGTGTGAATGGTTGTCTGTGTCTATGTGTCAGCCCTGTGATGACCTGGCGACTTGTCCAGGGTGTACCCCGCCTTTCGCCCGTAGTCAGCTGGGATAGGCTCCAGCTTGCCTGCGACCCTGTAGAACAGGATAAAGCGGCTAGAGATAATGAGATGAGAATGAGAACTCAAATACGAACAAATCATTTACAAGGAGTTAACTGAACTGAAATCAGCTGACCTGCTGTAGCCTGAACTCGAACCTTCCTCCTGGACCAGATGGACTAAACCTGGTTGCTCAGTTGATCAGATTCAAATGCAGGAGATTGCTACTGTCATTAGGTTTTGCGTCTTTGACTCAGACAGATGACTTCTCATGGCTGTTTTTGATTTTCTGTCAAAAGCTGTCGGCCTTCAGATTTTTCTGTCATTGTTAAAAAAAATTCAGTCAATGATGAAAAATATTTGGTTAACACAACCTGTGTGCAGTACATAACTATTCATCTGGAAACATTTATTAGCTATATATGATTTTTTTTTATTCTATCCACATTCACTGGATATGAGCAATCGCACGCTCTGATTGATTGGCTACTCTACTCTACTACTAGGCTATCAGCTCATATACCATGAGTAGAGAAAAACAAAATGGCAGAGTGTGTTGCTGAACCAACCGAGGACGAAATAAAAGTTCTACTTGAAAACAAAACCCCAAAAAATGAAAAAAAGCAACAAAATATGGTAAGAACGTATCTTTTTATTTTAATTTTTCAAGAATTATTATTATGACCGCATTTTTCACAAACTGCTCCTGTCATTTGGCCGGTTTGTTTACGTTCTAAGCGGAAATGATATTGTCGGACGTTTTGTATAAAAGTTTTTAGTTATCGAATTTGCAAAAAATAAAAATGCTCTGTTTCTCAAAATCCAATGAATGTGGATAGAATAAAAAAGTTATTCCACTCATTTTCATCGTACATGGCTTATAGCCGACTTGGCTCTACGTACCTCGTCGGCTATCAGCTCATGTACGACCTGATTTCGTGGAATAACTGTTAAATATACTGACGTGTTAATCTGGCATATGAACCAATAATTAATCCTCATTCGTGACTATGACTATATTCTGATTTACAAGTTATAACACCAGTTTTGGCCTCGAAAGATAACACGCTTGATGACGAGACCAGCTGAATCATGTGGGCGGTGCTTAATCAGGGTTAATGAATCAACAAAACAGCAAATAGTGGAAATGTGTTGATTTATATAAGAAATTTCCCAGAAATGAGGTGCCGGACAATAAATTTTCCATTTCCTACTTTTCCACACACAAAAATTAGCATCCTCAAAGTTTGTAAGCGCAGTGTGCGTGTGTGCATGATTTTTGAGTGTGGAAGTGGGTCACAGCAGCACACACACACACACACAGAGCCAGACTCCCTGAGGGAACACACACACACACACACACTTCTCTAAAGGGGAATCTTCAAAGTAGACAGCACACAGTCATCTCACATCTCTCTCAACATCTGATGATGAGTCGTGACGCACAGAGTCGGAAAAAAGGCCTAAAAACAAAACCAAAGAGTACAATTTTGTCTTTTTTTAACAAGCTGAAATATTTAAACTCATTTGAAATCCTCTACAAAAAAAAAAGAAAGAAAAGAAACTTATAGAAGTTTATGTATACAAAGCGAGGCTAATATATCTTTGTACCTTCTTGTGGAATTATACCAGATTTTGTATTAAGTCTACAGGATTCTGTGTTTTCCTTTTGGGCAAAAGAATGAGAGAAATCTCAGACTTAACAAGACAGAGTGATCGGAAATGAAGGAGGAAAATTACAGTAGAGAGCTCCAGCCGAGCAGCAGCACCCACATTCACCCATTTCATCATCATCTACTCCACTCATTCCAATTTAATGGTCAAATCCTTAAATAAGCAGCGAGTCGTTAGGGTGGCAATTGGGACCGCTTCATCAGCGAGAGCTGCTGTTTTAGGATTAGCGTAGAGCAGGGTTTTGTTTCCAGAATAAAGCTTCTAATATGCATTTCTAAACATGTTTCATGAATCCATCCCATTAAGAATCCTCCAAAAGTAATTGCATATTTTTATTCATCGTAAATGAGGACCCCAACAAGGTTAAAGTGTACCTGTAGTGAATTTTAATGACTAGCTATTTCAAAAGATCACGTATGATACCAGTGGTTCCGTCATGCAACGTTCGTCATACGTGCTTGTCAAGTACATGCGAGTTTTAAGTCACTGCTCCGACAGTGTCATGGTCAGCGACATGTTGCTTCCTTCACGGGCTGTTCCAGACGCACAGTCGTTGGTTTGTCCGATTGTCTGGGCTGCAGTGGACTGGTCACTGACCCCGTGTTGCAAATACCAGTCTAAGATAACACATTATCAACCGATCTGCTCATCAGAAATAGAAGAAATATTTACACTTACTCGAGCTGATCTTTGGCTGGATCGAGTAAAAGTAAAATAAATAAATAAATAAATAAATTTTTAAAAAGGCACTGTTCATCATCAGTGTCGCAGTTCTCAAGACTGAACCGAATCGCTGTCCTGAGTCATAAAATGAATCATCCAAAGCGCATAAAATCCGTGTGCCATCTAGAAACAAGTTTTACCTCCAAATAGCCCAAATATATCCCTATATTCCCTAATGGGATGTCAGTCAGATTTTATCCTGTTTACGGTGGGCGTTCCCACCATGAAAGAGAAACCAATCGAAAGTGATTATCATGCCGTTACCATCCCAGTGTCTGAAATCGCTCACTTGTTCACTACTCCCTGTGAGTGCAGTATATAGGGTGTAATAATCTTCACTATCATTTCGGACAGCACTACAAAATGGCGTCCTCACTATATAGTGCCTTATAAAGTGGCTAGAGATGATGAGATGAGATGAGATATAGTGAGTAAGGAGCGATTTTGGACACAGGGCATGTGATTAGTCTTTTATGAATGCAGAAGTGTGCGCTCCGGTGTGACCGAGTAAGGTGACAATTTAGGTAATTTAAAAACTATAATATTATATGGCAGTGGGCACATAAAAAATGTAAAGTATAACGTTTCTGTCATGCTTGTATGATTAAAAAAAAAAACTCAAAGATATTTATCTCAATACATGACCTACTCATTCTAAACCTGCCAAGCTTCGCCAGTGAAGCTCTCGACCCCAAAGTACAACCAAATCTACTTGAAAATAATGCCGTGAAATAATAGATATGTGCCATAAAGATCTATTACAAGTATTAGATCTATACTTATTCGACGTGTTCTGAAGTTACTTGACTGGGAACTGGGAATCTCAACCCACAGAACACTGCTTGTTTACTCGCACCCGATAACCCGAAATCAACGACTGTACGCCACTTCCGGCCGGCAATGGCTGCTCCCCGTGGTTCTGCCTCCGCGGGTAATTCACGGAATAAAATTGTCCACAAAAGTGCTTTTACAGTGTTTTTTGTGACTGAATGTATGAGTCTTTTGTCTATAAGTAACACATAAAGCACGATTAATGTTGTAAGCATGACCAGTACTGGTACACTTGAAAGATGATCCATGGATAATCCATTCAAGGGTTAACAAAATATTTTTAAATGATCCATTAATTGGTCAACACCTAACCCAAGTAAAAGTGATGAGCTGTCCGCCCACTATACCTCTAACCACAGGTTGGAACCATCAATCTGGCTCTTCCTGCCACTCCAAAGCTAGAAACAAACAAAAAAAAACCAAGAGACTCACGGTTTTGAAGTCCCGGTGGCTGCACTCCTGGCCCTCGTAGCGGCAGTAAAGCATCATCTCGTGTAGGTCATGGCCGACGCGCTCGGTGAACTCGCGCATGCTAAACGGTTTGGGCCGGAAACCACTGAAATTGGCGCGCTCCGCAAGAAAGTCGAGAACATGGGGCTCGGCCAGCTGTGGCTCGGGCACATGCAGATGTACGTCAAGCAGTGCCAGCAATTCTCCTGCATGGTACAGGTCATTACGCGTGAGCCGTGTGAAGCGGTAGGCATTCAGGTTGCACACGGTGACGGCGGGGAACACAAGGCTCGTTGCAGGCACGGCACCCACGCTTGCTACGTGTGGATATGACAGGAAGTGGGCTACGCGTTCCGCACCCTCCAGTGCCAGCAGACCAAGACAGGCCAGTAGAGATGCGCTCCAGAGTACACGCCGCAGTGCTGAGGAACGACGGTGTGGGAAAACATAACGCAGGCCATGTAGCGTGCTGCGCTGGGCAAACAAGTGCCAGGAAAAGGGGCCTGACAGGTTGCCTGTGCCAGCACTTTCTGATTCATGGCTGCCCTCGCTGGCACAGCTGTCTTTCAGCTCCATCATGGGCACCTGTGGGTGGGAGAGAGTGCAGAGCACCAGTCAAAACACATTACACACACGACCTGCAAATACTGACCTGCAGAGAGAAGAGTGCAGACATTCATTCAAGTCAAAATACACCCCTTACATTTTTCCACATTTTGTAGTGTTGCAACAAAAACTGAAGTGGATTATATGCCATTATAACACCATGTCAAGTCAAGTCAAGTCAAGTTTATTTGTACAGCGCTTTTAACAATAAACATTGTCGCAAAGCAGCTTTACAGAATTTGAACGACTTAAAAGATGAGCTAATTTTATCCCTAATCTATCCCCAATGAGCAAGCCTGTGGCGACGGTGGCAAGGAAAAACTCCCTCAGACGACATGAGGAAGAAACCTCGAGAGGAACCAGACTCAAAAGGGAACCCATCCTCATTTGGGCAACAACAGACAGCCTGACTATAATATTAACAGTTTTAACAGGTATAACCCTCAACTGTCCTCATGGGGCCGTCCTTCACAGGAGTGGGGCGATAAAACTCCGACCAGACACAGGGCACCAGGATGGATCAAGCAGGTCCGAGGGGCAGAAGAGGCCAGCATCTCAATCCCAGGATCAACATGTAACTCAATGTAACCATGTACAGAGTTACCCTTGACCTCTTGGTTTCTTCAATGACTAATCCACTCTCTCCACCTGGTTGGTCTCTGACTTTTTTTTGGATGGCATCCTCTAGGAAGATTTGCAGTTCTTTCCATTCTTATTAGCTCATCTGGTTGACAGGCGATGAGCTTCCACCATCACGCTTTGTCCGTCATCCGTCCGGCGTCGTCCACATTTCACGAAAATCGCTTCTTCTCTCTCAATTCTTCACCGATTTTTATTCTTTTTGGCAGGAAGGTAGGTCTGCCTGGGATGCATATGACTTCTACCCAAATTTGCATAATTGCCATTAATAATGAAGCTATGGAGTAATTAAGCCCTAACGAGCAGTTTCCACACAAATCGCTTCTTCTCCATCAATCGTTCACCGATTTTGATTCTTTCTGGCATGAACCTAAGGGTACCTAGTGTGCATATATGGTGGCATGCAAAAGTTTGGGCACCCTTGCTGAAAATGTCTGTTACTGTGAATAGTTAAGTGAGCAGAAGATGAACTGATCACCAAAAGGCATAAAGGTAAAGATGAGACATTTCTTTTCAGCATTTTCTGCAAGATGTGTGTATTATTTTTGTTTTGTACAATTGGAGAGTGAAAAAAGAAAAGGAACACCATGCGAAAGTTTGGGCACCCCAATACATTTGAGTTCTCAGGTAACTTTTACCAAGGTTCCAGACCTTAATTAGCTTATTGAGCTGTGGCTTGTTCAAATTCTTCATTAGGAAAGGTCAGATGATGCAGATTTCAAAGCTGTATAAATTCTCTGACTCCTCAAACTTGTCCCTCAAATCAACAGCCTAAGCAACTCCCTCGCATTCTGAATAATAAAATAATTGATGCTCACAAAGCAGGAGAAGGCTACAAGAACATAGCAAAGTGTTTTCAGGTAGCTGTTTCCTCAGATTGTAATGTTATTAAGAAATGGCAGTTAACAGAAAAAGTGGAGATCAAGGTGAGGTCTGGAAGATGAAGAAAACTTTCTGAAAGAACTGCTCGTTGGATTGCTAGAAAGGCAAGTAAAAAAACCCTGTTTGACTGCAAAAGACCTTCGGAAAGATTTAGCAGACCCTGGAGTGGTGGTGCACTGTTCTACTATGCAGCGACACCTGAATAAATATGACCTTCATGAGAGAGTCATCAGAAGAAAACCGTTCCTGCATCCTAGCCACAAAATTCAGTGTCTGAAGTTTGCAAATGAACATCTAAATAAGCCTGATGCATTTTGGAAACAAGTCCTGTGGACTGATGAAATCAAAATAGAACTTTTTGGCCACAATGTGCAAAGGTATGTTTGGAGAAAAAAGGGTGCCAAATTCCAGGAAAAGAACACCTCTCCAACTCTGAAGCATGGGTGTGGATCGATCATGCTTTGGGGTTGTGTTGCAGCCAGTGGCACAGGGCACATTTCATTGGTCGAGGGAAGCATGGATTCGAATAAATACCAGCAAACTCTGGAAGCAAACATCACACCATCTGTAAAAAAGTTGAAGTTAAAAAGAGGATGGGTCCTACAATAAGACGATGATCCAAAACACGCCTCAAAATCTCCAATGGAATACCTCAAGAGGCCCAAGCTGAAGGTTTTGCCCTGGCCCTCACAGTCCCCTGATCTAAACATCATTGAAAATCTGTGGATAGATTTCAAAAGAGCAATGCATGCAAGACAGGCTAAGAAATTTGTAGAACTGGAAGCCTTTTGCAAGGACGAATGCGCGAAAATCCCCCAGGTAAGAACTGAAAGATTATTAGCTGGCTACAAAAAGTGTTTACAAGCTGTGATACTTGCCAAAGGGGGTGTTACTAAGTACTGACCATGTCAGGTGCCCAAACTTTTGCTTCAGGTCCTTTTCATTTTTTGGTATTTTACACCTGTAAATGACGGAAATAAAAATGTAATCTTGCGGAAAATGTTAAAGAAGCATGTCGTCTTTACCTTTATGCCTTTTGGTGATCAGTTCATCTTCTGCTCACTTAACTATTCACAGTAACGGACATTTTCAGCAAGGGTGCCCAAACTTTTGCATGCCACTGTAGCTTCTACACAAATTTGGGCCAGAGTGAGATATTCCATCATTGGCGGCCTCGTTAATGGATTTATCAGCTCTCCATTGGATGTTCAAAGTTTGGGACATTTTCATCACAAAACCTTCGTGAACAGTTTTCCAGAACTTGGGCCCCAGACATGTTTAGCTCATTGGTCTTCATGATGCTGTTTGCTTAGATATAATCTAAAACTCTGAAGGCTCTCTGGCACAGGTCTTTAATCACACATAGATGGAGTCCTTTCAAATAATTCGCTGTTGTCATCACTGCCGAACCTGATCCAAGCTTGAGGTGAATCACGTTTGAATGATATGGCGCCACTTCTCTCGATTTCTAGAGCGCTCCAGAGCACACTTGCACTTTTGAGGTTGGGTTGAAAGTTGTGCAAGTAAAGTCTTCTTTGATGACCTCGGGATTTCTTTCCATCAATTCTTCCTCTGAGGCACCATTCTTCTAGTCGTCCTTTCCTTATGTAATGTCCAATAAACTTAATTTGGCATCGGTCAAGAGTTGTCTGTTTTGGCCTACACGTTGGAGAACTTGTTCATTTGTAATTCTATCCATGTACGAGATCTTGAGCATACGCCGATAAAACCACGTCTCTACAGCTGCGATATTCTGCCGTGTTTCTGCTGTGAAGGTCCACATCTCGCATCCGTATAACAACACGAACCGACCACACAAAGGTTTTGAGAAGGTATATTTTGATAGTTTTCTATCCGTGAACAAGTTCTTCATTTTGTTGAAAGTGTCCTTTGCTAACGCAATTCTTCTGTGTATTTTGCTTTTGCAACGGCTATCTGAAGTTACTAACATGCCCAAGTAGTTGAAGGATGATATTTGCTCAATGTCCTGAGGTTACAAGCAGGTTCAAACTCTGGCGCAGACTTTGATACGCGCCGATATTTGGCGTATCTTGGCATTGACTTTGAGACCAAGACTTTCACTTGCAACTACTACAGTCACGAAGAGTCGTTGGAGACCTTCAGCAGAGTTATCAATTAGGACAATGTCATCTGCATAGCGAATATTGTTAAGTAATTTGCTATTAACTTTAATGCCTTCGGGCACTTCATCCAGTCCTCTCAGGATCATTTTGCTGTTTGAATAATTAGTGACTTCTAATAAGAATTCTAATTAGACAAGAATTTATTCATGGGTTTCATAGCAATGAAGGTAAATACTTCAGCAAACAAAACATTTTTATGTTTTTTTAATCGGAAGTAGTTTTCTAAACTATATGGATTGTTCCCGGAGCACAGGTGGCCAAGTGGTTAGAGCGCTTGACCGCTAAGCGAACGGTCCCTGGTTCAAGCCTCGGTTCAACGGGGATCTGGGGCTCGCTCCCTGTCCACCCAGCAGTGAATGGGGACCTGGTGGAAACACTGGGGAAGTTAAAGGCGGCGAGGAAAGGAACTGGCCACCCTACCTCACTATGCCAATGGCCCAGGACAAGTGTGCTCTCTAACAGGCACTCCCCCAATGTACGAATCGTATATGGGACTCCCCTTTGCTTTTGGATTGTTCCCTTACTTCAAGATTATGATCCTTTTTGTGTAGCTTCATGACATATCATCGCAATTTTGTCCAATTCAGTTCCAGGTTGTGACATTACAAAATGTGGAAAAGTTCAAGGTGAGAGAGGAATAGAAAACCTTGATGTTATTTGTGTTTAGTGAAAATACTAAAGCATGCATACATACATACACACACTACCGTTCAAAAGTTTGGGGTCACCCAGACAATTTTGTGTTTTCCATGAAAAGTCACACTTTTATTTACCACCATAAGTTGTAAAACGAATAGAAAATATAGTCAAGACATTTTTCTGGCCATTTTGAGCATTTAATCGACCCCACAAATGTGATGCTCCAGAAACTCAATCTGCTCAAAGGAAGGTCAGTTTTATAGCTTCTCTAAAGAGCTCAACTGTTTTCAGCTGTGCTAACATGATTGTACAAGGGTTTTCTAATCATCCATTAGCCTTCTGAGGCAATGAGCAAACACATTGTACCATTAGAACACTGGAGTGAGAGTTGCTGGAAATGGGCCTCTATACACCTATGGAGATATTGCACCAAAAACCAGACATTTGCAGCTAGAATAGTCATTTACCACATTAGCAATGTATAGAGTGGATTTCTGATTAGTTTAAAGTGACCTTCATTGAAAAGAACAGTGCTTTTCTTTCAAAAATAAGGACATTTCAAAGTGACCCTAAACTTTTGAACGGTAGTGTACATACATGCATACATACTGTACATACAAGAGTGACAGACAGACAGACAGTGAAGAGGTACAACAGAAAGAAGGAGGCACGGAGATGAAACTGGAATATGACTCTGAAAGTGTGTACATTTCACAAATAGATTTTGAGGTAGAAAGAAACTAAAAACTTGTTATTTTGGGGGGTAAATAATTTTTGACTGAATCTGAGCACTTAAGTGATTTGTTTATTCCGATTATTTGCTCATATATCCACAACGGCTGTTCTCTTAAAGCTAGACGGCCTTTCGATTTCATAAAATCGACGAAATTTACAGTAGTTTCCTCTGAAATTTGATCATTGTGATAGATGTTTATTTCTGTAATATCTCACAAAATATCAGGCCATTCTGTGGCTGGGAAGTTATTTAATTTGAGGGGATTCCCGAGCAAATAACATGCATGAAATCGCTCGCTTCGCGCAGTCAAGCAGACAGAGGAAGTCCGTGTGTGTGTGTGCGCATGTGCAGGTTTACCTTTGAACGTGCACTAAGAGTTCCATCATTTTGTCGCTAAACGAACAGCTGATCTCACCGAGGTGCTCGCTGAGCGCCGATATTTATTAGTTTGGTCCTGCGTTTCCTTTCCTTCGTATATAACATAACGTCTTTTCTTCTTGCTTTCTTTCCGATACTGTAGTTGGTCTTTCACGTTTCATTCGCACACTCACATCGTCCATTTTTCTCTCCTGTTTCAAATTTGTATCCCACAATGCCTTGTGCGAACGGGGAAAGCCCAGCACGTGATGCATGACATAGTATCTTGTATCGCATCATGGTGAACCAGGAAAAAATAGTGGAGAATTTAGGGCCACGTGGAGATAAATTCATTAATTCTCATCCCATTATCTCTAGCTGCTTTATCCTTCTACAGGGTCGCAGGCAAGCTGGAGCCTATCCCAGCTGACTACGGGCGAAAGGCGGGGTACACCCTGGACAAGTCGCCAGGTCATCACAGGGCTGACACACAGACACAGACAACCATTCACACCCACATTCACACCTACGGTCAATTTAGAGTCACCAGTTAACCTAACCTGCATGTCTTTGGACTGTGGGGGAAACCGGAGCACCCGGAGGAAACCCACGCGGACACGGGGAGAACATGCAAACTCCGCACAGAAAGGCCCTCGCGAAAGGCGACAGCGCTAACCACTACACCACCGTGCCACCCCAAATTCATTATTTGTTCTGTTTAAAAAAAGTAATAAAATTGGAAGACTGTGATTCGAATTCGGTAGCTTTCGGTCCACTAAACAAAAATAATTGGCGGTCGGGGAAAATTCTTTTTATGACCTACACTTAAAAAATCTGAAAGGCGGTCTAGCTTTAACGACACGGAGTTGGCTGAAAAAGTTATCCAGCACACAGCTTTCACGATAGATTGTTTTACATCAGAGGACTGATTATAGTTCTTAAAATATTCAGCTCAGATAACAGCAAAAAAAAATATATATATATATATATATATATATATATATATATATATATATATATATATAATAATAACAATAATAATTTTTAAACACTGTAAGATGATCTTCGCCTGGGCTGGCTTCATGCTGGTTTTAATCGATGTTGTTGTTGTTCGTGTCTCAAATGTCTGACACTGAAAAAACACCACACACTGAATGCCGAGGAGGAAAAAAAAATAAACATCTCGTCTGTCTGATTCAACTAGTCAGATTAACTGTCAGATCCAGTGACAAATATTATTCTGGATTTGAAATACGATACAAATATAACTTTTGTTGTGTGTTTTTTGTTTCAGCAATCATTATTCGATTTGTATATACGAGTTAGACATGAATCTGTCAGTCTGGGTACAGACGAAGAAAAAGAGTGATGAAATGACAACCAATCTAACAACACCTTAGGCAACGACAAGTGGTGGTAATGAAAATCTCAGTCCCCTTATGTAGCAAGAAGGGAGGTGGATCGCATAGAGCAACCGACGTGATGTCCCGAAACATAACTATGAGGGAAACCTACAAAATGCACACGTAAACACAAAAGATATAGGAGAACAAGAGAAGAGATACAGGTCTATGTTTCGTTTTATTCTCTTCCTTCCTTCCTGCCCACTTTATCTCCTCTGGTCTGGTCTGCTCCAAAATCAAGCCTACTCTCTCTACTTTCCACAACCGACAACTCGCTTCTCAGTCTCTCTTCTCTTTTTCAGCCAATAATCCAAATGCAGCTTCACGACAGAGCACCTCGAACAAATCCACACCACAGAACACACACACAGTCACACAGAGACGCACTGGACATCCAACGACAAGTGCAAGCACCTCACATGCACTACAACATCCAGTTGTGCACATGAGTGAGTGTCTGTGTCTGTATGAGAGACGGCGGGAGACTTCGGGAGGCGGGTCAAGGCTCAAGATGACGCCGTGTGTGATCCTAAACCGGTTCTGTGTGTGTAAAGTGAATGTTTTAGGACCTCAGAATTACAGTGCCTCCCGCTCGCGTGAGGACGGACAGAACCACACACGCGCCCTCATACTGTATTTTCTCCCAACAACGGCTAAAGGACGAGCTGATACAAACCTGACCTACTCTCACACACACACACACACACACACATGCACGCTGTGAAGAGGGGGAGATACTTACATGCACGCGCAGCGCTGATCAGCCTCGGTCTCTCACACGCGCCCCGAACCGCTAACTCGAGTCTGCTTCAGTGTTGCCGTCTCTCTTTCCTTCCTGTACAGATACACACGTGCTCATACTCCAGTCCCATCCATCCACGCACCGCAAGAGCACACACACAACTGAGGACAAATGCAGAGCAGAGGGTAATGGAGAAACCAGAGACGAGCGTCGTACGCACAGAGGAAAAAGAAGGATAGAGGAGGGGGAGAGGGAGAGGAAAAGAGCAAGAGGGAGACAGAGACAGAGAGAGAGAGGGTACTTTAGTACAGCAGCCATCTATCACACACTGTATGTGCTAATGTGTGTGTAAGCGGTGTAGTTTTTTTTAAGTTTGAAAAAAATTTTTGAAAGGTTCTGCATGAATACGAATAAACATCATAACTGGACATTTTCTGCATCAAGCCACATAAGGGTCGTTCATGCAGAAAGAAACGTTTATTCTAAAAGTGACAAAGCAGAACATGGGACCTTAAATATACTGTAAATAGTTCACTGCTATAATACTAAATGTTCTTTGATTTCTTTCTTGTTGGATTTTCTGTTCACCCCATTCTTTTCCAATAGGTTGTGTTCAGTCACGTGACTTTTGCTTGCGAGTTTACTTCCAACGATCAGGCAAACCGATTTGGTCGCTGTTATGTAAAGCGCGAGTGAAAGCGTCTCCGACTATTTTCGCAGTTTAGAGGCCAATGCACGGTCAAGATACCTTCAGAAAGTTGGTCTTTGCGATGGGATAGATCCTTACATGCTAGTAAAGAAAGATTTTTCTTACAAGTTGGAAAATTATCCATCAGTTGAGTTCCCGGACATCGTAAACTACCTGGTGCTGCAGATATCGTTCTACACGGACACGCAGACGAAAACCTGGAAGGACTTGGAGGCGGGGGCGGCACGGTGGTGTAGTGGTTAGCGCTGTCGCCTCACAGCAAGAAGGTCCGGGTTCGAGCCCAGTGGCCAGCGAGGGTCTTTCTGTGTGGAGTTTGCATGTTCTCCCCGTGTCCGCGTGGGTTTCCTCCGGGTGCTCCGGTTTCCCCCACAGTCCAAAGACATGCAGGTTAGGTTAACTGGTGACTCTAAGGCCAAGTTTACATTAGACCATATCTGTCTCGTTTTCTTCGCGGATGCACTGTCCGTTTACATTAAACCGCCTGGAAACGCCGGGAAACGGGAATCCGCCAGGGTCCACGTATTCAATCCAGATCGTGTCTGGTCCGGTGCTGTGTAAACATTGAGAATACGCGGATACGCTGTGCTGAGCTATAGCTGGCATCGTCATTGGACAACGTCACTGTGACATCCACCTTCCTGATTCGCTGGCGTTGGTCATGTGACGCGACTGCTGAAAAACGGCGCAGACTTCCGCCTTGTATCACCTTTCATTAAAGAGTATAAAAGTATGAAAATACTGCAAATACTGATGCAAATACTGCCCATTGTGTAGTTATGATTGTCTTTAGGCTTGCCATCCTTCCACTTGCAAGTGGTAAGTGATATGCGCTGGGATCACACACACAGCGGCTCAGTCCCGAATCACAGCTTGTGCACTTCACTCGCATGCTCTGTGAGCTGCGCAAGGCCGGATTGCGCACCCTCCAGAGGGCACTCGCTGTTCAGGGCGGAGTGATTTGGAGCGCAGGATGCCTGCGGAGCCGAGCGTATCCATGTATTGGTGTTGCTGTGTGCACACAAATCGTGTATTGGTGTTGCTGTGTGCACGCTAATCGTTTTAAAAACATTAATCTGATGATCCGCTGATACGGTCTAATGTAAACATGGGCTAAATTGAGCGTAGGTGTGAATGTGAGTGTGAATGGTTGTCTGTGTCTATGTGCCAGCCCTGTGATGACCTGGCGACTTGTCCAGGGTGTACCCCGCCTTTCGCCCATAGTCAGCTGGGATAGGCTCCAGCTTGCCTGCGACCCTGTAGAACAGGATAAAGCGGCTAGAGATGATGAGATGAGAAATCCACTCTATACATTGCTAATGTGGTAAATGACTATTCTAGCTGCAAATGTGTGGTTTTTGGTGCAATATCTCCATAGGTGTATAGAGGCCCATTTCCAGCAACTCTCACTCCAGTGTTCTAATGGTACAATGTGTTTGCTCATTGCCTCAGAAGGCTAATGGATGATTAGAAAACCCTTGTACAATCATGTTAGCACAGCTGAAAACAGTTGAGCTCTTTAGAGAAGCTATAAAACTGACCTTCCTTTGAGCAGATTGAGTTTCTGGAGCATCACATTTGTGGGGTCGATTAAATGCTCAGAAAAATGTCTTGACTATATTTTCTATTCATTTTACAACTTATGGTGGGAAATAAAAGTGTGACTTTTCATGGAAAACACAGAATTGTCTGGGTGACCCCAAACTTTTGAACGGTAGTGTATGTGATTGGGTTAAAGATCTGGGGATCAAGACATGACAAGATAAATCCTGTATCGTTTATTGCCTGGGTAAGGAGGAATTTCTGGGCTTTTTGTTTACGCCTTTGCGATGATTGCTAGGACGCTACAAGTTTTAGTATCGGGTGGAAGCAAACCACAGTCGCTCGATTCTCAGTCCTCGCTGCTCTTTTCTTGCAGGTAAATCATTCCTAAAGATCCAGAGGAACACCTTTAAATACCTGGGTATTATGTGTATTATATGCGCATTAGTTTACAATCTGGCGACAAGGATCAAACAGTAAACAAAAACACATCTGAGGATTTAAGTGTCTCCTGAACTTCTAAACATCATGAAATAACGGAAATTGGTGAGAAAAGTGGTTTGCTAATTCCAAAAAAAATAAATCAGAGGAATTTACAGGTACAGACCTTTCACGAAGTGGTCACTGCAAACGCGAGCGTTTTTTGACTCGGTTCCCTTCCACCGCAGCGAAAGGTTCAAGAGCTACCTTTCTTGTCGTCTTTTGGTAAAATCCTTTGCTCTTTCACTCTTTATTACTTCACATGGAGCACAGAAGGAACTTATCAGTTTTACGGTTTGTTTGATTCGGGCAGCCCAAACCAACACAAGCGTACGGCATTTTAACGACTAGCAAGGCACCCCAGAGATAGTAACGCTTTGTGAACAGTGACCTCAGCTGACCACCACTTCATGTCTTGCATATCTAATGAGGCAGATGTGACGCAGGACGCAACCCACATATAAAACAACCAACTCGGGAACGCTAACAAGTGCTTCTTCCAGGTCACTTTTTTCCAACATTTAATCTCTAACCTATCAGACAACCATGTGCTCTCCTGCAAGACATGTGAAGCCATCCAAGCGCATCTTTTTCAACAGCTGCTCATGCAGCATCACAGAACAGCACTCGGAAGACCCTCGGAGGAAAGCGCTATCTGCCCTCTTCCACATACCTGAGCTCACAGACGTGAGCCCACGACTTTCTAGACTGTCGAGAACAGAAAGAGAGTATGTCATCCCTCCCATGATGCCGGATAGCAAAAAAATATATATATATGCCTCAGCTAGATCACTCGTGTTCATAATATATCTCAATGAGATGTGTGCAGGGCTGTTTTATTTAATCCTGTTCGCACAGTGATTTTTGTTTGCACATACCAGTTCTCTTCTCCAAAAATCAACAAATTTGTTACCTAATTTAAATCTCCGTGACTCAGATGTTAATCAAGGTGGTCCCGTTCCTGCTACTTGTTTCACAGGTTGTAATAGCAATGCTTCAAAATGAGTGAACTAAGAAAGACGCTTTAAGACTCTATCATTTCGTCTATCGGTCTTGTAATAATCCCAAGGGATTCTGACATCACATCAACACAGGCTTTGCCAAAGGGTGTAGTAAAGGCTTAGACGTTCCATTTGTGACCATTTTTAATTGATAAACAGAAAAATTAGATCTCCTGCTGCAGTTCAGACCTAATGGTTAGAAAAGGCAAGGCCTACAAGAGTGCAGAAGCCTTAGTCAGGGCAGGACAAGTGTATATATATGTATGTATGTATGTATGTATGTATGTGTCGTGCCAGCGGCTGTCGTGCCAGCGCTGTCGCCTCACAGCAAGAAGGTCCGGGTTTGAGCCCCGTGGCCAGCGAGGGTAGCCTGGCAAGCCAGACTAAATGTGAATATTTAGTCTGGCCTCGATCCGTAGACATTTCCGAAGGGGGTAGGAGGAACAAACTGCTGTCTTTCAAACTGTCTCTGTGCGTATAGGCCAACGCTCTGACCAATCAGCGCAACAGTGACTGTGACGTAGTCAGAGCGACAGAAAGCAGTGGGGAGGCCTTGAAATAAATAATTTTTCAAAATGCGTGTTAATTAAGAAACAGGTTCTAAATATTAAGAAGTTTGGAGATAATGACCACAAGTTTGGAGTCTGTACCACATATACACTCATTTTTTTTCGAAGTGTTTTTCAAGGGTTTGCTTAAACTGTTTTTGAGAGTTTTTATTTAGTGGTGTTTGGTGAAATAATTTCCCTTAAAGGAACAGTCCACCGTACTTCCATAATGAAATATGCTCTTATCTGAATTGAGACGAGCTGCTCCGTACCTCTCCGAGCTTTGCGCGACCTCCCAGTCAGTCAGACGCAGTCAGACGCGCTGTCACTCCTGTTAGCAATGTAGCTAGGCTCAGCATGGCCAATGGTATTTTTTGGGGCTGTAGTTAGATGCGACCAAACTCTTCCGCGTTTTTCCTGTTTACATAGGTTTATATGACCAGTGATATGAAACAAGTTCAGTTACAAAAATTGAAACGTAGCGATTTTCTATGCTATGGAAAGTCCGCACTATAATGACAGGCGTACTAACACCTTCTGCGCGCTTCGACAGTGCATTGATACGGAGCTCAGATATCAATGCGCTGCCGAAGCGCGCAGAAGGTGTTAGTACGCCTGTCATTATAGTGCGGACTTTCCATAGCATAGAAAATCGCTACGTTTCAATTTTTGTAACTGAACTTGTTTCATATCACTGGTCATATAAACCTATGTAAACAGGAAAAACGCGGAAGAGTTTGGTCGCATCTAACTACAGCCCCAAAAAATACCATTGGCCATACTGAGCCTAGCTACATTGCTAACAGGAGTGACAGCGCGTCTGACTGCGTCTGACTGACTGGGAGGTCGCGCAAAGCTCGGAGAGGTACGGAGCAGCTCGTCTCAATTCAGATAAGAGCATATTTCATTATGGAAGTACGGTGGACTGTTCCTTTAAATTTAAAATAACGGGAAAATAAGAAACAATCAAAAAGTAATGTTTCAAAGCTGTTTATTAATTCTTCGTACTGCACAAACTAGCCCATCCTTTTGGCTACGAGCGGAGCCAGCTGGTAGATCAGACTTTTGCCATAGCCGGTCGGCAAAACAGCGAAAACGTCCTTCTTGAAAAGGAATGAGCGGAGAGCCTCTTCCTGCTCATGTTTCAACGAAAACTCCAAGTCTAATTCTTCTAAAACTGATTCGAAAGTGGAGTCAAACGCGCGCTGTTCACTAGCCGTAGCCATCTTTCCTGCTGTGCTTTCTCCAGCGTCGCGCAGCTTTGTCGTCACTCCTGCAAAAGCCCGCCCAAAGAATCCAAACAAAAACCTTGCGTTGTGATTGGCGGGCACGATTTGATGCCCGGGGTGTTTTTGTTTATATGGTGCGAGGCTAGACCCACTCGCTAGGCAAAAATATTTTTGGCCGCTAGACGGGTGGGTCTAGTTTACTAGGCTACAGCGAGGGCCTTTCTGTGTGGAGTTTGCATGTTCTCCCCGTGTCCGCGTGGGTTTCCTCCAGGTGCTCCGGTTTCCCCCACAGTCCAAAGACATGCAGGTTAGGTTAACTGGTGACTCTAAATTGAGCGTAAGTGTGAATGTGAGTGTGAATGGTTGTCTGTGTCTATGTGTCAGCCCTGCGATGATCTGGCGACTTGTCCAGGGTGTACCCCGCCTTTCGCCCGTAGTCAGCTGGGATAGGCTCCAGCTTGCCTGCGACCCTGTAGAACAGGATAAAGCGGCTAGAGATAATGAAATGAAAATGAAATGAAATGTGTCGTGCCACTGGATTTTTGTACATGTTTACAGAATGCGTCGAAATGGCGTTGAAAAGTGTGCAATATTTTGCACCGTTTTCGCTGGCTGATCCAGTAACTATCAACAAATAATCACCTCAACAACAACCCATGGGATATATTTACCACTTTTAACATCATCCACAACTGAGACAAGACAAGTATAGCTCTTCCTTCTGCCATAAAAATCAACTAATGACATTTTGATTTGCAGTGAAAATGCGTCGATCATGTGAGCGTAGTTTTCGCGCAACATTCACTTGGCGGCGCTAACAGTTCACCATGTATTTTCTTGACCTTCCGAGCAGCATTTTGTGGTCCGTTGCTCAACAAATCTGCGAAATTCGCCAATAATCTACAGTCAAGATTGTCTCCTGATGGATTCACGAGGTTCTGTATCGTCTGAAGTCAGTGCCTGGAAAATGGACCATTTTGGTTTGTGTGCGCATGATTTTAGGTCAGATTTACAGTAACTTCCCTCGGTCCAGTTTCCTGCATACGGAGGCTTGTATTTTAATGCAGCAGGTATAACACAAAATCCATAATCTGAGCATCTGGTATGAAAATCTGGTGGTCTGACACATATACAGTGGATATAAAAAGTGTACACACCCCGTTAAAATGATCGGTTTTTTGTATGTAAAAAAATGAGACCACGATAAATAATTTCAAAACTTTTCCCACCTTCAATGTGACCTATAACCGGTACAATTCAATTGAAAAACAAATAAATCTGTCAGGGGGAAAAACATAAAAAATAAAAAACGTACAACAAGCTGGCTGTGTAAGTATGCACACCCTTAAACTAATACTTTGTTGTCGCACCTTTTGATTTAATTACAGCATTCGGTCTTTTTGGGTTCACACCTGCCATCAATTAAAACGACTCTGATTCACCTCAAATAAAGTTCAGACATCTACTCAGTTGCATCCTCCAGCAAAAGCCAGGGTTCACAGAGAGCTTACAAAGCATCAAAGGGATCTCACTGTTGAAAGGTATCAGTCAGGAGAAGGGTACAAAAACATTTCCACGGCATTAGATATACCATGGAGCACAGTGAAGACCGTCATCAAGAAGTGGAGAAAATATGGGACAACAGCGACGTTACTGAGAACTGGACGTCCCTCCAGAATTAATGAAAAGACAAGACGAAAACTGGTCAGGGAGGCTGCCAAGAGTCCTACAGCAACACTGAAGGAGCTGCAGGAATTTCTGCCAAGTACTGGTTGTGCACTACATGTGACAACAATCTCCCGTATTCTCCATATGTCTGGACTATGAGGTAGGGTCAAAGAAAAACATCCAGGCCCGGCTAAATTTAGCAAAAAAAATAATAATAAAAATACATCAACTCGGGCGGCACGGTGGTGTAGTGGTTAGCGCTGTCGCCTCACAGCAAGAAGGTCCTGGGTTCAAGCCCCGGGGCCGGCGAGGGCCTTTCTGTGCGGAGTTTGCATGTTCTCCCCGTGTCCGCGTGGGTTTCCTCCGGGTGCTCCGGTTTCCCCCACAGTCCAAAGACATGCAGGTTAGGTTAACTGGTGACTCTAAAGTGAGTGTGAATGGTTGTCTATGTGTCAGCCCTGTGATGAACTGGTGACTTGTCCAGGGTGTACCCCGCCTTTCGCCCGTAGTCAGCTGGGATAGGCTCCAGCTTGCCTGCGACCCTGTAGAAGGATAAAGCGGTTAGAGATAATGAGATGAGATACATCAACTCTCCCAAAAGCATGTGGGAAAATGTGTTATGGTCTGATGAAACCAAGGTTGAACTTTTTGGCCACAATTCCAAAAGGTATGTTTGGTGCAAAAACAACACTGCGCATCACCAAAAGAACACCATCCCCACGGTGAAGCATGGTGGTGGCAGCATCATGTTTTGGGGTTGTGTTTCTTCAGCTGGAACAGGGGCTTTAGTCAAGGTGGAGGGAATTATGAACAGTTCTAAATACCAGTCAATTTTGGCCCAAAACCTTCAGGTGTCTGCTAAAATGTTGAAGATGAAGAGGAATTTCATCTTTCAGCATGACAATGACCTCAAAAAAGTTTTGGAACGGCCCAGCCAGAGCCCAGACCTAAACCCAATTGAAAATCTGTTGGGTGACCTGAAGAGGGCTGTGCACAAGAGACGCCCTCGCAATCGGACAGATCTGGAGCGCTTTTGCAAGGAAGAGTGGGCAAATACTGCCAAGTCTAGATGTGGCAGGCTGATAGACTCCGACCCAAAAAGACTGAATGCTGTAATTGAATCAAAAGGTGCTTCAACGAAGTATTAGTTTCAGGGTGTGCACACTTACGCAATCAGCTTATTGTACATGTTTTATTTTTTATGTTTTTCCCCCAAACAGATTTGTTTGTTTTTCAATTGAATTGTACAGGTTATAGGTCACATTAAAAGAGGGAAAAGTTTTGAAATTACTTACCGGTATCATGGTCTCATTTTTTTTTTTCATCAGAAAAAACAATCATGGGTGGCACGGTGGTGTAGTGGTTAGCACTGTCGCCTCACAGCAAGAAGGTCCAGGTTCGAGCCCCGTGGCCGGCGAGGGCCTTTCTGTGCGGAGTTTGCATGTTTTCCCCGTGTCCGCGTGGGTTTCCTCCGGGTGCTCCGGTTTCCCCCACAGTCCAAAGACATGCAGGTTAGGTTAACTGGTGACTCTAAATTGAGCGTAGGTGTGAATGTGAGTGTGAATGGTTGTCTGTGTCTATGTGTCAGCCCTGTGATGACCCGGCGACTTGTCCAGGGTGTACCCCGCCTTTCGCCCGTAGTCAGCTGGGATAGGCTCCAGCTTGCCTGCGACCCTGTAGAACAGGATTAAGTGGCTACAGATAATGAGATGAGAATGAGAAAAACCAATCATTTTAATGAGGTGTGTACACTTTTTATATCCACTGTATAAAAAGATAACAGTGAAACGGGGGGCTTTACAGCAAGTGTTAAACGGATGAAAGAGAATGCAAACAGGTGACAGAACAAACTGTAAACAGATCGTATTCCTGTGTGTGTGTGTGTGTGTGTGTGTGTGTGTGTGTAAAACCACAACAGATCATCCTTCTTTTCTTATTCCTAACTCCCGCACTCCACAATGCTCATTTCTCATCTGAACTCCATCACCAGGTTGCAAATGTGATGAAAAGCACAACCAGAGCTATTAGTCTACTCCACGGAAAGAATTTTTAATGTACTTTTCTAAGTGCAGGAAATCTCACCATCCATTTGAAATATTTTTTTTCTTATAAGCATTCCTGAGTCATATGATTACTTCATTCCATCTGACAGCTGCTCTATTCTCCTTCACCCACTCCTTGTCCATTTGCCTCGACCTGGCCACTTTTATTACACGCCTCTTTCGTTCTTATCACATTCCTTTCAGCCTCTGTGACCCGAGCTCAAGAAAAAAAAAAAGACACCTCTATGGAGGAGAAAACATGGCTCAGGTTTTTCTGTCTGTCCAATCTGCTCAAGGAAAAACGACAGGACTGTGCACGTCGAGACCTTGAATGCAGTCTTTTGTGTGCTTTCAGTAACAAATTAATACAGTTCGTCTTTAACTTGACTTTATTTTGCCAACCTGGGCATGTGTGCATATTATGCTCTGAGGCACAGAAGACAATAAGCATACATTTGTGCACCAAAAACAAACCCAGCTTACAACCCCAATTCCAAAAGAAAGTTGGGACGCTGTGTAAACTGTAAATAAAAACAGAATGTGATCATTTGCAAATCATGGAAACCCTATATTTCATTGAAAATAGTACAAAGACAACATATCAAATGTTGAAACTAAGAAACCACTGTGTTGCATCACCTCTACTTTCAACAACACTCTGTAAACGTTTGGGAACTGAAGAGACCAATTGCTGTAGTTTTGCAAGAGAAATCTTGTCCCATTCTTGCCTGACACACAATTTCAGTTACTCAACAGTTCGGGGTCTCCTCATATTTTGCGCTTCATAATGCACCAAACATTTTACATGAGGGACAGGTCTGGACTGCAGGCAGGCCAGTTTAGCACCCGGACTCTTTTACTATGGAGCCGTGCAGTTTTAATATGTGCAGACAGCGGTTTGGCATGGTCTTGTTGAAAGAAGGAAGGCCTTCCCTGAAAGAGATTTTGTCTGGATGGCAGCATATTGCTCTGAAACGTGTATATATCATTCAGCATTAATGATGCCTTCCCAGATGTTCAAGCTACCCATGTCATGTGCACTAATGCCCCCTCATACCATCACAGATGCTGGCTTTTGAACTGTACACTGATAACAAGCCGGATGGTCCCTCTCCTCTTTAGCCTGGAGGACGTGGTGTCCATGATTTCTAAAAAGAATTTCTACTTTTGATTCATCAGACCTCGGGACAATTTTCCACTTCGCCTCAGTCCATCGTAAAAGAGCTCAGGCCCAGAGAAGGTAGCGGTGTTTCTGGATATTGTTTATATCTGGTTTTAACTTGCATTTGTGGATGCAGGAATGAACTGTTTGTACAGACGATGGTTTTCTGAAGTGTTCCTGAGCCCATACAGTGATTTCCACGACAGACACATGTCTGCTTTTAATGCAGTGTCTCCTGAGGGCCTGAAGATCACAGGCATCCAATGCCAGTTTTCAACCTTGTCTCTTGCATACAGAGATTTCTCCAGATTCTCTGAATCTTTTAATGATATTCCGGACCATAGATGATGTGATCCACAAATTCTTTGCCGTTTTACATTGAGGAACGTTATTCTTAAATTGTTGCACTGTTTGCCTACACAGTCTTTCACAGAGCAGTGAACCCCTCCCTATCTTTACTTCTGAGAGACTCCGCCTCTCTGGGATGCTCTTTTTATACCCAATTATGTTATCGACCTGTTACTAATTAAACAAATTAGGTTTGGGGGTTTTTTTTCTGCATTACACAACTTTTTCAGTCTTTTGTTGTCCCGTCCCAACTTTTCTGAAATGTGTTGCTGACATCAAATTCAAAATGAGCATATATTAAAAAAAAAAAAAAAATTCTCAGTTTCAAACTTTATGTTGTCTTTTGTACTATTTTCAATTAAATATTGGGTTTCCATGATTTGCGAATCTTCACATTCTGTTTTTATTTATGTTTTACACAGCATCCCAACTTTTTTGGAATTGCGGTTATGCTGTATATACTCGGGACCCTGAAGTGGACATGCAGCATCCAGACATCGTATCTGCACTTGATGGGACAACCGCATGATTCTGGCCTAGTAATGAATGTGAAATGCATCTCTGAGCATCTCTGTCAGATATTAGGCCAGTTCCCACAGGCATGTGTAGCCTCCAATTATAGCAGTAGAACAGCAAAAGCAAGCAGATTAAACTCAGGAGGGAGTGACATCGGATATACCGTAGGTAGCTGAACATCTCGATCTAAAGACATGGTGTGAGCTAGTTATTTAGATCGCTAGACAGATAAAAGACTTTATTCATCTCTGAGGAAAAACAGCAGCAACAAGCTGCACTTGCCTACACCTCTAGCTGTGTTAGCAGGTTTTTTAATAATGAGCCCATCCTGGAACACCATGATTGTGTTTTCAGCTAAGAAAATAGCTCAACAAGGTTCTCACCACTGATTACAAAACGGAAATGGAGGGTTAGTTTTCGGGTTGTTCCTAAGTCACATTTCCATGATTAGTCACGGTGTATGACTGGATGATTACCGTACCTCAACGTTGGCTTTTTCAAAATACAGATTAAAACGCATTTCCATTTTTTTCCCCACACATTCAAGCTTGGGGCAGCACGGTGGTGTAGTGGTTAGCGCTGTCGCCTCACAGCAAGAAGGTCCGGGTTCGAGCCCCGTGGCCGGCGAGGGCCTTTCTGTGTGGAGTTTGCATGTTCTCCCCGTGTCCGCGTGGGTTTCCTCCGGGTGCTCCAGTTTCCCCCACAGTCCAAAGACATGCAGGTTAGGTTAACTGGTGACTCTAAGTTGACCGTAGGTGTGAATGTGAGTGTGAATGGTTGTCTGTGTCTATGTGTCAGCCCTGTGATGACCTGGCGACTTGTCCAGGGTGTACCCCGCCTTTCGCCCGTAGTCAGCTGGGATAGGCTCCAGCTTGCCTGCAACCCTGTATAACAGGATAAAGCGGCTAGAGATAATGAGATGAGACATTCAAGTTTTTTCTCATAACCAACATAATAAATACTGACAATGTAAAATATCGATCTTATGAAAACGTCCTTTTGAAAAATAAGTCTTTTTCCAATTGGACTAGTTTGAAGAATGCATCCTGTCCAAATCCATCATGTCAGCAACTTTTTACAAGTATGAAAGCTTCTGGAAAGATTTCACTCTAGATTACCTTCTATAAAATAATCAGTCGAAATAACCCCATGTTATATGCTTGCTGTATATGCCATCTGTATTGATATGTTGGGAAAGATTCCAGGATATAAACTGTATGGAAAAGTTTTTAGCTTTGTCTTCTGTTTAAAGACACTCGAGGAATATCGTTCTGGTTTCACCAGGTGATATCAAGTACTGACCGAGTTTAAAATGCAAAATAAGAAGATATAGATGACTTTTAAAAGGACATCTCAAATAAATGGCGCTTCCGGTGAGTGGTTTTAGGTAAGTTATGGATTTTTTTTTTTTAGTCCAGGTTCCTATGTTATGGTCATGTGTCCTACCAATCCTCAAGCACAGTGGTTCTCAACCGGGGGGGCGCGCCCCCCTGGTGGGGCGCGGAGGTACTCCAGGAGGGTCGCGAGTAGGTTTCATGTATGGAGGAAAAAAAAATCTGGGGCTAACAGGCTATAGTAGCTAAGCAGATGCAACACATTTACCCATGTCAAAATGCAGGACATTGGACTATTACATACAAATCAATACTATTATAAAATCTATCATCAATCTATCATAAAATCTTGTGTGTGTGGCCGCATCAGTCGGGGGACCTGTGATATGTTCCCAAGCCTTGCAGACTTTATCAGTAATGCAGGCACTTCCCACGATTTCTCATCTGTCTTTCAAGCAGCGTCAGAGCACCTGTCGGTAATGAGAAAACAGTTTGCGGCATACTTCACAGAGGATTATCGCTCTTTTGCGTGGGTTCGAGATCCATTTGTGTGTACTGCTGACGAACTTCCAGTTGACATGCAGGAACAGCTTATTGAGCTGAAGAGTGACAGTAGACTTAAGGCAGTCTTCACCTCATGCCCTCTTTCGACATTCTGGGCAGCATTGATGCAGGAGTACCCGCAACTGTGTGACGTAGCCTTGAAACTGCTCATCCCATTCGCATCAACCTACTTGTGTGAGGCAGGATTTTCAAAAATGACTGCGCTCAAAACGAAATATCGCAATCGTGCGCAAATTGAGAATGACTTGAGACTGTGCTTGTCAAACATTTCGCCAAGAATCGAGGATCTTTGTAAGGCAAAGCAGGCTCAGGTCTCGCATTAACGCAAATGCAGATCACAAAGGCACAGTAAAAAGTAAAACCTAAATTCACGCCTGGTCCCAATTCCCAATGATATCAATAGCCAGCTAATGATAAGCCTAATAAAATACCTAATAAAAACACTAATAATAATAATAATAATAATAATAACGATGATGCCTATTAATAATAATAGCATAATAATAATAATAATATCAACAACCAACAACAGCAATAATAATAATAATAATAGGCCTAAGAATAATAATAATGCCTGAAAGAACATAAGTCTTGTACTACTGCCAACAGCTTAGTAATGATAATAGGCCATAATAATAATAATAATAATTATTATTATTATTATAATAATTATAATTATAATAATGCCCGAAAGCAGATTAGAAATGTGGTGCTACTGCCAATTATAACAATAGCCTAATAATGATAATAGGCCTATGTATTTCTATGGAATGGATAATGCTACTACTGCTGCTACTACTACTACTAATAATAATAATAATGATAATAATAATAATAATAATAATCTAGCCCAGGGCTATCTATCTATCTATCTATCTATCTATCTATCGGTCGATATAAGGTGCTGTAGGTCGGGTGGCGTCACTGTGGGTGAGTGTGTTTGGGGGGGGATGGGGGCGGGGCGAGAAGAGGGGCCCCCAACTGCAATGAACCAGCTTTGGTGGGGCCCAGGTTGCAAAAGGTTGAGAACCCCTGCTCAAGCACAACAATATTTAATACAAATATTGTATGAAAACAAATAAAACATATAATCATGTTGATGTATGGTGAAATTCTCTGTAATACCGGGATCGGAAAACATGACGTTTTTGTATTTCATGATGGTCACCATTAGGGTCAGATTAGACAATCATAGTGCCATGAATTTTTGTCGTGTCCTGCCTGGGAGACTGGCAACACTACAAGTTTGAGGGTCCATTGGGAGGAGGGTCATGAAACGGTCAATCATGGCTATTGAGAAGCATGTCATAGGAGTTCGTCAAAGTAGGTAAGAAAAGACAAAAATTTCTGACATTTCTAGACTTTTTGTCGAGGTACCATTCTTCGATTACGTCACACTATAAACCCTGTTCAGATGCTGGATTCATGTAGTTTGATTCTGGCATAAGGAGCCATTTATTTATCATTTATGGAAGGAGTCTCCAGTGTCAGTGCTTTTAACAGGTTTTCCAACCAATATTTCTGGTTTCTCGGTAACATTACAAGCTGCATTTATTTATTTATTTTTTCTCTGATTATCTTCAAGAGAAAGGAATGACTGTTTACAGCTGCTATAACATAAATGATAACAGGAATTACTATAAATACAGAGGTGATTCACGCACTCTGATTGGTCGAGAGATTCGGACTATTTCTCGATAATCGCCTCGAGTGACTTGGCAAAACGGCGGCCAATCGCTTCGTCACCGTAAGTGAGGAAGAATTACAGATGATGGAAGAAAATGCTGTTCCTAAAAGCACTAAAGATGCTACAAAGTTTGATTTAAAACAATTCAAAGGTAAGGTGGAATTGTGATTTTATTTTATCTGTTGGGCGGCACGGTGGTGTAGTGGTTAGCGCTGCCGCCTCACAGCAAGAAGGTCCTGGGTTCGAGCCCCGGGGCCGGCGAGGGCCCTTCTGTGTGGAGTTTGCATGTTCTCCCCGTGTCCGCGTGGGTTTCCTCCGGGTGCTCCGGTTTCCCCCACAGTCCAAAGACATGCAGGTTAGGTTAACTGGTGACTCTAAATTGACCGTAGGTGTGAATGTGAGTGTGAATGGTTGTCTGTGTCTACGTGTCAGCCCTGTGATGACCTGGCGACTTGTCCAGGGTGTACCCCGCCTTTCGCCCGTAGTCAGCTGGGATAGGCTCCAGCTTGCCTGCGACCCTGTAGAAGGATAAAGCGGCTAGAGATAATGAGATGAGATTTTATCTGTTTATCGATTTATTTTTTTCTATATATTTATGTGACTGTGTATTTATACTAAAACAATTATCTGCCTCAGGCTCAGTGAATATCGGTGAATAATAACCTCAACTTCGTCTCAGTTATTATTCACTGATATTCACTTCACCTTCGGCGAATAATTGTTCAAGGTGCTGACTGCAAAGTCATCTGAAATTTTTTTACTTTTTTATTGCGCATGGTATTTTCCTTTGTCCCACAAGAACAATGTCGTGCGGACGAGATGTGATCATTTTTATGTGCTGAGGGTCGTTTTCTTCCCACTTGAAGTAAACAGTACGGCCCTACAGAAACAAGAAACAGCCAAATACGAGGACCTTTAACTAATTAGCATAACTATGGAACTGCGTCACACCAAGATGGTGACGTGCGGAAAACATCGTGACTCTGCATCGACCTCGGAGAGTTTTGAATCGCAGGGATGTAATTTGTGGTTGACATTCGCGGAGGGATCCGTGAAACAAAAGACGAATATCTTTTCTCTGTTCCTGCTTTTGTGTTCTCGTTTCTTTCTCTGTAAGATCAAAACATTAGGCGTATAACTCCATACCCTATCGCTACTGTGGAGTCGAGCCCATACATTCTATGGCCAAGATAGCTAAGCGCTAGCTAGAATGATTTAGTTATCTGTCCAGAAAAATGACATCATCTAACATTGGTCTGTCTTGCAGTTGCACTCACTAGGCAGGCTTTCCTTTTCTTTTCCGCTGGCGGGAGAGCCGAGTCCGCCGTGTTTTCCCACGCTGACTTGTTTTGGTTAAAAGTAGGTCAAACAGATATCACGTGACCATGGTGGTCACGTGATATTGTCACTCGCTTGCTTAGGCAATCTCCGGAATCGTAAAATGCGGGACGCTTTTTATCTCATCTCATCTCATCTCATTATCTGTAGCCGCTTTATCCTGTTCTACAGGGTCGCAGGCAAGCTGGAGCCTATCCCAGCTGACTACGGGCGAAAGGCGGGGTACACCCTGGACAAGTCGCCAGGTCATCACAGGGCTGACACATAGACACAGACAACCATTCACACTCACATTCACACCTACGGTCGATTTAGAGTCACCAGTTAACCTAACCTGCATGTCTTTGGACTGTGGGGGAAACCGGAGCACCCGGAGGAAACCCACGCGGACACGGGGAGAACATGCAAACTCCACACAGAAAGGCCCTCGCCGGCCACGGGGCTCGAACCCGGACCTTCTTGCTGTGAGGCGACAGCGCTAACCACTACACCACCGTGCCACTGCAAATTCAAATAATAAAAAAATAAATGGTCTTGGCATTTATGCAAGTTAATTTATTAACATTTATGTAATACCTATTTAGATATTCACAAGGTACATTAGTTACAATATGCCTGATAGAAATTGTCTAAGAACCGATTAAAAAGTGCTCAAAGAATTAATCAAATAAGAAAAGTTTCTGGGTGGTGCAGTGGTTCGCATTGTCATCCCACAGCAAGTAGGTTTTCTAAGCCTTCCTCTGTTGAGTTTGTTTGTTCTCCTCATGCCTGTGTGGGTTTCATCCCTCAGTCCAAAGACATGTGGATGAGGTCAACTGGCTACTCTAAATTACCCATAGGTGTGAATGTGAGTGTGAATGGCTGTCTCTCTGTGTTAGCCCCACAATAGCTGGTGACCTGTCCAAGGTGTACCCTGCTTCTCACCCAATGTCAGCTGGGATTGGTCCAACCCCTACCTACAACCTGCAATGGATAAGTGGTATAGAAAATAAATTAAAAAAAGAAATGTTTCCATCAGGGCGGCACGGTGGTGTAGTGGTTAGCGCTGTCGCCTCACAGCAAGAAGGACCGGGTTTGAGCCCCGGGGCCGGCGAGGGCCTTTCTGTGCGGAGTTTGCATGTTCTCCCCTTGTCCGCGTGGGTTTCCTCCGGGTGCTCCGGTTTCCCCCACAGTCCAAAGACATGCAGGTTAGGTTAACTGGTGACTCTAAATTGAGCGTAGGTGTGAATGTGAGTGTGAATGGTTGTCTGTGTCTATGTGTCAGCCCTGTGATGACCTGGCGACTTGTCCAGGGTGTACCCCGCCTTTCGCCCGTAGTCAGCTGGGATAGGCTCCAGCTTGCCTGCGACCCTGCAGAAGGATAAAGCGGCTACAGATAATGAGATGAGATATATATATATATATATATATATATATACACAGTGCTCAGCATAAATGTGTGCACCCCCTTTGAAAAGTAACATTTTAAACAATATCTCAATGAACACAAACACAGCTTGCCTGCGACCCTGTAGAACAGGATAAAGCGGCTAAAGATAATGAGATGAGATGAGATGGAATCCAGTGATGTGAAATGCCAAGAACTGATATACTGTGAAGAAGATTCCTGACCCTAAACCTGTCATGTGAGGTGTTTTGGAGGTAACTGAAACATACTTTTATGCTCATTAAGCATTTTTTTGGTGTGTTAAGTCACAGGACAAATGGTATGATGTACGATGTAAACACTATTGACAGGACAAAGAAATAGGCAGTGCAAAACAGCACACTACTACATGTGTGTGTGTATATATATACACACACACACTAGTGAATAAGTTATCTCATCTCATTATCTCTAGCCGCTTTATCCTTCTACAGGGTCGCAGGCAAGCTGGAGCCTATCCCAGCTGACTACGGGCGAAAGGCGGGGTACACCCTAGACAAGTCGCCAGGTCATCACAGGGCTGACACGTAGACACAGACAACCATTCACACTCACATTCACACCTACGGTCAATTTAGAGTCACCAGTTAACCTAACCTGCATGTCTTTGGACTGTGGGGGAAACCGGAGCACCCGGAGGAAACCCACGCGGACACGGGGAGAACATGCGAACTCCACACAGAAAGGCCCTCGCCGGCCACGGGGCTCGAACCCGGACCTTCTTGCTGTGAGGCGACAGCGCTAACCACTACACCACCGTGCCGCCCGTGAATAAGTTAATGTTGGCTAAAACAGAAAGGTGCCAGTATTAACATTTTCAGCAGTGTGTGCTACAGTAGCTCTTCTGTTGGACTGGACCATATGGCCTAGCCTTCATGTCCCATGCGAATCAATGAGCCTTTGACACCCATGACCCTGTCACCGGTTCACCGGTTGTCCTTTGGATCCTTGGACAACTTTTGGTAGGTTCTAATCACTGCATACCAGTAACACCCCACAAGATGTGCCATTTTGAAGATGCTCAGGCCCAGTCATCTAGCCATCACAATTTGGCCCTTGTCAGAGTCACTCAGATCCTTATGCTTGCCCATTTTTCCTACTTCCAACACATCGACTTTAAGAACTAACTGTTCTCTTGTTGCCTAATATATCCCACCCCTTGACAGGTGCCACTGTAATGAGATCATCAATGTTATGGCTGATCAGTGTAAATAGTAAACATTTATATCAAGGTACACATATGCCGCTTTTCCACTACAAACGCGGCTGAGTCGGGCTGAGCTGTGCCGTGCTGAGTTGGGCTGAGCGGGGCTGTTGGAGTTGCATTTCGACTACAACCGCGCTGAACCGTGCTGGCTGGAAGTGGGTGGACACATTGGGTGGAGTTAGCGAAAGTGGGTGGACGTCAGGTGATGTCGTTAAGCAGCGCAAACAGTGACATCAGTGAGCTTTTAAGCGGTAGTCTCACAACCCGGATAGTAAACAATAAACATGGAGGACATGGAGTCGTTAGTGTTGCTGGTCTTGGTGCTGTGGCTTGTTGTCACCGACAACGCGGACAGATACTGGCAAGAGCGTATAGATGAGGCGAGGCGCATAAGGCTTCAGAAATTCTCGTAATTCGTAATTCTTCTCCTTCCGGGTTTGCAGTGTTTACAGATCCCAGCGCGCTCGCGGGGCGTGTGTGGGCATGTGAGGACACTCCTCCTCACCAATCAGTGCACAGGGGAGTGTCTGCTCACGCCCCCAGCCTCACTCGGCTCGCTTTGGCTCGCTTCAGCCCCACTCCAAAACGGTGCGAGTTTTAGGGGCTAAGCAGGGCTGAAGCGAGCTGAGTCGTGCTGGTTTTTGGTAGTCGAAACGCGAGCCGTGTCGGGCTGAAGTGAGCTGAAGCGAGCTGAAGTGAGCTGAAAAAGGGTAGTGGAAAAGGGCCAATAAGGTACAGGAAGCGTGCCCAGATCAATCTTCTCTCCATCCATTATTGAATGTCCCTCAAGGAAAAGTCCACCCTTGTTTGCGATCTGTTAACCGTGTTATTTGCATGAAATTTAAAGCTATAGAATCTGATTTGTTTGATCAAGTGTACACATGACGAGGTGAAAGAGCTGGACAAAAGTAGACTAAACAACCAAAGCACTGCCGCATCACTGCTGCCTTTCGGTGGAAATACAGAGAAAATAGTTAATTGCCATATTAGTCTACGTTTAATCTCAAAAGGTCAATTCAGGATTTCACTACAAAATAAATCTTAGACACCACTTTAATTATAGAGCTTAAAATGCAAGTCGTTCAGGATGGATTTTTCCTTTCGACGTTGAAGAAGCAGTCTACGAAATTAAACCTGGGGGTCAACAGACGGTCAGACATTTCAAATCAAACAGAAACTCGAGTCCTTTTTAGTATTGCTGTAGCAATGTGTAATGTTTTGTTGCACTAAGGCTGAATACTAATTTCAATATCCTGAGATGTGGTTTAAAAATGCACTTATTCAGCCTGACTACATATCACAATTTGGGGATATTAAGACCTCCAGCCTTGGTCATTAATCAAAGGCTGGTTTGTCACAGGTGGCACATCTTCAGGCGACATGTTATTTGGTCATTCAGTGGCGTAGATCGAGTCGAGAGCTGGTACTGTGATCGGTAGCTTTGGTTAAAGTATTCAAAATGGATTGAGGATGCGGTTAATGAGGAGAGAAAAATGTGTGAAGCCTAAAAGGGCTCAAAGGTTCAGCGAAACAAATTAATGGAGTGAAATGCACGTCATTTGGGAACATCATGAACTTTTCTGTTGCTCGTAATGAGAATGAGTCGCCCTCTAGAGAGTGTACAGAGTCCTGCAGTGCTTTCACAGTTGCCTTGGAAAGGGAATTCATTAACTTCTGGTGAGGCAAAGATTAAAGAAATGAAGTCACCATATTATATGATACAGGTAGAGAAGCAGCCTTGGGCCCAAAGGGTTGCTGGTTCAATTCCTGGGACTGGCAGGAAAAATGTGAGGGGAGTTGAGTGAATGAACAGCACTTTTCCCTCCCTCTGTATCATGGCTGAATTGCCCTTGAGCAAGGCACCGAACCCCCAACTTCTCCCCGGGTGCTGTAGCATCGCTGCCCACTGCTTCAGATGGGTTATGAGTGTACATATGACAAATAAAGGCTTCTTCTTCTTCTAATATTAAAAAAAAAATCTCCAGACAGAAATGGCTTCATACATCAGAACTGCATTGCAGAGCAAAAAAAGTATCCCAAACCTCTAGCTGATGCCTCCTTGATCCTCCATTCTTCATCTCATCTCATTATCTCTAGACGCTTTATCCTTCTACAGGGTCGCAGGCAAGCTGGAGCCTATCCCAGCTGACTACGGGTGAAAGGCGGGGTACACCCTGGACAAGTCGCCAGGTCATCACAGGGCTGACACATAGACACAGACAACCATTCACACTCACATTCACACCTACGCTCAATTTAGAGTCACCAGTTAACCTAACCTGCATGTCTTTGGACTGTGGGGGAAACCGGAGCACCCGGAGGAAACCCACGCGGACACGGGGAGAACATGCAAACTCCGCACAGAAAGGCCCTCGCCGGCCCTGGGGCTCGAACCCAGGACCTTCTTGCTGTGAGGCGACAGCGCTAACCACTAAACCACCGTGCCGCCCCCCATTCTTCATCCTGTGACTTGGAAATGAATCAAGGCTCATCTTTGTAAAGGAAATTTGGACCAATCAAGGAACGAGTAGGTACAGTAGGGTGCATCAGTTGCCCTCACTTTCATAAAATCTGATGCATTTTTGTTTGGGTGTTCCTTTTCACCAATAAAGACATCCTGTAAAATTTTTGACCATATTCAAAAGTCTAATGGTGGCACCATGAGGTTCATTTTTTTGCCAAAAAACGCTTATTTTATGTTTTCGCGTAAGGTTTGAATCACAATGTTGGACTCCATTTATTGATTTCTTGTGACCCAGAGATCATGTTAAGAACCTTTGCAAGGGATTGAGAAGCATTAATGTGATTCATAATACATTTGTATTGTTTAAAAAGTAGTTGAACAAGGATTCAATGAACAGCCAAAACTCAAACTGTGCTTGATAATATATTTAGTACTAAAAATGTGTATCTAAGATATTTGGTATACTCTATAAGGTGCCATAATGTTTCATGAAAAGTGATCGAAATTTTGTCATCAAAGTCATACTGTAAAATAGCAGCTTTTTCCATAACTTTGAGCTCCTGGTGCCACCATTAAACTTTAGAATTTTGTCAAAATATTTCACCCAGTGTGTTTTCTTACCAAAAGGAACATAAAAACAAAAATGCATCATGATCGGAGGAACTTTTCATTTTTAGGGGGCAACTGATGCACCCTAAGGTACAGTATAAACTCTCCCCAAAAATAATTCTGATACACGATACAATAAGAACCACAAATAAACTAATGCTAAATAAAAAATGGTTACGAATAAAATCCTTAATTCATCCTTAAGTCTTGGTCAATCCTTGGCAAACTCTCCTCCTCGGAGGGATGAGTCAAGAAGCGAGGAAGAGAAGCTGACGGACAATTAAAGAAATAAAGAGACACACTCGGTTCGTCAAGACCTGCCACTTGTGCATCCATATTAGACTGAACGTGTTTTCTCAGCCAGAGATCTGGTTTCCTCTTTACATTCGATCAGCTGTGCCATTTTCTTTGATATTCCTGACAGCTGCTGGCCTTCCAGCCTGCTAATGATTTAATGAGGTGTCTCAGACAAGGTCCTTATGCTTCTTCAGCTCAGCTAATGTGTATGCATTTAAACACCGATTAGCTCTCCTCTGGGACTCGACGAAGAATAAATAAATTTTGTCTTTGTCTATGCAAGATGGAGCACTTTTGAAGCATGATTACTTGACAGATTACTTTCTGATCATTCCTGTCTGAGCTTGGGATTGTCTGTGCTGAATCTCGGAGTTCATTAAAGTTCAAGGGAAGTGTGACGCTGCAGAGAATACAGCACTTTTTTTAAAAACCTGTCACACTTTGCTTGTGAAATTAGCAGTTAAATTAAACTGTCAAGGGCGGCACGGTGGTGTAGTGGTTAGCGCTGTCGCCTCACAGCAAGAAGGTCCAGGTTCGAGCCCCGTGGCCGGCGAGGGCCTTTCTGTGCGGAGTTTGCATGTTCTCCCCGTGTCCGCGTGGGTTTCCTCCGGGTGCTCCGGTTTCCCCCACAGTCCAAAGACATGCAGGTTAGGTTAACTGGTGACTCTAAATTGACCGTAGGCGTGAATGTGAGTGTGAATGGTTGTCTGTGTCTATGTGTCAGCCCTGTGATGACCTGGCGACTTGTCCAGGGTGTACCCCGCCTTTCGCCCGTAGTCAGCTGGGATAGGCTCCAGCTTGCCTGCGACCCTGTAGAACAGGATAAAGCGGCTAGAGATAATGAGATGAGAAGCCTAACAGGGAGAAGAGGAAAGTTTCTTGATGCTCGGCAGTGCCGTGTTCTGAGCAACACACATTTCCTCTCAAAACAGGCCAGCATTCGTCTCTGTCCATGGTTCTGAAGAGTTAAAATGAAGTGTGAACAGGATATGATATGATCATTCATGAAAGAATGTATAATTACATAAGTTCATAATTCATGCAAGGATATGCTTTATCGAGGTGCCATAATGACATGAGGAAATGACAGAAAGCATAAGTAGGGGAGGGAGAGAGAGAGAGAGAGAGAGAGAGCAATAAAAAGAAAAAAAATTCACAACACTACTCCAGCACGTCTATCGACACAGGACAGGTTTTGACATGAACAAAGTCCATTAAAACCATTCTGCCAGTGACCCTAAACGACCCGGTATGTCTTTACAACCTTTGCGAGTGGATCAGGCTGTCAGACTTTTGTCTCGAGAGCCACTTTGAATTCATAGGTGCAGGCAGGATGGAGTAACCATGGAAACCTACATCAGCACACCTGTCTCTATGACAGCTCAGATATTACACTCATCAATACACAGAACTCATTCACATTCCCGTTGAGAATGTGTAAAGCACTGCTTATGGCGGGCTTTACAGGCTGGCGGTGGTGCATCAAGCAAAATCAGGATGTTAAACTAGCATGAACTCATCTGCTGAAACTTGCATCATTATTATAGGAAGAATTAACCATACAATATGGGACATCACACTAAGTTTTTCTCCCAAAACTCAATTCATTTGAATGGGGGGAAAGGGATCAGTGGAAAAAAAAAGGAAAAGATGAGTGTGGGTCTGTAGCAATTGCATGTATGTGTCAGGGGATCCCTTCTGGAGGATTCCTTTAAACATAACTTTTACTGTTATCACAAATTCCTCTCCTTGCTTTTGTCTACATTGCAATGCGCTGTTCGTGTTCTAGTCCCGGCTTATGTCATTGGTTGATTACCCTAATGTGTTCACCCATTCCGTGTCTCACCTTGATTTAGTTTGGTTGTTACTGTTCCTCTTTGTAAAGTCATTTCATACTCTTTGTCCATTTCGTCAAACCTTTGTTCTCAACATCGACGTTCCCTCATGTTGACTCTGCTCGCGTTTTCATTTTCATAGCATGGATTATCCTGTTTTTATGTTGCCTACGTATGCTCTGAACTCAGCTATGCACTTTGATAATGATTCCTGGATTACAGGAGTCCAGGTGCTAAACTGGCCTGCCTGCAGTCCAGACCTAGTCTGGTTAACACCAGACCATATCACAAGTGAAATATGGTCTGGAATCCGCCTATTGAATTTCTCGTAGGGGAGGTGTGGTTTACGATTGTCAACGGCCGTTTATTGGACGTTGCGAATGTCTATCATTTTGGCGTATATGTAGCCCATGGCCAATCATGGCAGTTGTACCCGGTGACGTAGTTAGAGCGACGAAGAGGCGAAGAAGAGAAGGAAAGAGAAAGAGAAGGCAAAACAAAAATAGGAAAACAATGGCACCGAACGATTACTGCCGTTTGTGCAAGACAAAGCTTGATCGAAAGTTTGGTTCGTATCGCTCGCCGCCATGTTAAACGTGATCCGTAAACAGTCCCAAATAAACTACAAGCTTCCGTTTGTCGAGTAGTACGTGTCACCGTCTTTCCACCCCTCCCCACTCTCTGATTGGCTCCCTAACTCAGGCGAGCCTTTAGACCAGGGGTGTCCAAACTGATCCATAAAGGGCTGTGTGGCTGCAGGTTTTCATTCCAGCCATGCAGCAGCACACCTGATTTGGCTTATTCAATCAACTGACACACCCACCCACCCAATCAAGGGTGGGTGTGGCTGCAAGTATTTGACTGTGTGAAGACAGTTCAGTTGATTGAATGAGCCAAGTCAGGTGTGCTGCTGCATGGCTGGAATGAAAACCTGCAGCTACACGGCCCTTTATGGATCAGTTTGGACACCCCTGCTTTAGACCATAGTTTCCATGCTGTTTTTTCAGATCGGAACGATTGTGCAAAGCAGAATGGGATTTCCCAGGCTAGTCCAGACCTGTCTCCCATTTAAAATATCTGGGGCAGTATGAAGCACAAAATACGACAAAGGAAAACCCGAACTGTCAAGCAACTGAAATTGTATATCAGGCAAGACTGGGACAAAACTACAGCAATTGGTCTCCTCAGTTCCCAAACATTTACAGCGTGTCGTTAAAAGTAGAGGTGATGCAACACAGTGGTAAACATGCCCCTGTCCCAACTTTTCTGAAATGTATTGCTGACATCAAATTCAAATTGAACATATATTTTTCAAAAAAAAAAAAATCTCAGTTTCAACATTGGGCAAAACAAGAAAAAAAAAATAAAACGAAGATATTTCAAACTCAAACCTTTATTCTTCATCTTGCCCAGATGCCTATTTTCTGATTATTATGTACATATCTTACAACAGCTCCTATACAAACACAAATTGAATAAAAAGAAGAGAAGGGAAAAAAAAAAAAAAGCATTGGTAATGGTGTCAGTGTCAGGCACAATAAGACTCGACAGGCAACTCTCCAAGCAGCTCATCGAGATCATCTGCAAGACATGAGCAGATTAACAAATCAGCATTTCGAAAAACATATGCACATCAAATTAGTTTCGCAGATGTTAACCTTGAATGAGCGTCTAATAATTTCATCAGTCCTCAGTGAATAAATGAATGGATTGAGACGCGAATTATAAAATTGCCCTCTACTGCCCTCATGTGATTGGCAAATGTTTTATAAAATTTACCACACTGGAAACAAAAAAAAGTGACTGAAATCTTCTCATTATCTCATTATCTCTAGCCGCTTTATCCTTCTACAGGGTCGCAGGCAAGCTGGAGCCTATCCCAGCTGACTACGGGTGAAAGGCGGGGTACACCCTGGACAAGTCGCCAGGTCATCACAGGGCTGACACATAGACACAGACAACCATTCACACTCACATTCACACCTACGCTCAATTTAGAGTCACCAGTTAACCTAACCTGCATGTCTTTGGACTGTGGGGGAAACCGGAGCACCCGGAGGAAACCCACGCGGACACGGGGAGAACATGCAAACTCCGCACAGAAAGGCCCTCGCCGGCCCCGGGGCTCGAACCCAGGACCTTCTTGCTGTGAGGCGACAGCGCTAACCACTACACCACCGTGCCGCCCACTGAAATCTTTTATTTTACAAATGCAAATCTCTAAATATTTATGTACTTGATTGGATTCACTGACTGAAAATATCTTCATGCAACTTAACAGTTAACAAAAAACTCCACATACAAAACATACAGAAACGATGCTTCATTCAGTGCTACGTTATTAAGTTTGCACAACACTTGCACCAGTCACAGAATATCATGGAATAAGTAGGAAAAAAAAAATTTACAAAATTATCTATAATGCTCTTTCCATGATCACAGCTGAAAATCAGATAATGATCAGATTTCGGGTTTATATGAATGCTCTCATTACTACGGAAGCCGAGAGAGGCCCTTCATATAATCCTTTTCTTATTCACCTTGTTATCCCGAGATAACGACATAATTAATTCAGGATCTCGAGAAAACAACACAACTAATTCGAGATCTCGAGAAAACAAGACAATTATTTCATGATCTCGAGAAAACAGCTGAGATTTCTAGCAGAGCTGCGCCTCCTGTGGGTCAGACAACGAAGACTTCGAAATTGGCGGACATGTAACAGAGCAGAAACGGCTTTTTACGATGCCTTGAGAGAGAGAGGGGGGCCAGTCTTCCGCGGAGGTGCCGCGGGCTAATTTTGAAATTATCCCTTATTAAAAGACTAAAGGCCTCTGCATGCTCTTGCGACAAGGCTTTCGCAGATAGCTTTTCGCAGACAGTTGTAATTTATCGTTGAGCGGGGAGTAATAGACGTGCGCGATGTTATTCACCGGCACAACGCAAGGGGGCGCGAAGTCGCTAGGAGTAGTTGGTGGGTGTGGTTAGTGGAGTGTTTATCCTCCAGTTACTTATAATGACTAGAACTTTTTTTTTTTATAATGACTAGAACTGGAGTCGTATAGATGTACGTACTTCCTCACTCAACCGCTCTTCGTGCTGCTCCATCTTCGCTCGTGTTTTTAAAAATGCCAATCGTGAAAACAAACCAAACCGGGAAAGTAGGGAAGCGGAAGTGCGTGTACAGCGGATGTAGAGTGGACCAATCAGAGCCCTCTTGTCTGCGGCGCTGTCTGCGAGGCTTCTGCGGTGGTCACAATTTTTGGGAGGTGCGCGCAGAGCGTCTGCGAAGGTGGGGGGGCTACGCAGACACTGTCTGCGACGCTATCTGCGAGGACTGGGTTGTCGGCATAAATTGGCCTTAGCACTACGTTCGGACTGCAACCTGAAACGACCCATATCCGATTTGTTGTGAAATCCGATTTTTTTGTTAGGCCGTTCACATTACCAATTATATGAGACTTGTATGCGATCTCCAATATGAACGGAAAACGACCCAAAAGTGTCCCGCATGCGCAAATTGACACGTAATAAGCACATCTACGTAATACGTAAAAAAAAAAAAAAAAAGCGCACTCTTCAAGTTTAATGATTTCTTTTTTTTGTTTGTTTGTTTGTTTGTTTAATTATCTGGTTAGTGTTAAAGTGTGAGGTCTCGTGTGTGTTTTTGTTTCTGAACTGAAATGAAAACGTGTAGCCTGGTAACGAGGGTTGACTCCTAAATGTCTCTCTAATTTCTATATAAGTGCACTACATGTTACTAGGAAGTAATGGATTTTTAACTCTATATAGTGCACTCGAGCTTCAGTAGGCAGTCGTTTGGGATACGGCCGCTGTATTACCAAACTCTTAATTCAGGCTTAATAATTTGCACATATTTATTTCGTCATATTAATAAACTTTTTCTACATTTTTATAAATATTTAGATTGTTTATAGCCAGCTGAATTCTGCAACTTCTCTGAGCGCTGGCTGAAGGTGCAGAAACACCAGTGCAGTTTGCGATGGAGATGAGGCGAGACCTGGCGATGTGGTTTTTGTGGCGGCGGCGGAACTCACACAATAATCTGATTAATGTGGGCAGCAGACTAATGAGACCGAAGGTGTCAAATTACTGGAAATTTCTAGAACAATCTTATAATCTTGTAATACAGGATGGTTTAAGTTATAAATCAGTTATAGAAACTGTTTTATTTAATCAGGCTAACAGATCAACATCCAGGTCCCTACCAAATCCACCATTAGCTTGATCAATTCTATAAAAGTCTATTTAAATTCTGAAAACTGTACAAATGTTGTTGTTTTCCACCAAAGAGGCGGGATTAGCCAACGCAGAATAGTGACGTTTGTCTCTTGTTGATGACGTGTAGGTCGCATGAATGCGACCTGTCCGGTCAGACTGCAGTCGCATGTGAAAATATCGGATATGCATCGGAATTGGGACCACATATCCAAGCGGCCTGGGTCGCATGTGAAAAAAATCGGATCTGTGTCGTTCAGATTGTCAATAACAAATCGGATACAGGTCGCATATGGGCAAAAAAATCGGATATGGGTCATTTCAGGGTGCAGTCTGAACGTAGTCTTAATGCAATCTCTCCCTGTGTCAACCCCTGATCAAAATATTGCCTTATTAGGTGATCGATTATTCCAGACATTCTAATGACCAAAGTTGCGTCTATACAGAATGAGAAATAGCCCCAAAGTCAGCATATCACAAGTCTCTTGGCGTTCCTGAATGAACCATTTCTCAGCTGTTTACTCGAGATCTCGAAATAATGGTTTTGTTTTCTCGAGATCTCGAATTAGTTGTGTTGTTTTCTCAAGATCCTGAATTAATTATGTCGTTATCTCGGGATAACAAGGTGAATAAAAAAAAAGGATTATATGAAGGGCCTCTCTCGGCTTCCGTACATTACTGAGCAACAAAACAATTATGTTAAACTGGGGGGAAAAAAATTGGTGTTTGTTAAACTGCCAAAAATTTGATTTCTGACCATAGTACATGCAATAATTATTCCACAAAATCAAGTCGTACACGAGCTGATAGCCGACGAAGCACGTAGCACCGAGTCGGCTATATAACCCATGTACGACGAGCTTGAGTGGAATAACTCTTTTATTCTATCCACATTCCCTGGATTTTGAAAAACGGAGCATTTGTGTTTATTTTTTGCAAATTCGATCAATAAAAACTTTATACAAAATGTCAGACAAAATAATTTCCGCTTAGAATGTAAACAAACCGGTGAAATGACAGTCGTAATTTGTGAAAAATGCGATAATTCTTGGGGGAAAAAAAAAAAAATGTTCTTACCATCAAATACTTATATTCCATATTTTGGGGGGGGGGTTTTTTGGGTTTTGTTTTTGAGTAGAGTTTTTATTTCATCCTCGGCCGGATCAGCTACACGCTGTGCCATTTTTGTTTTTCTCTACTCATGGTATACGCGCGATTGCTCATATCCAGTCAATGTAGATAGAATAAAATAGTATAGCTAATTTGTGACATTAATCCATCACTGCTCAGAAATGTGTCGGATAAAGGCCAGATTGAAAATATCATGTAAACAATCCAAGTAAAAACGTATTTGTGAACTAAAATCGCAAACTAGGCACGAGTCTTTGACTCCATTTTGAAAACCCTGGCTGGAAGTTTCTCGATCTCACTGCACCTGCTTCCCACTGAGCGTCCTCTAAACAGTCAGGTCGTGCACTAGACTGGACCACCCCATTCGCTGGGACGCTGTTCTGCTCCTCCTCCTCATCATCATCATAATGCAGCTCCATCTGAGACACGGGGCCCCCTTCAGGCTTGGAAGAGTCACAATGCAGTAATCCAGCAGTTTCCTTTATGTCCTTTCAACAAAAGGGGGAAAACACATTATTTTTTAAATTCCCTAAACAAGGAACAATCATAAAAAAAAAGAAGAGTGCAAATCGACTTCTGTTTCCACTATTGAGCAAACACCCGTTCATCTAACCCTGCTGCGATTGGAAAACACGACCACTAACCAGTGCAGGCTGGGAATGCTGGGAGGAGGCGTGGACTGCTCCGTCAGCCGGGTAGATTCGAAGAAGGTTATTGGGTGTTACGTTCAGGTAGTGGTTCCTATTAGAGGGGGAGAACACGCCCACCTAGGCAAGCGCATCAAAGAGATTCATTAAAAAAAAAAAATTCTAGCAGCCATACCTGCCATGGAAGCCATGGCCTAATAGACTGGTACCAAAATTCAAAAAAGTGCTTATTTAAGGAGTTAAAGGCATTTTTGAGACAAAGTCGGCAAACAGTCTTATTTTGTCAATTTGGGTGTGCCGAATTCAAATCTGCAATATGCCGAGCTCTATCCGACCTCTGTTGACCTCTAGAGGTCATTGAACTTTGGGCCTGTAAACGTCTCAGCTGAACCCAGTTTCTCAGCTTTCTAAGGAATGAAATGTACTAAAATGATTAATGAAGTTAGCGAATGGCCTTGTTTGTTAAATGTTTGGGTGCTGAATTCATTTTTCATTTGTAAAACGACATATGACCTCTGATAACCTCAAGGTCATTAAACTTGGCCTATAGAGATCTTGCAGTCACGTGACCGGAAAGTACACAGACGCCATCTTGTCGGTCAAAAACACAGCTGAATACTGCTGCACTCGTGTACAGAATGGATCAATTTCAACCGACAGACTACACGGCTCATTTTTCTAATGAACAGATAACTAGATACATGTCTAAAATAAACGATCTACAGATTAGTGACCCTTATGGCTTACCGGACGGAGTTTTCACGACCGTGTCGGTGGATACGGAACTGCCAGCGGAATACCCAGACGTGTATAATTACCTCATCAACTTTCCCTCGCTCTTCAGTGGTGAAGCACTGTGTGCTTATAAATCTCTGGACAGTTATCTTTACAGAAATTCAGGATTTGTCAGCCCCCCTAAGATGTGGCATCTTGTAAAGAAGAAAATAATCCTCATTGGATGGGTAAGTCACTTAAGTATTACTAGTACTGCACTGACCAGCCGATTATAGAATAGAATAAGGTAATTCCAGCTGTAATTCCAAATCGTCCGTTTTGTTTACCATGGATCTGGCGTTGGAGAGGTAGAGGCTTAGCAGTGGAGGTTTGAGTAGCTGTTTTCTGAGCTTAGTCAACAGGCCGGCTCTACAGCCTCGCTTTTGCTTCCGCTCCCGGCGCAGCCTCCTTCGCTTTGCTTCCGATAACAATCCACGGAGACCCCGCTGGTCTTGCTATCTCGTCCGGAATGTTTTTTTTTTTTTTTCCTCGTCCGGAATGTTGTGCATGTGATGGAAATCGCTACAAACCGTCATTTTCTGCTGGAAACCAATGTCCAGTAAGTCCATACGGTTGTAGTGGATATTGAAGTCCGGTACAGACGAACAACACGCAAAAATACACACAAAAAACATAAAAAACGTGCACAGGTAGGGAGAGCTTGTAGCCGCAGCCGTTGTAGTAGAATTGTATATAGTAGGGTTTTCCAGAAGAAAAGGTAGAAGTAGAAGCAGAAGTAGAAGGCAGAAATATGGCGTTTGACCGACAAGATGGCGTCTGTCACAGTCTGGATCGGCTGTGACGTCACATGTAAGTGCTCCATAGGCCTATGCATTTAACGGCATTTTTAAACTGACTTTCCTCCCCCAAAAAGAATATGAACAGACAAAAAACAAATAGAAAGGAACAAATACAACATTAAATGCCAGTCCATGTCCATGTGACTTACTTTTCACAATGAGAACGCCTAGGCGATCACCTTACATAACATTGCATTACATTTAGCGGTTATTGTTTATACAAAGCTAGTGAAAAAAGGACAGATTCAGCAGCATACAAAATGTGGGGGCATACAGGGTATACAGGTTAATCAGGGTTAGTATATATGAGAGTTTTTTTCTTTGTTGTTTGTTTTTTGTAAAGGCTTTACCCCGTTTAAAACAAAACAAACAACAAAGAAAAAAACTCTCATATATACTAACCCTGATTAACCTGTATACCCTGTACGCCCCCACATTTTGTATGCTGCTGAATCTGCCCTTTTTTCAGTAGCTTTGTATAAACAATAACCGCTAAATGTAATGCAATGTTATGTAAGGTGATCGCTAGGCATTCTCATTGTGAAAAGTAAGTCACATGGACATGGACTGGCATTTAATGTTGTATTTGTTCCTTTCTATTTGTTTTTTGTCTGTTCATATTCTTTTTGGGGGAGTAAAGTCAGTTTAAAAATGCCGTTAAATGCATAGGCCTATAGAGATCTTGCAGTCACGTGACCGGAAAGTACACAGACGCCATCCTGTCGGTAAAAAACACCGCTGAATACTGCTGCACTCGTGTACAGAATGGATCAATTTCAACCGACGGACTACACAGCTCATTTTTCTAATGAACAGATAACTAGATATATGTCTAAAATAAACGATATACAGATTAGTGACCCTTATGGCTTTCCGGACGGAGTTTTCACGACCGGATTTTGAACTGCCAGAGGTGGAATACCCAGACGTGTATAATTACCTCATTAACTTTCCCTCGCTGTTCAGTGGTGAAGCACTGCATGATTATAAATCTCTGGACAGTTATCTCTACAGAAATTCAGGATTTGTCAGCAACTCAGATGTGGCGTCTTGTAAACAAGAATCCTCATTGGATGGGTAAGTCACTTAAGTATTGAGTATAGCACTGACCAGCCGATTATAGAATAGAATAAGGTAATTCCAGCTGTAATTCCAAATCGTCCATTTTGTTTACCATGGATCTGGCGTTGGAGAGGTAGAGGCTTGGCAGTGGAGATTTGAGTAGCTGTTTTCTGAGCTTAGTCAACAGGCCGGCTCTGCAGCCTCGCTTTTGCTTCCACTCCCGGCGCCGCCTCCTTCGCTTTGCTTCCAATAACAATCCACGGAGACCCCGCTGGTCTCGCTATCTCGTCCGGAATGTTGTGCATGCGATGGAAATCGCTACAAACCATCATTTTCTGCTGGAAACCAATGTCCAGTAAGTCCATACGGTTGTAGTGGATATTGAAGTCCGGTACAGACGAACAACACGCAAAAATACACACAAAAAACATAAAAACCATGCACAGGTAGGGAGAGCTTGTAGCCGCAGCCATTGTAGTAGAATTGTATATAGTAGGGTTTTCCAGAAGAAAAGGTAGAAGTAAAAGCAGAAGTAGAAGTAGAAGGCGGAAATATGGCGTTTGACCGACAAGATGGCGTCTGTCACAATCTGGATCGGCTGTGACGTCACATGCAAGTGCTCCATAGGCCAAGTTTAATGACCTTGAGGTTATCAGAGGTCATATGTCGTTTTACAAATGAAAAATGAATTCAGCACCCAAACACTTAACAAACAAGGCCATTTGCTAACTTCATTAATCATTTTAGTACATTTCATTCCTTAGAAAGCTGAGAAACTGGGTTCAGCTGAGACGTTTACAGGCCCAAAGTTCAATGACCTCTAGAGGTCAACAGAGGTCAGATAGAGCTTGGCATATTGCAGATTTGAATTCGGCACACCCAAATTGACAAAATAAGACTGTTTGCCGACTTTGTCTCAAAAATGCCTTTGGGTGTCACAATTCTGGATTTTGGTACCCGTCTATAACGGTAAGAGAAGCAGCTTTGGGACCAAAAGGTCGCTGGTTCAATTCCCTGGACCAGCAAGGCACCTCACTCCCAACTGCTCCCCAGGTATGTTGTACGTCGCTCTGGATAAGAGCGTCTGCTAAATGGCATTAATGTAACGTGGTAGGATTTGAGCAGTGGTACATTACTTGTTTGAGCAACAGCACTGCACCAGTCTTCAGCTCCGCCTGTCTGTCCTCCAGCAACCGTCTGTGAACCGTACCCTGCATCTCACCTAGTTCATACAATACAAGAGTGACATGGAGCCGATTTCCTGCAGATGCTTTCAACGGTGCTTCTTCACAAAGACTTAAAAAGTACTGTCCTGACATGATGCTTCATCCTATGTCTATTCCATTTACGCATTCATCTTCAGTGTATCTACTGCTACTGGTCCATAGCGGCCAGAGCTGATGGGATGATTTGATTTTTCGCATCTCTACCTACCATAGAGTGTTTTCACAATTTTTTTTTTTTTTTTTTACCTCCGCCAACTTTGCTAGAGGAGGTTATGCCCAGGTCAGACGGCAGGCTGAAACTAGTTTTTAACTACTTGCGATGATAAAATCGCAGGTAGACGCAAGACTGGTCTTGCATCAACACACGACGACGCAGATAATGGCAGAGTGTTGCAGAGGGTCTTTAACAGAGGCAGGTTGACGCAAGTGGATCACGATCTGTTCGCATTTCAGATGCGATTCGCTTCCAATCGGTGCAAATAGCAGGTTGACGCATGTAGACGCAGGCAGTCGTGCAACGCTTGAGCGACCAAGCAGTTCGGAGTGCGTGGAGAAGAGAGGAAGGCAAAAACCACACGTTCACACGAACTCTGGGACTTCCACGATACTCAGTTTATTAACTTTCTACAGCAAGATTCTCAGTGTTAAGCAAGTGTGTTAAAATGAGACTGTAAAAAAAAAAAAAAGTTGCTTTAACTTTAGGAAGTGTTAATTTAACACTGCAGAGAGAGACTGGGACAAAATAAACACCAGCATAGTGTTAAAATTGACTCTCTCGGAGTTGATTGAACGCTATTAAAGTTCCTGCGTACACTTCAACATTACCATGCCCGGTTGAACGGCTCTATCTTATCATACATGAACAAAATAGAGGTCGCACATTCCCTAAACGTTACTCTTGAGTTGAGGAGCGAAAAGAAAAGCAGCTCGTTAACAGACACCCGTTTCCAGCAACGTGCACGGCTCAACTAACAGAAAAACACGAGCGAGAGCTGATGACGCCGCCTCTCTTAAAGGCACGTTTCACAATTTCGACTGTTACAACGTCTGACCACAACGAAGGATTTGGCGCAAAACGCCTGCGTCCACTCGCCACCCGACCGATCGCAGGTCGCAGCTGCGTCTTTCTGCCGTCTGACCTGGGCATTATGTCTCCACCTCTGTCTGTGTGGTCAAAGTAATGAACAGATTTTGATGAAATTTAGAGGAATGGTGAGTCAAGGAACAATTGATTAGAATTTGATGCAAATCCAGATATCTATATCGATCCAGAATTTTTTTTTTTTAAACATTGGGAACAAATTAAAGTGCATATTCTGGACCAATTTCGGAGTTTTTTTATATGAAAGTATGTCCCTTTACACACTCATCCAGAAGGGTAATTTTCAGAGATGCCTACCCCAAATTTTGAATTTCAGTATTCTTGAAAACATTTTTCAGTATTTTGGAATGACTTTCAGTAACAGTAATTTATGCGCATTTCCATTATAAAGAGGTGTATATACCAATATGTTTAACATTTAAATTATTAAAAAGAACTGTTTTGTGTGAATTGAATAAACAAAACGTGAGCAGCCATCTCAACTGAATTTCCACTCAACAAATTTCTAGAGCATACAATTTCTCACATTTTTATAAATACAATAGTGTTCCCTGCTTGCAGACATTACGGTTGACTACCAATCATTGGTATTGAATGTAACTCCTCAAAAGTATTATATTATATTGCCTGGCAAAATGTTCTACCTGTTAACGGATTCTAATAAAATAAAATAAAAATTCCTTATTTCATGCCAAAGAGAGTCCGACATTGTTATCTTAACGTCCCAATATATAAATACTTCAGCATAATGCTTCAGAAGAGACATTGAATAAAATGACATTTATAATTGTATTTCAAACAGTGGAATGATCAATTTTTTGCCACAATCCCAACAGCACTAATCATAAAATTCTGTTTTTGATCAGACTACATGTACATTTGCACTTGCAACACTGAAAAGACTTTGAATTCAAGAAGTACAGCCAGTGTTTGATATTTCAGTGAATAAAAATCAGACATGTAAAAAGAAACTGAATAAGTTTAACTCACATTTCATGGCACTAATTGGCAAGTTCAACTCCAAGCACAGGTCAACCATCACCGCTTCAGCACGCGTCACGTTCCGTGTCTTTTCATCCACAGATTTCGTAAAAAACTGCTGGATACCCCCAGATTTACTTTCCGCCTGACTCGCCATTTCAGCATACTCCACATGTTTTTTTTTTGGAGTTGACATGCCGCGTGCAGTCATCGCGACCACCATGAGTGATGTTAATGTCAGTTCTACACAGTTTGCAGTGCGCGTATCCATTGCCCTTTTGACTGGGTGTAATGCACGGCCATTCTACTGTATCGAAAATAGTGCGAACAAATGTGCAGAATCTGCGCATGTCACACACAGCATGTGCGGTTGTCGTAAAAATAAATAGCCGTGAATCGCGCATGGATTGAAAAAGTCGCTTGGACATTTAAAAACAACTCACTGGAATTTTTTAAGACTTTATAATAATTCCGTACAGAATAACACTGTTTGCCATAACATCGTATTTACGTAACTTTTCCGGACAAAATACGGCCAATCCGTACTAGTAGGCATCTCTGAATTTTGCACAAGGCCATCTGTCTACAGCAGAAAAAAAAAATAAAAATAACAAAACACGTCTGGAAAAATCCCAAGGGAGTCTGGAGCCAGATTCGTGACATTATCTATGGAAGCGCCAGCAGGCTGCAAGAGCTTTGCACGGTTTCAGTGCACAGCCTGTGTAGACCAAGCGCTCCCATTTCTCTCTCATTGTCCGGTCTTTTGGGAAACGATGAGTACTAATCCCATCAAGATTGGTGTTGCTACACCCTCCTACGATACATCTGTTAACCATTTTAATAATTACGCGATAACGTTGAAGAAATTTGCAGAAAACCACCAGGTCGTTTTCTCATAAACAAACCAGCGCTGACGTAGGATTCTGAGGGAGGCGTTCCGCACGCGACGTCACGAAAATCAGTCAGTACGTTTACATGCACATCCAAATCGAGCTGCTGTCAGTAAATCGAGCTAAGGGTCCCAGCAGGGGTGCCAGAGAAATCCAATCCTACATGCACACAAGGAAATAGAGCTATTGTGTGAGGTACATTGTGCACCCGAGCCACAGGTGGCGCTACACGCCCCATCGTGTTGGTACACTTCCGGTTGTCGTCATGAAGAAGAGGAGTGATTTCCACTTTACATTCACACCACATGTCATTGCCACCTGTTGGCTACAAACTGTCCTGCGCAGACCACTGTTTGTAAGACAACTTATTTTGCACAATTGTATATTTTTCTAAAGTCCATTTTTTGCTTACAATTTAACTTGTGTCTTAATAAACACGCAAAAAGTTCAATTGTTTGTTTTTTGTCTCCTTGTTCCTCCTGACCTCTTCTGCTGCTCGCTACTACTACTGTTGTCATGCCGACCGAGGCTGTTGTGTTTCCCGCTTGTGGTCTCGTCACTCCCGAAAGGGAAGTAAGTAGCTCGACAGGGTTACATGCACTAAGTAGCTCGGCAACAATCTCATAATCTAGGTCGTGTAGCTCGATTACGAGAAATTCAGTTTGTTTCGATTTCAGCCGAGCTACGACAGAAATTCGATTTTCTCTATGTGCATGTAAACGCACTCAATGTTTGCCGGGAAATCCAAATGCCAAGTTTTTTCAGAGGCGGACCAATTCACCTCAAATGGCTTGATTTCAACCAAATTTTTCTGGTATTGTGCAAGGTAAAAAAAAAAAAAAAAATGCAGAGAAGGCAGAATGTGACAGATATTTGACCAAAGTTTAATATAAAATAGGAGAATTACATTGATCTTGCTCCTGAATTTACCCGTGAGATGCACTTTAAAGGAACAGTCCACCGTACTTCCATAATGAAATATGCTCTTATCTGAATTGAGACGAGCTGCTCCGTACCTCTCCGAGCTTTGCACGACCTCCCAGTCAGTCAGACGCAGTCAGACGCGCTGTCACTCCTGTTAGCAATGTAGCTAGGCTCAGCATGGCCAATGGTATTTTTTGGGGCTGTAGTTAGATGCGACCAAACTCTTCCACGTTTTTCCTGTTTACATAGGTTTATATGACCAGTGATATGAAACAAGTTCAGTTACACAAATTGAAACGTAGCGATTTTCTATGCTGTGGAAAGTCCGCACTATAATGACAGGCGTACTAACACCTTCTGCGCGCTTCGACAGCGCATTGATACCTTCACTCAGGAGTGAAATACCATTGGCCATACTGAGCCTAGCTACATTGCTAGCAGGAGTGACAGCGCGTCTGACTGCGTCTGACTGACTGGGAGGTCGCGCAAAGCTCGGAGAGGTACGGAGCAGCTCGTCTCAATTCAGATAAGAGCATATTTCATTATGGAAATACGGTGGACTGTTCCTTTAAACTCAAAAAGTAGTGAATGGGTTTGGGTGAAATTTGGTGGACAGCTTCCGTATTGTCCTAGGTTCAAGTGATTTGATTTTGATGCTGATAATGTGTGGCTTGGCAGAGGTATGCGCACTACTCTACCGAATGCGCTTCTAGTCTTTTTTTTTTTCAGGAAATGCACTGGTTGGAGCAATTTTTGTGCTGATAGCTTTTTAAACAAGAGTGCTCTGAGAGCACAATGTCTCCCGCTATGATATACATGGATTAAAGCAAAAAAAAAAATTATCTGACTGAAAATTTACAGGGGGTTATGGGTGGATTTCGATGAAATTCTGAGAATGGTTAACTTAGAACTGATAACTTTATTATCAATTAATTAATGGATTAATATATTCAATTTACTGCACTTTCTTTCCATTGCTTCCGTATGTTATTTTTTTGTGGCAAACCACACAAATGCAAGCGCCTGGAATGTTTAGTTTTTTGCACCATGAACTAAATGGCTTTCCGTTTTCACCTATTTCGTACAGCCAAGCCCACCTCCACTTGTTTTTTACACCTTTATCGATGGCAGACACATCAGTGCCTTCTTTCATGTAAAGCGCATCCACGCTGCCGAAACCGAAAGCAGAACGACATGCTCCTCTGTGCTCGACGTCAATATAGAAAAAAGTTTGGATCTTCGCTTAAATTAAAATTTGACCTTACTTTGTACTTTGTACTTCAAAAACAATTCAAGATTTTATTAAGAGAAATATTGTGGCCAACACGAGTGTTAAGTTCCCTAAAAGATCGCGTGAAGTTGGCTGCTATCTACTTTGCGTTCGTTCTCATTTTCCTCCATCATTTCATCGGCCAGAAACAGATGTTTTGACGTAATTTAACTTAGCAGGCTATGATTATTATTTAACCGTAGTCTTCTAGACATTTTGACTGTTTGGGGCATTGAACGCTGGTGTATGATTTTCAGGGAATAAAGTTTAGCGCATGTCGGAACATCATTGCGCTCGCAGCCTCCAACTCCTCAAATGTCCTTTAAATTGTGATATAACGTAGGCTATAAGGCACGGTTCTAACATACCTTACACATTGGCCTAACGAAAATAATAATTGTTGGGGCGTCTGCTGATTTGTTAGCTATAAATTTAGGTCTAATTACTTCTGACAGTCTGCAAGCATTGCACCGTCGGGTCTTCAAGTCTGGCTGAAGCAGAGGAGTGGGCTTTCCAGAGTTTATTTTTTCGTTTTTTTTTTTTAACATGCTCTATTTCTATATGTCCAGGTTTGAACTAAGTCATTTTGGCAAGATTTAATTTAATACAAAACAGAAATGGTCAGACACAAGCACGCCAAGCACATGGGAATGTATTTTGCCAATTTTGACAGCGCATGTTTTTTTAATGCCGCACCGTAGACAGCGAACGTTTAAACATGATCAAACATAGGAAATGAACGACACAAAGCATGGCTCAAAAACAAAAAAGTTAAATAAACCCTGCTGATAGTTGATGGTGTTGCAACACATCAGTGTTATAACCCAATCTCTACCCAACCACCCGTCATTTTAATTCTCCTCGGATCAGCACCGACCTCACATTTGGCCTTGGGAGAGTTCAGTTGACGGAAATCCGTCACACGACGGAAAACTTTAATCCATGGATATACTGCAAATGAAATTGCAATATGCATATTACTGTCCTATAACAAAGCCTTCTGCCAAGTTTCGTGAAATTCCTCCAAAAATTGAGAGAGGAACTGAGTTCAGAAGGTCAGTACCCTTTCCTGGGATGGACAGACATCACCACGACATAACCCCCCCGAGCCTTTCGTCCAGCGGCGGATAAAAAGTGCATCTCGCACTAATCACACGAAGCCAGAATTAGCTATCTAACTAACTTCGGTTACTATGTAAATTAGATGCATTATTGTCTGTAATAAGTATTAAATGAATTTAAAAAAAAAAAAAGTTAAAGGAACAGTCCACCGTACTTCCATAATGAAATATGATGTTCTCTGAATTGAGACGAGCTGCTCCGTACCTCTCCGAGCTTTGCGCGACCTCCCAGTCAGTCAGACGCGCTGTCACTCCTGTTAGCAATGTAGCTAGGCTCAGCATGGCCAATGGTATTTTTTGGGGCTGTAGTTAGATGCGACCAAACTCTTCCGCGTTTTTCCTGTTTACATAGGTTTATATGACCAGTGATATGAAACAAGTTCAGTTACACAAATTGAAATGTAGCAATTTTCTATGCTATGGAAAGTCCGCACTATAATGACAGGCGTACAGTACTAACACCTTCTGCGCGCTTCGGCAGCGCATTGATACGGAGTTCAGATATCAATGCGCTGCAGAAGGTGTTAGTACGCCTGTCATTATAGTGCGGACTTTCCATAGCATAGAAAATCGCTACGTTTCAATTTGTGTAACTGAACTTGTTTCATATCACTGGTCATATAAACCTGTGTAAACAGGAAAAACGCGGAAGAGTTTGGTCGCATCTAACTACAGCCCCAAAAAATACCATTGGCCATGCTGAGCCTAGCTACATTGCTAACAGGAGTGACAGCGCGTCTGACTGCGTCTGACTGACTGGGAGGTCGTGCAAAGCTCGGAGAGGTACGGAGCAGCTCGTCTCAATTCAGATAAGAGCATATTTCATTATGGAAGTACAGTGGACTGTTCCTTTAAACTTTTATCCAACTTCGGAAATCTCCACCGATAATCAACACTGGAAAACACTCGTTTCAAAAGAAAATCTTCCCATACTATTACACGTGAAACCTTCACTGGCAGGTTTGGAAAAACAGCGGGTGTTCAAACACTCTTCCAGCTACGGTCTGAGAACTAAAAATATCACAGCAACCATATTAAACATACACCAGGCTGTCATAAAAATTAAACCCAAAACCGATTAGTAAATATAAACAATCATTCATAGCTTTAAACACATTTTTACAATCTTTCAAAGAACCATTTTCACATTTTGGGTGGCTGTCAGGTTTACACATAACACGCAACACTTTCGTTCATTCCTGAAAGATGTGCCCGTGTCTATTCCGCTTACTAAGTCACGAATGGTCAATCGCTGTTTACAGAGAATTAGAAACATGACCTGAGATTTAATCGGGCTCAGATGTTTCCACTTGAACATGATGCTAGGATGTGGGAACTGCCATCGACAAACCATTCCTATCAAAGTGATTCATTCAATCAATCATTCTTATATAGAACCACATCCGCGTGAGGCGTGTCTTACCCGTGGGGTCCCTGAACACCGCTTTGGCATCAGCATGTGTGTGTAAGATGCTCTTTAACACCACGGCCATGTTAGGAACCTTATTCTTCGAGAGCTGTCTTAAGGCCGCCTAAGAAAGACATTTTGTTATTGAATGAAAAAAAAAAAAAAAGTACTAGTAGTCATTCAGCAAAAAAGAAATACGACAGAAAATAAGAAAAATTAGACAACCCTCAAGGTTTCTGGAACTAATGCTTGCTATTAGAGCAGATTTGTGACAGTGAGTACAGCAAACCGTGGTCAGGATGGTTTTGCGTACTTTCCGCAGCACCATGACAATGCTGTATGAATGGAGGAAACAGGAAGGGTTTCTTTCATCCAATCCCATCTCAGCCTTCATCGCTGCCCACGGACCGACACTGAACTCCTCTTCGTCATTTACTTGAGAGCTCGGGACCTGTTTACACACACACACACACACACACACACACACACACACTCTCTCAGATCTGAAGCGTTCCCTGATGGGTAGCCATCGTGCGATGAGGAAAACTAGCAAGAGAGTGGGAAGTGACCCAATGACCCAGTGTTGACTTAGGGCCAATTTATGCTGACAACGCAGTCCTCGCAGATGGCGTCGCAGATGGCGTCTGCGAAGCCCCCCCCCCCCCCCCTTCGCAGACGCTCTGCGCGCACCTCCCAAAAATTGTGACCACCGCAGACAGCCTCGCAGACAAGAGGGCTCTGATTGGTCCACTCTACATCCGCTGTACATGCACTTCCGCTTCCCTACTTTCCCGGTTTGGTTTGTTTTCACGACCGCCATTTTTAAAAACACGAGCGAAGATGGAGCAGCACGAAGAGCGGTTGATCGAGGAAGTGAGGAAGTACGTACATCTATACGACTCCAGTTCTAGTCATTATAAACACTCCACTAACCACACCCACCAACTACTCCTCGCGATTTCGCGACTTCGCGCCCCCTTGCGTTGTGGCGGTGAATAACATTGCGCACGCCTATTACTCCCCGCTCAACGATAAATTACAACTGTCTGCGAAAAGCTATCTGCGAAAGCCTTGTCGCAAGAGCATGCAGAGGCCTTAAAGGCGTCACGCAGTGGCAATAAAAGTCGCATTATTCTGCACCAGAATGCTTTCGAGATTCGAAATAAATTGACCGTCGATTTTTCAAAAGCTTCCCGCGGTTGTAATCGGTCCTTATTTGATCATGCCCATCACTTGAAATTTTCCGCGTTCGCAGCGCCCCCTCTCGGTCAATGGAACAGCTGCGTGACGTCATACCAGTAACCACTCGGTGCAGTTGCAATAACGGACACACCAGAAAATAGGAGTGATGCTGAGGAAATTAGCTTTGATTTTACCGATACAGAAGAAGAAAATGGCCCACAAGTAGAGATTTTGACAGCTGAATGTCCTGGTGGTATCCAGCATTACAGATTTGAACCTGAGCGCTCATCTTCAGAAGAAAATGAGGACAGTTCTGACGACGACAGAAACGAAGGCGGGCGACTTGAAGACTTGTTTTGGTTGGTTTCTCTGACTAAATCACTACTTATGTGTATTTTTAAAGACCATTTTCACTTGAATTAGAATGCTGTGTGATTAATCTATGATTGTGTGTAATACTGATAGCTGTAGGGGGTGAAAGTATAGCTAGAAAGATTGAATTCTAGCAACTTGACAGCTTGCGATCTCGCGAAATGCAGTGGGCCTTCTGATACAGTAGATCCCTTGATATTCCAGTTTTCATAATTTTCCTTTTATTGCGGATGATTTTAACTTGATATTCAGTATGTTATAGGCTGGGAGTATTGAGCTTTGTATTGTATTGTTTAGTAAACGTACAATCGTCAGTAATAAGTGATAATTATTAGTTAAAGGCAGCTCTGTGGCATAAATCTTTCAATTAATCTTCTGTCATCCATTTGCTAAAATTATGTGCCACATGTGTTATCAAGACAACACTTCATGTGACAAAGATATGACAAATACATAAATGTATGAAAATCATTTTGTACAATTAATGATTGATACATAGAAACACTTAACACATGTGTGTGGCAGCGGGGGCGTGGTCAAGCGCCGGTCTGTGACAGGAGGGCGGAGCCAGGGAAGGTGAGTGGCAGAATCATTACACCTGACGGTAATTAACCTGTGTTTTCCCAGTAACCGCGCCCTATTTAAGGAGGCAGAGCAGAGAAGAGCTCATCCCGGGACTAGAACACTGTGTTTCGCTATCAGATTAAAACTGGCGGTTATACTGAAAAGTCTGGCAATAAAAAGCCTATTTGCATCTGAAGCGTTGTCCTGCCATCCTCTGTGCTCCACCCACACTTCAGAGAGCTCTACAGTGGTGCCAAAACCCGGGACAAGGTGGAGCACCAACCTCGCAGCCCCATGGAATCCTCCCCGTTCGCGGACCTGGTCCTCGCCACGGCTCAGCAAAGCCAGCACCAGGCGCTCGTCACGCTCCGAAAGGAGCAAGAGCGGCGCTTCGAAGCCCTGGTGTTGGCCCAGCAGGAAGATCGCGAGGCGTTCCGGCATCTCGCGTCGGCGGGGTCCACCAGCGCCCCGGCCTCGGGCCCGTCTCCCCTCACCGTGACCAAGATGGGCCCGAAGGACGACCCCGAGGCGTTTCTCACATTGTTCGAGCAGGTCGCCGAAGCCTCGGGGTGGCCGATGGAGCAGCGCGCGGCGCGCCTCCTCCCCATCCTGACGGGAGAGGCGCAGCTGGCCGCGCTATAACTCCCCGCCGGCTGGCCTACGCGGACCTTCGCCAGGCCGTCCTCCAGCGTGTGGGGCGCACGCCAGAACAGCGCCAGCGCTTACGCGCGCTGGAGGACGGCCCGGCGAAGGTCCGCGTAGGCCAGCCGGCGGGGAGTTATAGCGCGGCCAGCTGCGCCTCTCCCGTCAGGATGGGGAGGAGGCGCGCCGCGCGCTGCTCCATCGGCCACCCCGAGGCTTCGGCGACCTGCTCGAACAATGTGAGAAACGCCTCGGGCTCGTCCTTCGGGCCCATCTTGGTCACGGTGAGGGGAGACGGGCCCGCGGCCGGGGCGCTGGTGGACCCTGCCGATGCGAGATGCCGGAACGCCTCGCGATCTTCCTGCTGGGCCAGCACCAGGGCTTCGAAGCGCCGCTCTTGCTCCTTTCGGAGCGTGACGAGCGCCTGGTGCTGGCTTTGCTGAGCCGTGGCGAGGGCGTGGACCAGGTCCGCGAACGGGGAGGATTCCATGGGGCTGCGAGGTTGGTGCTCCACCTTGTCCCGGGTTTTGGCACCACTGTAGAGCTCTCTGAAGTGTGGGTGGAGCACAGAGGATGGCAGGACAACGCTTCAGATGCAAATAGACTTTTTATTGCCAGACTTTTCAGTATAACCGCCAGTTTTAATCTGATAGCGAAACACACACTGTGTTCTTGTCCCGGGATGAGCTCTTCTCTGCTCTCCCTCTGCCTCCTTAAGTAGGGCGCGGTTACTGGGAAAACACACAAAACACAGGTTAATTACCGTCAGGTGTAATGATCCTGTCACAGACCGGCGCTTGACCACGCCCCCGCTGACACAATGTGTTTTTAAAAAAATTATTTTTTTTCTATCAATACCTAGCCATGACCTTGAAATCAGATCCATTGATAACAGTCACAAATAGTGTTCAGTGTTTGTTGTTACAGCCAAACACAATACACCGATTAGGCATTTTGTATCACAGAATATTAATACATCACTTCATAGTGTTTTGAGTGTTCAAAACTATCCACGAACTGAATAAATCCACAAAATCCGCAATGTAAACAACTCTGGTAAACGCACGCTATAGAGAAAACATGGGGACAGGCCAGCATCACCCAAGGGAGGTTACTGGTATGACGTCACACATAAGCTGACCTAGTTAACGGCTGGCTGCCTAAATTTGGCTGTGCGCGTCAACTTTAAATGCTTGTAGCGGGCGCATCGTGACACTGAGATCGCAGGAAACCGAGGGGCTTGAATAACCCACCAAACCTGACATTTTGACACATGATATAGCCTGATTGCTGAAATTACCGCACGACGCCTTTAAGGCGATAAGAACAATGCTCTCCAGAAAGGATATGTATGTAGTATATACAGCACCTCACTGTGCAGGCGAGCCACAGCCCCATGTGCTGGTGTCTGTGGAACCGCAACAACGATGTCATCCAGATTCCGCCCACCGATCTGTAGAATTAAAAAAAAATGTACAAGCAAATAAAACAAAAAAGCTTATTTAATTATTGACAACTATTTAAATCTTCCACCTACAGCACCCTGACATTTCTATAACGTGTACAAGGCCCTGGTGAGACTACAGCTCGCGATGGGTTTGCGAATACTTGACAATGAAAAAAATTCGTCGCACCGCCACTAATCGTGCGATACACAGCGAATGTTCTTGGAGCTTCGCAAATTGTTTTTTTGATGCATCTCCGCCTTGTCAGTGGCCGAAAATGTTGTGAACAAAATTCAATGCGTCCATTAAAATGTGGTGGCGATGTTTTTGTCGGGTTTGGGAATATCTCCCGAAGCTCAGGGAACCTTCTTGAGAGGGCTTTGTCTCGAATCCATGTCCCCGATGTTCACAGGAGCCTCGTCAAGACAGCAGCTCGGCATAACCTAACCGTCACCAAGACTTAAAAAGTGCATTGACATTCGGGGATCCTTCGGAGCGTGTTGTGCGTGCGCTTGGGACCCAGTCGTTACGGGAAACACCTGATGCTGATTTGAGCGCAATCAGCACACGTGTATAAGGACGCTGTTTTCATCGAGACTTTGTGAAGCATTCTGTCAGGTATGCGCCGGTAGGAAGCGCAGGAAGAGTGTTTATTAGCAGGCGTGATATTTACAAAAACAAAATGTGAGGCGAAGTCAGAGTAACAGAACACAAACGAAACCCAAAGCAGAGTCAAACATGGCTAGAAACAGACGTGACGGTGATAATGATGATACTTCGCAAAGCCTCTGTGAAAACAGTGTCCTTATATGCGCGTGCTGATTGCGCTCAAATCAACATCAGGTGTTTCCCAGAATGACTGGGTCCTGTGAGCGTGTGAAGACGTGACGGTGAAATGTTCGCCTGCTGTGTGACCACGACTTTTAGCTCATCCGTATACCGCCATGCATCATCACTGCCTCGTTTTCATCGATAACCCATCGCAAAGCATCGCGAGCTGGAAAGTGAGTTAAAGCTCAGACTCTCAGGAGTCACCTGTTGTGGCAGAGCACCCGCTGGACCAGGAAACCGGCGCGTTTTGGGCCGGACAGAATCGCTCCTCTGCCTCCGAGGCGTCTTATTGGCTGCAGACACCAGCTGGACCAGGTGATTCGTCAGGACAGGCATGTGAAGTGGACGAGGTGCTTGTGGAGTCGTCGGAGCAGGAGATACAGCCTGGAATAGAGAGCGATGTTCTCCTCGAGGAGTAAGAGCTCCTTTTTGCCACGGAGATGTCGCTCTCACAGGTCCAGGAGTCACCGGAGAGGTAAAGCGGCAGGCTGGAGGTACAAAGGGTTGCACGTTGTTTTGTTGGAAAAGCGCAGTAGAACACGGGGAACGGATAAAGGACTGCGGGGGTGCAGATTTGGGAGTAGTGTTGCAGAATCCTCGGAGAGAAGACACAACTGGTGTATCTTTATCAACAGCTGATAATCTTGTCCGTTTCGCTGAGGTAATGCTGTCAGATTCGAATTCCGTGTCTGGAGCAGAAGCTTTCTGAGGAACACACTCATCCAACTCCTCCAGATCGACATCCCAGTCGTCAAACTCATCCTGAGCTGGAATGTCTTTCTTGGGAACAGTGCAGACGCCAGATTGAGGGTTTGACTGGCCGGGTGGAGACTCTGAGGCACGTTGCAGAGATGAGATTGCATTCGAGACCCCGAACGGTGCTTGAAGTGAAGCCGGAGAAGCGGCGCGTGTGTGAGGGACAGAGTAGGAGACGGATGAAGAGTTAGAGTTGGCCAGGCTTCTTAAACCTTTAACAGGTCTGGATTCTGAAAGATCTGGAAGTAAGGTCGGAGAGTCTGGTACTGATCTCCTGTGTGAGGTGGCGGCTGATGGTGCAGCGGAGCTCTGCTGCGCATCATGGGAACAAACTGTGTGCGATTCTTGTAAGGGTACACAAGCTGGAACTGCAGATGACCCAGAAGCTGACGTGTGTGTCCAGTCAACTTCCAGCAAGTCCTACAGGACGACACAATTTAGCCAGATAAATCAAACGGAGCACAGATGTCCGTGGATGATGATGATCATCATCATGCATCACTCACTGACACTTTATAACAGCATTTATTTTTCACGGCTCTGTTTACTTAATGCATCAAATCAAATATACCTAAGCCTTATTTGGACGGGATTAAATTTACACAGGATCCTGGAGTAATTTCCTAATGTACAGATAATACTCTGATTTTATTTACATCCAGATCGACCACGTCTGTCTTTTTCTCCATCCTCCACTGAGAAAATGACAGCCCTACTGTTTTTCCCCCCAAACTCAACAGTTGGCTGATAACTTGAGTCCCATTTGGATACGCGTCCATGATTTTCTATGCAGATGTTTGCTCGGTATTGGGGGAAAAAAAAAAAAGACGTTTGCTGCTACTTACCATATTTAGTATCACAGCACATGCATCAGTGACCCTCCCCAAGATATTAAAGGAACAGTCCACCGTACTTCCATAATGAAATATGTTCTTCTCTGAATTGAGACGAGCTGCTCCGTACCTCTCCGAGCTTTGTGCGACCTCCCAGTCAGTCAGACGCGCTGTCACTCCTGTTAGCAATGTAGCTAGGCTCAGTATGGCCAACGGTATTTTTTGGGGCTGTAGTTAGATGCGACCAAACTCTTCCACGTTTTTCCTGTTTACATAGGTTTATATGACCAGTGATATGAAACAAGTTCAGTTACACAAATTGAAACGTAGCGATTTTCTATGCTATGGAAAGTCCGCACTATAATGACAGGCGTACTAACACCTTCTGCGCGCTTCGACAGCGCATTGATACCTTCACTCCTCTTCGGGCACGGCCAGGCGGGCGAATGCCCTGGTCCGTCCGCCCTGTCGAAAAAAATGGTACAACTCGAGCCCCATGGTAAAATTGGGACTTTGTCATTTTTCCGCATGAGGCCCATGGTAAAACCACACTTCCAGGAGGGGCTGCCGTCTGCCTCCCAAGCCGGCCGAGAGCGCTCCTCGTCGGGCACGGCCAGGCAGGCGAATGCCCTGGTCCATCCGCCCTGTCTAAAAAAAAAAAAAAAGGTACAACTCCGAGTGAAGGTATCAATGCGCTGTCGAAGCGCGCAGAAGGTGTTAGTACGTCTGTCATTATAGTGCGGACTTTCCATAGCATAGAAAATCGCTACGTTTCAATTTGTGTAACTGAACTTGTTTCATATCACTGGTCATATAAACCTATGTAAACAGGAAAAACGCGGAAGAGTTTGGTCGCATCTAACTACAGCCCCAAAAAATACCATTGGCCATGCTGAGCCTAGCTACATTGCTAACAGGAGTAACAGCGCGTCTGACTGACTGGGAGGTCGCACAAAGCTTGGAGAGGTACGGATCAGCTCGTCTCAATTCAGAGAAGAACATATTTCATTATGGAAGTACGGTGGACTGTTCCTTTAAACTTATTATACTCCACAGAGGGCGGCACGGTGGTGTAGTGGCTAGCGCTGCGGCCTCACAGCAAGAAGGTCCGGGTTCGAGCCCCGTGGCCGGCGAGGGCCTTTCTGTGCGGAGTTTGCATGTTCTCCCCGTGTCCGCGTGGGTTTCCTCCGGTTTCCCCCACAGTCCAAAGACATGCAGGTTAGGTTAACTGGTGACTCTAAATTGACCGTAGGTGTGAATGTGAGTGTGAATGGTTGTCTGTGTCTATGTGTCAGCCCTGTGATGACCTGGTGACTTGTCCAGGGTGTACCCCGCCTTTCGCCCGTAGTCAGCTGGGATAGGCTCCAGCTTGCCTGCAACCCTGTAGAAGGATAAAGCGGCTAGAGATAATGAGACGAGATGAGATACTCCACAGATCACGTAACAAAATAGAGGCTCTCAACCATATACTTGATCTGGGTGGAGAAACACTGACTACTCATGAGAACTGGGAAAGTTTCAAGAGGAGAAAGGGGAAAAAAAAAATCAAAATCAATAATGACACCTGACGCAAACATCCAGGTTTGTTGAAAATTCAACCCACGAGAAACTTGCTCCTCCAGTGGTAATTTTACTGCTCTACTGATGTGAGCGTTTTATCACTGAGGAGATATTTATGACAGATATCACACGAATCAACCAACTAATCCAATCCAAATCAGGCTACAGTTCACATTCAGAGTCCCGGAACTCAGATTACGTTATCAGATTGTCTGGTCGTTCATGACTGTTCAGAAGGACCCTTACAATTAACAATCATTCATCAAAGGTGAAGTGAATATCAGTGAATAATAACCTCGACTTAGTCTGTTATTATTATTCACTGAGCCTGAGGTGGATAACTGTTTTAGTACAAATACACAGGTCATTATTTTTTAAAAATTTTTTTAAAAAAATATCGTATTCAAACAAAAAAAAAAAAATTCAAACTTCAAAAGCGGCGTGCAAATGTAATAAAGACGCAGCACAGACTTGTGTCACGTATCGATGCCAAGTGACATTACTTTGTTTGAAACAAATAAAATAAATCACAATTCCACCTTACCTTTAAATAGTTTTAGATCAAACTTTATCGCATCTTTAGTGATTTGTAATTCTTCCTCAGTTACAGTGACAAAGCGACTGGCCGCCATTTTGCAGAGTCGCTCAAGGTGATTATCGAGAAATAGTCCGAATTTCTCGACCAATCAGTGGGTGATTTTCTATAATCACCTGCATATTTATATTCATAAACATGATTCACTTGAGTTTAGAAGTGTCCTGCTGGAATCTTTCCTTAGTTTAATTACCTCAGACAACTTTTTTGGAGGAGGTTAGATTTTTGCCTCTGTTTGTTTGTTCCCAATGTAACTCAAAAAGTAGTGAACAGATTTTCATGAAATTTGGGCCATGGGCCAAGGAACCGTTGGGAAGCCATGGCCGAATGTTAGAGAAGCAGGTTTGATTCCCTTGACCAGCAGGAATGGCTGAAGTCCTCTTGAACGAGGTACTTAACCCCCACCTGCTCCCCAGGTTGCTCTGGGTATGTTGTACATCACTACATCCACTAAATGCCATTCATGTAACGTAAAGGAACAACTGATTAGATTTTGATGCAAATCCAGATATGTATATGGATCGAGGATTTTTTTTTGTCTGTTCCCAACGTAACTCAAAAAGTAGTCTGGCCAACGCAACTTCAAAGCTCTGCGAGAATTTGGTCTGGCAAAGATATTAAGCCCAACCGTTTCCCAAAGGCGTGGTTGGCCCGCCTCCCTGAAATGCCTCAGTTTGCTACTGGTCGAAGCCAGAAAAGGCTGTGACGAAGCTTAAACCAATCACATCACTCTTTCCTCTGACGTATGTGACGCGACGGAAACTGCTTGAGTAACAGGAAGAAGATAAATACCTCCAGGGCTGCTCTTTGCTCCGTTTTCAATGAGAACTTCCCGTTGAATGCTTTCAATACAGCATCTACCGCTGTGTCAAAGGCTTGCCGCTGCTCCATGTTCGTAATGTTTCTAGTGAATGAAGTGCTTCCGGCATAGATTCTGTAAACAATCTATGGTTTCCGGTCGCAGTTCTACTACGTCACTGCCTTGAACACGCCTCTCCCCAGGGCCGTTGGAGATGCTCAAAGTTGATTGGCTCCCGATTTTTCGGGAGCTTGGAAGAGCTGGAGATAGCTTGCCTTGCCAGACTAAGCTCGCAACAGGCCCTCGTGTTGCGTCACACTTAGGATAGGCAGGCCCAGGCTACTCAAAAAGTAGTGAAAGGATTTGGATGAAAATTGGTAGACAGCTTTAGTATTATCCTAGGTTCAAGTGATTTGATTTTGATGTTGATATGATGTTACTTGGTGGAGGTATGCACTTTACCAAGTGCCCTTCAAGTTCCATCATGTAGAATTAATTGATTTTTCCCTACAGACATGTTGGAACAAGAAAAATTTCAGGCCAGTTGGTCTCTAGGATTGGAAATGAGCTCCATCCGTCCATTATCTGTAGCCGCTTATCCTGTACAGGGTCACAGGCAAGCTGGAGCCTATCCCAGCTGACTATGGGCGAGAGGCGGGGTACAGCCTGGACAAGTCGCCAAGTCATCGCAGGGCTGACACATAGAGACAAACAACCATTCACAGATTCACACCTACGGTCAATTTAGAGCCACCAATTAACCTAACCTGCATATCTTTGGACCGGCGAGTGGCCTAGTGGTTAACATGTCTGCCTCTCGATCGGGAGTTCGACTCGTGGTCGGGTCATACCAAAGAACATCATAAAAATGGTACGTACTGCCGTCTGGCAAGGCACGCTGCAATACAGATGTGAGAGGGGAGTCAAACTCTTGCGGTTACCAGAGGACCCGCCCCCCACTGTAACCCTAGCTATGTAATAGGCCAAGGGCTACAGAAACGGAGATCGGCACCACTTGGCGTGGGAAGGACTTTGGCTTTGGCATGTCTTTGGACTGTGGAGGAAACCCACGCAGACACAGGGAGAGCATGCAAACTCCACACATACCCCTTTTCCACCAAATCAGTTCCAGGGCTGGTTCGGGGCCAGTGCTGGTGCACAACTCGTTCAACTTGCGAGCCAGCTGAGAACCAGTTTGCTTTTCTATAGCTCGGGGTGCTAAGGGGAGCCACGTCATTACGTCGCTGTATATGTCAGTTGCGTTGCTGTATACGTCAGTTACGTCGCTGCGTTTGCATAAACCTTGGTGCGAACATCGAAGCAACAACAACACGGAGAAGAAGAAGCAGCAACAACAACAATAATGGATGACTTCGCGTTTGTACAGCTGCTGCTTCTCATCGCTTAAAAATGGCAACCTTTCGCGGTCTTGCTATTGTTGTTGTTGGTTTTAACAACTCCCCCCGCTGACGTAAGCGGTTCTTTCCTCTGGCCCAGCAGAGAGTTGGTGCTAGCCTGGAACCAGTTTTTCTGGCCCCAGAGCCAGTTCTTTGTCAGTGGAAACAGAAAACCCGGTTCCAAACTAAGCACTGGCCCCGAACCAGCCCTGGAACTGCTTTGGTGGAAAAGGGGCATCAGAAAGGCCCTCGTCGACCACTACCCCTTTTCCACCAAATCAGTTCCAGGGCTGGTTCGGGGCCAGTGCTGGTACTGGTTCACAACTCGTTCAACTTGTGAGCCAGCTGAGAACCAGTTTGCTTTTCCATAGCTCGTAGTGCTAAGCGGAGCCACATCATTACGTCGCTGTATACGTCAGTTACGACGCTACGTTTACATAAACCTTGGCGCGAATATCAAAGCAAAAACGACACGGAAGAAGCAACAACAACAACAATAATAATAATGGATGACTTCGCGTTTGTACAGCTGCTGCTTCTCGTCGCTTAAAAATGGCGATCTTTCGCGGTCTTGTTATTGTTGTTGGTCTTAACTCCGCCCCCCGCTGACATAAGCGGTTCTTTCCTCTGGCCCAGCAGAGAGTTGGTGCTAGCCTGGAACCGGTTTTTCTGGCCCCAGAGCCAGTTCTTTGTCAGTGGAAACAGAAAACCCGGTTCCAAACTAAGCACTGGCCCCAAACCAACCCTGGAACTGCTTTGGTGGAAAAGGGGCATCAGAAAGGCCCTCGTCGACCACTACCCCTTTTCCACCAAATCAGTTCCAGGGCTGGTTCGGGGCCAGTGCTGGTGCTGGTTCACAACTCGTTCAACTTGTGAGCCAGCTGAGAACCAGTTTGCTTTTCCATAGCTCGCAGTGCTAAGCGGAGCAACATCATTATGTCGCTGTATACGTCAGTTACGACGCTACGTTTACATAAACCTTGGCGCGAATATCAAAGCAAAAACAACACGGAAGAAGCAGCAACAACAATAATAATAATAATAATGAATGACTTCGCGTTTGTACAGCTGCTGCTTCTCGTCGCTTAAAAATGGCGATCTTTCGCCATCTTGTTATTGTTGTTGGTCTTAACAACTCCGCCCCCCCCCACTGACGTAAGCGGTTCGTTCCTCTGGCCCAGCAGTGAGTTGGTGCTAGCCTGGAACCAGTTTCTCTGGCCCCAGAGCCAGTTCTTTGTCAGTGGAAACAGAAAACCCGGTTCCAAACTAAGCACTGGCCCCAAACCAGCCCTGGTGGAAAAGAGGCATCAGAAAGGCCCTCGTCGACCACTTGGCTCGAACCCAGGACCTTCTTGCTGTAAGGCGACAGCGCTAACCACTACACCACCGTGCCGCCCTTATTCCAACACACCCGATTTCATTTAATTCAGAGGTGTTCGATTAAATTTAGTTCTGTAATATGGTCCAGAAGCTTGATGAGTTTCCTGATCAAACACACCTGAATCAAATCAATCACCAAGCTGTGATGGACCTGAGACATGCAAAAAGAAGGTTTAAATGATGTATTAAAGCAGGGAAACACAATAATGTGCAGGAGAAAAAACCGTGTTAGTTCAAGTGTGTATGATCTGAGTTCTTAACACCAAAGAACAGTGTTTATCATGTCTCTAACACAACATGTACACACTTCATCATCCAGCTCTTCCACGCTGAAAAGTCCTCTCCACTTGCTGCAAGCCTAAACAAAAGGGAATAAAACATCTCATCAGTTTCTTTTTGAATGTTTTAGCAGCCGTTAATGTCAGCCACAGTAACTGAGAGGGGAAAAAAAAAAAAAACATATCCAGCTTAGTATTAGCAGCTAGCCAAAGTTAGCTAAACAAACAGCTAATAATCATCTTACCGCAGTTGTCATGTCCTCCAGCTTAGTTTAGTCTTCAGAATTACGTAATATATATATAATCCTTAATAGATGCTATTACGTCGTCACATCTCTCAAAATTTAATAATTTTTAAAATGCTTTGACTAAAAACATGTACCAAAACAGATTACCAGTTTGGCGCCGCCATGTTTGAAAAGAACGTCATGTTACGTGATGACGAACACGGAAATGGGCGGGGCCTTGACAAATCTGGCACTTCAGTGAGTCGGATCATTTAGCTCGGTTGACCAATCAGAGTCGACTCTTAGTGACATATTTTAATTTTTGTTGACCCAAACCGGCATTTTGTACAACAAAAACATTTAAATAATTGTAAATAATATAATGCTCTTGACAAGGACAACCCCAATAAGCACCGCTGTCCTAACGTTATTGTCCCTGTTGTGTCTGTGCTTCATTAAAAAGATTCATTTCCATTTCTTCTGACAACTTGACTAGCAAACAGCTCAAACTCAGGGTGTCAGACCAGGATAGTTCGATAGTTCACTTGCTTTGGTCCGAACCAAATGTTTTTTTTATTTTTTCATTTTGGTGCGGGGGCGGCACGGTGGTGTAGTGGTTAGCGCTGTCGCCTCACAGCAAGAAGGTCCTGGGTTCGAGCCCCGTGGCCGGCGAGGGCCTTTCTGTGTGGAGTTTGCATGTTCTCCCCGTGTCCGCGTGGGCTTCCTCCGGGTGCTCCGGTTTCCCCCACAGTCCAAAGACATGCAGGTTAGGTTAACTGGTGACTCTAAATTGAGCGTAGGTGTGAATGTGAGTGTGAATGGTTGTCTGTGTCTATGTGTCAGCCCTGTGATGACCTGGCGACTTGTCCAGGGTGTACCCCGCCTTTCACCCGTAGTCAGCTGGGATAGGCTCCAGCTTGCCTGCGACCCTGTAGAAGGATAAAGCGGCTAGAGATAATGAGATGAGATGAGATTTTGGTGCGGTTCGTTTTCACACTGTATATTTTAGTAAGCGGACCAAAATCTGTCAACAAAGCCACGCGCCCTGAGGTCGTTCAGCTATTGGTCAGAGACGACACGCGCACAAAGCGTTAAGTTCAAAAGTAGTCATGGAGGCTTTCCGTGCTGTTATTCTTTTTAATGTCATCAAAGCTATATGTTTTTTCCAGTTTTTACTGTTTTCACAATTGTGCGATTACTATGCTGTTGTACAAGTAATTTATCAACGACGACGACAAAGGGCAAGGCGGCTACGGAGGATAGCGCTGATGAGCGCACATCATGTTGTGACAGTTCTGGCTCTTCACGCAATAGATGAATTTCTTTTTTGCATCGCTAGTACCGCCACTTTTTGAAAGAAGAAGAGAAGAGAGGGTCCCATATACGATTCGTACATTGGGGGAGTGCCTGTTAGAGAGCGCACTTGTCCTGGGCCATCGGCATAGTGAGGTAGGGTGGCCAGTTCCTTTCCTCGCCGCCTTACTTCCCCCAGTGTTTCCACCAGGTCCCCATTCACTGCTGGGTGGACAGGGAGCGAGCCCCAGATCCCCGTCAAGCCGAGGCTCGAACCGGGGACCGTTCGCTTAGTGGTCAAGCGCTCTAACCACTTGGCCACTTCGCCTCCACTTTTTGAAAGAATGTCCCTGATTTTAATGTAGGTCTGACGGAGTTTCTTCACTCTTAGCCGACATTGTTCTGGGGAGCGCGTGAACCCCTTCTCCTTCATTTTCTCACTGAATACAGCAAACACGTCGGCATTTTTGTGTGTTCTCTCCAAAAGCTCAGATATGTGGACATCTGCCTATATATCCACAAGGGTGCGCGTTTCTTCCTCGGCCCACGTTTGCCCCCGACTCATTTTTTGTACTCTGTAGTCTAGCCTACCACTGGTCTGAATGACTGAACGACTGTTGTAAGGTTCCCTTGACAACCGAAACAGTGTTTGCACTTTGCGGTGGAGTGTCAAGACTCTGTTTCCCATAATGCTCGACAAACGACGGAAGCTCCCGAGGTACAAAAAAGCAAAACTGTCGGATTAGGTCCGGTCTGCTTTCACACCTCCAAAAGATCCGCACCAGGGTTCCTTTGGTCCGGACCGAGTCCGACCTTGCAGCTCGGTCTCAGTCCGCTTGTTTGGTCCGGACCAGAGTTCGGTGGTTTGTATTCAGACCAACCCAAAAGGTCCGGACCAAGGGAAATTTGATTCGTTAGGTCGTTTGGTCCGGACCAAACAACGTAGGTGTGAATACGCCATAAGTTTCCATGAAAGCATTTTTTTTTGTAATTCATTTACACTGCAAAATTAGACATTGTGTACATTCATTTTAAACAAAAAGTAGGAGAAATAAATCCATCCCTCTGAGTTACATGTCGGTCCTGGGATCGAGATGCTGACCTCTTCTGCTCCTCGGACCTGCCTGATCCATCCTGGTGCCCTGTGTCTGGTTGGAGTCTCATCGCATCGCTCCTGTGGAGGATGGCCCCATGTGGACAGTTAAAAGTCACACCTGGAGGACACTCTGGACGCTTACAGTAATGCTTTTATGGCTGAGGACTACAGTTGACTTGCTAACTTTAGGACTGCAGTTGTCATGAACAGTTTTGCACTCAAGTTTCCATCAATGAAGAGTTTATAACATCAACAAAACTGACTTCATATTAAAACTGTTAATATTATAGTCAGGCTGTCTGTTGTTGCCCAAATGAGGATGGGTTCCCTTTTGAGTCCGGTTCCTCTCGAGGTTTCTTCCTCATGTCGTCTGAGGGAGTTTTTCCTTGCCACTGTCGCCACAGGCTTGCTCATTGGGGATAGATTAGGGATAAAATTAGCTCATGTTTTAAGTCGTTCAAATTCTGTAAAGCTGCTTTGCGACAATGTTTATTGTTAAAAGCGCTGTGCAAATAAACTTGACTTGACTTGACAAACTGCTCATAAAAGAGTCGACTCGTTTGATAATGACATCATTGTTTGACTAGCTTTTTTCTGGATGGAGCTTTAGCTGGTTAAAGGTCCCATGGCATGAAATTTTCACTTTCTGAGGTTTTTTAACGTTAAAATGAGTTCCTCTGACCTTCTTAAGTCACCCCAGTGGCTAGAAATTTCATAATGTGTAAACCAAACTATGCCCAACATTTGAGAATGGCGCGTCAAAACGGCGCGTTGATAAGCTCTTCCCTTGCCTACGTCAGCAAGGGAGATGATCCCCACGCCCCCCCCTCTGGATTCCCACCCACTGTATGGATTGCCTGCCCAACTCAAAAGTTGCTGTTTGTCCTACCAAGCCTACTGCGCATGCGCGAAGCCTACTGTGCATGCGCAGAACACATGACTACATTTTGTAGTGAGGAGCCCATAGAAGACACAACATGGAAATTGCGCTGTACATGGATGTGACAACACAGAAAGGAGTCTGTTTTTACTGCCGACGGGAGAGCCCCTGAAGACGCAGTGGCTTAATTTTATTTACTTCAATAATACGCTGTCGAGTCTACCTAAGACGGTGTATGTTTGTCAGAAGCATTTTCCTGATGAATGTTTCTGCAACTTGGGACAGTACAGGGCAGGTTTTGCACATCAACTGTCACTGAAGCCTGGGTCTGTGCCAAGCATCCCTGCCGCATCAGCCACAAACACCGAACAAGTAAGTGTATAACTGGTCGTTTTGCCGTGTTTTAAAATCGGTGCGTTAGCCTAGCAATGGCTACATTAGCTGTGCAGCTAACTGCTTCCTGCAGTTAGCCAGGTACATGGGCTCGAGTTGTACCATTTTTTTAGACAGGGCGGACGGACCAGGGCATTCGCCCGCCTGGCCATGCCCGACGAGGAGCGCTCTCGGCCGGCTTGGGAGGCAGACGGCAGCCCCTCCCCCTCCCCCCATGGCACGCCCCCACCGTCTACCCTTCCCCGCCTCCTGCTTCTCATTAGCAAAACAACGCACTGGGAAAAGCGCTGAAATGGGGCTTTCTCCCAGGAGGCTATATCTACGTACCGAGGGTTCATTTCGAGAAAGCCTGCGGATATAACATCCGGAAGCCTCCACGAGCCCGTTTAAAACATCAACAAACCACCATGCCATGGGCCCTTTAACTAGTTAGCTAAGAAAACAATGAATGCATGTCACTGTTAACTTCTCATCTCATTATCTCTAGCCACTTTATCCTGTTCTACAGGGTAGGGTGACCAGACGTCCCGGTTTTACCGGGACAGTCCCAATTTGGGGTTGTGTGTCCCGAGTCCCAACAAAAGTCTGTCGGGACACGGATATGTCCCGGTTTTCGCCACTCGCGACGTTTGCGACTGAGCAGTGTGGGAATCATTAGCGGAGAAATGTCTGCATTTACTATTTTGATGAATGGACAGGAATCGCAAACTTTCCTGGTTACTGCCCCCTGGCCCTGTGGCATGGGTGTTTATTTAGCCACATTATTCCAGACAACAGAACGGGTTGCCATGCAACAATAAAATAAACATTAACCGGCGCGAATGTTCTTTGTCTCGCAGCTAGCAGCAGTAATGCCGCAGCGATTATGCCGAAAAGAAAATGTACCTTTTCCAAAGATTTACAGGGCACCTACCCCTTCCTCCGAGAGGTGCAGAACAATGCGCACGAAGCCTACTGCACACACTGTAAGTGCTTTGTTCTTGTACTGAGTTGGGTAGCCTATGTTGCAAATGCTGTGCGCTCCTGTGGGGGCTTTCCTCGGGCTGTCGCCCCTCTCCTCCTTTACTGCTGAGAGAGGCCCTTCATATAATCTTTTTTTATTCACCTTGTTATCCCAAGATAATGACCTAATTAATTCAGGATCTCGAGGAAACAACACAACTAATTCGAGATCTCGAGAAAACAAAACAATTATTTCATGATCTCAGCTGGATCGCTGTATCTCCGTCGGTAGAGACGAAGCCGGGCCAGTCTTCTACGGAGGTGCCGCGGACTAATTTTGAAATTATCCCTTATTAAAAGACTTAATGCAATCTCTCCCTGTGTCAACCCCTGATCAAAATATTGCCTTATTAGGTGATCGATTATTCCAGACATTCTAATGACCAAAGTTGCGTCTATACAGAATGAGAAATAGCCCCAAAGTCAGCATATCACAAGTCTCTTGGCGCTCCTGAATGAACCATTTCTCAGCTGTTTACTCGAGATCATGAAATAATTGTTTTGTTTTCTCGAGATCACGGAATAACGGTTTTGTTTTCTCGAGATCTCGAATTAGTTGTGTTGTTTTCTCGAGATCCTGAATTAATTATGTCGTTATTTCGGGATAACAAGGTGAATTAAAAAAAAGGATTATATGAAGGGCCTCTCTCAGCTTCCGTAGTATATATTCTCAAATCACTTGTCTCTTTTTTGTTTCTGTTTAACATACCATTCTGACAGTTTGGCCATATTGCTGTGTTGAACAGCTTGTTGTTGCACCTTCCATTAAAGTGTTCACTTTTGTACACATCTTCTTGCTTTATTCATTCAGTTGTGGGGAATGGTTAGTAAGGTTGATTCTGACCTAGGCTATGTTGAGGTCACATATCTACTTTTTAAGTTCATGCTATAGTGCATACAATTTTAGAGATATAGCCTACATGTGCATATGCATTCTTCTTGGTGTTCTCACAAATAGGTGAAATAAATCAGTGTAAATGTGGCCTATGGACATAGCCTGGCCTATTCTCAGCCATTACAAAATCTGTTGTCTGACCATAATTTAACTGATCTGTATACCACTATGCTACTAGATAACAAAATGCCTGTTTGTTTTATTTCATGTGAGATATTGATAAATGTGAGCTTCAACAAAATGATAAGAGCACCTCTCTGAGTGTCACGTTTACGTAAAAAAAAAGGTGTGCGTGCACGAGCATGGTCGCGCGCAAAAGTGTACTGGTTTCAGACTAGGGAAATCTGGTCACCCTACTACAGGGTCGTGGGCAAGCTGGAGCCTATCCCAGCTGACTACGGGCGGGGTACACCCTGGACAAGTCGCCAGGTCATCACAGGGCTGAGACACATAGACACAGACAACCATTCACACTCACATTCACACCTACGAGTCACCAGTTAACCTAACCTGCATGTCTTTGGACTGTGGGGGAAACCGGAGCACCCGGAGGAAACCCACGCGGACATGGGGAGAACATGCAAACTCCGTACAGAAAGGCCCTCGCCAGCCACGGAGCTCGAACCCAGACCTTCTTGCTGTGAGGCGACAGCGCTAACCACTACACCACTGTGCCGCCCATTGTTAACTTAGCTAAGGTTAATTTGTGGATTAAATAGCGTTAAAAGCTTTAATCTTTAATAGTCACAATGTGTAATATTTGTAAGTGAATAAATTGTAATTATAGAGTAAAAGCTGTTGTTGACGGTGCGTGTGATGCAAACAAACAAGTCACTAAATTTAATGCACATATTTCCGCATGTGTTCTGCATATTCTGTGCTTTTTTATTATTATTATTTAATATAGGCTTTAGGGGGGTGGTATGGTGGTGTAGTGGTTAGCACGGTCACCTCACAGCAAGAAGGTTCCGGGTTCAAACCCAGCGGCCGGCGAGGACCTTTCTGTGTGGAGTTTGCATGTTCTCCCTGTGTCTGTGTGGGTTTCCTCCGGGTGCTCCGGTTTCCCCCACAGTCCAAAGACATGCAGTTAGGTTAACATGGGACGGCCTTGGGCTGAAGCGCCCTTGAGCAAGGTACCTAACCCCTGACTGCTCCCCGGGTCCTCTAGTGTGGCTGCCCACTGCTCTGGGTGCAGGTGCGTGTGTTCACTGCTTCAGATAGGTTAAATGCAGAGGCTGAATTTCACTGTGCTTGAAGTGTGCAGGTGACAAATAAAGGTTTCTTCTTCTTTCTTCTTCACTGTCACCTCACAGCAAGAAGGTTCTGGGTTCAAGCCCAGCGGTCGGTGAGGGCCTTTCTGTGTGGACTTTGCGTGTTCTCCGCGTGTCTGCATGGATTCCCTCCGGGTGCTCTAGTTTCCCCCACAGTCCAAAGACATGCAGGTTAGGCTAATTGCTGGCTCTAAATTGACCGTGAGTGTGAATGTGAGTGTGAATGGTTGTTTGTCTCTGTGTCAGCCCTGTGATGACCTGGCGACTTGTCCAGGGTGTACCCCGCCTCTCGCCCACAGTCAGGTGGGATAGGCTCCAGCTTGCCTGCGACCCTGTAGAACAGGATAAAGTGGCTAGAGATAATGGATGGATGGATTTAGGACTGTTAAAATGACTCAATAAGTACCATATTATTATTATTATTATTCAAATCAAAGCCTTTCCCACACCATGTGGCGCATAGGGCGGCACCGATCTCCGTTTCCGTAGCCCTCGGCCTCTTGCCCATTACATAACTAGGGTTACAGTGGGGGACGGGTCCTCTGGTAACCGCAAGAGTTTGGTTAGCACTGTCGCCTTGCAGCAAGAAGGTTCTGGGTTCAAGCCCAGCGGCCGGCGAGGGCCTTTCTGTGTGGAGTTTGCATGTTGTCTGCGTGGGTTCCCTCTGGGTGCTCTGGTTTCCCCCACAGTCCAAAGACATGCAGGTTAGGTTAACTGGTGACTCTAAATTGACCGTGAGTGTGAATGGTTGTCTGTGTCTATGTGTCAGCCCTGTGATGACCTGGCGACTTGTCCAGGGTGTACCCCGCCTCTCACCCATAGTCAGCTGGGATAGGCTCTAGCTTGCCTGCGACCCTGTAGAACAGGATAAGCGGCTACAGATAATGGATGGATGGATTTAGGATTGTTAAAATGACTCAATAAGTACCATATTATTATTAATATTCAAATCAAAGTCCTTCCCATGCCATGTGGCACATAGGGCGGCACCGATCTCTGTTTCCATAGCCCTCAGCCTCTCGCCTATTACATAGCTAGGGTTACAGTGGGGGGCTGGTCCTCTGGTAACCGCAAGAGTTTGACTCCCCACTCGCATCTGTATTGCAGCGTGCCTTGCCAGACAGCAGTAGGTACCATTTTTATGATGGTCTTTGGTATGACTCGACCGTGAGTAGAACTCATGATTTCCCAATCGAGAGGCGGACACGCTAACCACTAGGCCAACTTGCGGTATTATTATTATTCCTGTATAATTATTACTTTTGCCAACTTTGTTGGAAGAGGTTATGCTTTCTTTTCTGTTTCTTTGTTTGTTTGTTCTTAATGTAACTGAAAAAGTAGTGAACGGATTTTGATTCAATTTGGAGGAAAGATGGTCCATGGGCCAAGGAACAATTGATTAGATTTTGATGCAAATGTGAATATGTGGCTTGACGGAGGTATACACTCTACCAAATGCCTTTCTAGTTATTGCCCATCCATCCATCCATCCATCCATTATCTGTAGCCGCTTATCTTGTCCTACAGGGTCGCAGGCAAGCTGGAGCCTATCCCAGCTGACTACGGGCGAAAGGCGGGGTACACCCTGGACAAGTCGCCAGGTCATCGCAGGGCTGAGACACAGAGACAAACAACCATTCACACTCACATTCACACCTACGGTCAATTTGGAGCCACCAATTAGCCTAACCTGCATGTCTTTGGACTGTGGGGGAAACCGGAGCACCCGGAGGAAACCCATGCAGACATGCAGAGAACATGCAAACTCTACACAGAAAGTCCCTCACCGGCCACTGGGCTCGAACCCAGAACCTTCTTGCTGTGAGGTGACAGTGCTAACCACTACACCACCGTGCTTCCCTCTAGTTGTTATTATTATTATTATTATTATAGCTCCAGTCCTCTATACTGTCCCACTTTCTTCAAATGTCCCTGAAATCAAAATTGGACAAAGTTCTTTGTCCTCAAAGTACATTTCAGAATTTTGACAGTAAATCAGCAATCAGCGTGGCACAATCAGGTTCTGGACATGAATATGCCAGCTGACCAGGTCCTTTCTGTGTGGAGTTTGCACCTTTTCCTCATACCTGTGTGGGTTTCTTCTGGGTGCTCTGGTTTCCTCCTACAGTCCAAAGAAATGCAGATTGGGTCGACTGGCTACGCTAAATTGCCCATTGGTGTGAATGTGAGCGTAAATGAGTCTGTTTCTTTGTGGTTGGCGACCTGTCCAGGGTGAACCCCAATGTCTCACCTACACTCTTGGAAAGTAAAGTGCATTATTGTACCTTTAGGGGTACAACAGCTTGTCACTGGGGCAGTACCCTCTAAGGTACTTATTTGTGCCCTTTCTATACCGCTCAGGAACATTATATGTACCTTTTTGGCCTTCAAAAGGAACATATAATGTACCTAAAATGCCTGAATCAGACTGTGTGCTGTTCCAAAGATCCATGGACACCAAATCCATGAAAGCCAGGCAGATTCTGTTCCTCTGACATGAGACACACCAGAAAAGGCATTGAATGCTTCAGATCTCTTCATCACATCTTTCACGGACTGATAAAAGCTGTCTAAAATGCCGATATGTGATGCAGCAGTACTTACAGTGCCACTCTCAAGGCCAGAATAGCAGACGTGGAGCTTGCTGTGTTGTTGACAAGATCTGAGGATGATCTTCTGAGCACAGTGTCACACACCATCTTGGCTTTATTGAGAAACTCCTCAAAGCTCAGAAACCTGTTCATGCCTGTCTGATGACCAGATCTCCAGACTGGGTTACAGGCTGACTGTCCTGAGATGCTTTCGAAGAGCTTGACCTGGCCGTCAGCTCCTCACACACATATAAAACTGAAATCTTCTCGGTGCAGCTGTCAACATCAACCTGTTTCTTTTTGAGTCTAAAAAGCCTTCAGAGTTTTGTGAAAAAAGTCCAAGGAGCTCTTTGAGTGTGCATCAGTATCGCTGACCTACTTGAGCTTGTTTTCCATGTCCGGTTTTCTGGTGACAGAAAAGCCACTCTGAATCTTCTATACGGTTTCAGCAGCAATTTGACCCAGACCTTCTGACAACATTGTGGTTAAAGCTGATGGTGCTGTGCTGGCACCTGAATGCGTTGCACTGAATAAACCACAGGAAATGTGCGAAGATAACATCTTCATGAGAATATCACTCACAACCTGCATGGCTTGATCAAGGCACCATTCAGCATTGATAGATTCCTCGATGTTCCCCAACCTGACATTGAAGTCGCCATAGTTTCAGGACAGACGTCCAAGAGCAACCTGGATTTCTTGGGAATTACTTCTTTCTGCTTCGAGAGGAATCCAAACACCCATTTACAGATGTTCTTGTGGATCTTTTAAGCAGCAAAGAAGTTGTTCTTCCACTCATCCTGGTCCAGGCTGGTCAGGATCATTAGACCTGGGATGTGACAAAAATGTATGCAATTGCTGTAAAAACATTCGCATCATTCCCGAAGCTGTGCTCTCGACTTCATCTGTCAGGGAATTAATCTTTGCCTGAGTGCAAAAAGACACCAAGGTTTTCAACAACACTGAGGCTGCAATATTTTTTGTTTGTTCTGTTTTCAGAAGAAAATGTGGCTTTGCTCAGAAACTGATCACTGAAAAGCCTGTCAGTGACAGAAGCTGATGAAGCACAATCATTAACTGTCACTTTAGTCATCACTGAGACCAAATCAGGGCTCAAGGACTTTTCTCCAGACCTGCTGGTGGAGACAAGTTCTTCCAATCGTTTCATTCTTCCATGAACCACCTGATGGGAGGTTCTTGAAGTTTTCTCACATGAGCCACACTAAGTCAGCATCTCATCACATACAGTGGTGCTTGAAAGTTTGTGAACCCTTTAGAATTTTCTATATTTCTGCATAAATATGACCTAAAACATCATCAGATTTTCATACAAGTCTTAAAAGTAGATAAAGAGGACCCAGTTAAACAAATGAGACAAAAATATTATACTTGGTCATTTATTTATTGAGGAAAATGATCCAATATTACATATCTGTGAGTGGCAAAAGTATGTGAACCTTGGCTTTCAGTATCTGGTGTGACCCCCTTGTGCAGCAGTAACTGCAACTAAATGTTTCCGGTAACTGTTGATCAGTCCTGCACACCGGCTTGGAGGAATTTTAGTCCATTCCTCCGTACAGAACAGCTTCAACTCTGGGATGTTCATGGGTTTCCTCACATGAATTGCTCACTTCAGGTCCTTCCATAACATTTTGATTGAATTAAGGTCAGGACTTTGACTTGGCCATTCCAAAACATTAACTTTATTCTTCTTTAACCATTCTTTGGGAGAACGACTTGTGTGCTTAGGGTCATTGTCTTGCTGCATGACCCACCTTCTCTTGAGATTCAGTTCATGGACAGATGTCCTGACATTTTCCTTTAGAATTCGCTGGTATAATTCAGAATTCATTGTTCCATTAATGATGGCAAGCCATGCTGGCCCAGATGAAGCAAAACAGGCCTAAACCATGATACTACCACCACCACGTTTCACAGATGGGATAAGGTTCTTATGCTGGAATGCAGTGTTTTCCTTTCTGCAAACATAACGCTTCCCATTTAAAACAAAAAGTTCTATTTTGGTCTCATCCATCCACAAAACATTTTTCCAATAGCCTTCTGGATTGTCCACACGATGTTTAGCAAACTGCAGATGAACAGCAATGTTCTTTTTGGAGAGCAGTGACTTTCTCCTTGCAACCCCACCATGCATACCATTGTTGTTCAGTGTTCTCCTGATGGTGGACTCATAAACATTAACATTAGCCAATTTGAGCAAGGCCTTCATTTACTTAGAAGTTGCCCTGGGGTCCTTTGTGGCCTTTCTGACTATTATATGCCTTGCTCTTGGAGTGATCTTTGTTGGTCAACCACTCCTGGGGAGGGTAACAGTGGTATTGAATTTCCTCCATTTGTACACAATCTGTCTGACTGTGGATTGGTGAAGTCCAAACTCTTTAGAGATGGTTTTGTAACCTTTTCCAGCTTGATGAGCATCAACAACGCTTTTTCTGAGGTCCTCAGAAATCTCCTTTGTTCGTGCCATGATACACTTCCACAAACATGTGTTGTGAAGATCAGACTTTGATAGATCCCTGTTCTTTAAATAAAACAGGGTGCCCACTCACACCTGATTGTTATCCCATTGATTGAAAACACGTGACTCTAATTTCACCTTCAAATTAACTGCTAATCCTAGAGGTTCACATACTTTTGCCACTCACAGATATGTAATATTGGATCATTTTCCTCAATAAATAAATGACCAAGTATAATATTTTTGTCTCATTTGTTTAACTGGGTTCTCTTTATCTACTTTTAGGACTTGAGTGAAAATCTGATGATGTTTTAGGTCCTATTTATGCAGAAATATAGAAAATTTTAAAGGGTTCACAAACTTTCAAGCACCACTGTATATCATATGTGATCACGAGATCATCTTGCTGAGAGATCTGACCTTCTGCTGGTCATGAAGCATCTGTAGAACAGACTGGTTTTCCAACTGTTCTCTCCTCACTGCCCTTTGTGTGTTTTCTGGCCACAAATAAGAAATCGTCTTTTGTTTCCTACAGGCTTCTGCAGATTTTACTGGAGTATATTATGTTCTATTTATTTTATATTGTATCATGTAACTTTTGAGTTATTCGAATAGAAAATAAATTGTCATCGAAGAGCTGTGTTATCCTGCCAAGTGTATACCATACTGAATTTAAAGTACTATTGGATCGAGTAAAGCAAGGAAACACAGCTTGTCCAGGCAGGGCAGCACAACATGAACATTGCTATGCAATAAAACACCCGAAGGTCTTCATTTTGTTGGAAAATGTCTGTCTCAGACCTTAATTTTCATACCATTCATGATATTTCAGGAGAAAGCTTGAATTTGAAGAACTTATCTAAAGTAGTGCAATGTAATCAGTACCGTCCAAAGGAGGGCAGGTTGTTGGTTTGACACACAACTGACTTATATTTGAGTTCTATCTTAAAAGCAATACATTACATATACTCTTATCCAGAGCACCATACAACATTCACAGAGCAGCCTGGGGAACAGTTGGGGGTTAGATGCCTTGCTCAAGAGCACTTCAGCCATTCCTGCTGGCCCAGGGAATTGAACTGGCAACCTTTTGGTCCTAAAGCTGCTCCTCTAACCATTAAACCATGGTTTCTCCTTCCCAATACAGCCCAAGTGGAGCACTTAGAACACAGAAATCAACATCAAACTCCTGATCAATTCTGGTCAATCGTATGTGGATTAAACGCCATTAAGTTTTTATTGGTTAACGTGGCATTCAGCATTCTCATTCATTATCTCTAGCTGCTTTATCCTGTTCTACAGGGTCACAGGCAAGCTGGAGCCTATCCCAGCTGACTACGGGCGAAAGGCGGGGTACACCCTGGACAAGTCGCCAGGTCATCACAGGGCTGACACATAGACACAGACAACCATTCACACTCATATTCACACCTACGGTCAATTTAGAGTCACCAGTTACCCTAACCTGCATGTCTTTGGACTGTGGGGGAAACCGGAGCACCCGGAGGAAACCCACGCAGACAACATGCAAACTCCGCACAGAAAGGCCCTCGCCGGCCATGGAGCTCGAACCCAGAGCCTTCTTGCTGTGAGGCGACAGCGCTAACCACTACACCACCATGCCGCCCACGTTCAGCATTAATGACCACAAACATTAAAAAATTTGTTGAAACGTTAAGTCCTGTACTTTCTGCTTTATTCACTCACGGTCTAAAAATGATTACTAGTAGTGTTCAAACAACTTCTTATATTCTTAAATTGAGCGCTGGCCTCCAAGCGTAAATATTAAAACCTTTTCAGCCTCGGCTCTGAAGCTCGCCTGAAAGCAACTGCAAACACCTTCCTTACTCAGCAACAGAATAAACACAGGCTACGTAGCTAGGTATTCATTTAGAAGAAGAAATTTATTCATCACACACTTGTGAAATTCCTCTCTGCATTTAACCCATCTGAAGCAATGAGCACACACACGTACCCAGAGCAGTGGGCAGCCATGCTAACAGCACCCAGGAGTTAGGTACCTCGCTCAAGACCATCCCATATTAACCTAACCACCATACGTCTTTGAACCGTGGTGGAAACCCATGCGGACACTGGAAGAACATGCAAACTCCACACAGAAAGGCCCCTACGGGCCACTGGGCTCGAATCCAGAACCTTCTTGCTGTGAGTCGACCATGCTAGCCACTTATGCCACCCTTGTTGGCTTTTTAAATAATAAATGTCACCTGTGATGCAGTGACACTCAAGTGTATGTTTTATTCATGCTCTCTAAAGCAATACCCATACACCTTATTCTATAGACATTAAAGTTTAAGTATTAATTTGGAGTTAGCTATATTACAGAATCGTTGCTTTACTCATCACGGCTGCTGTGTATGGGAAAACTTCATACCACAATTGTCCAAAGATATTAAAAGTGGATTTACTTGTGAACAAGCAACCTTTAATGGCACTTTTCCAAAAACATCTCATTATAGAAGCTTTTATCCAACAGTTTTGAACCATGTCTATAAGGTTTGTATTGACCAGCTGGACTGGCTTTGCAGTGGATGGTCAGAATGTTTACGCAAGCGATTCCTGTATACTGAAATAAAACGGAACTCCACACAGATCTAAAGAACAGATTTAATTTCACTTCCAAAAGTCATGGCAATACGACAGAACCCAGGAAATGTTCAGCAAACAGCTTTAAAACTTCTGGAATTGTTTCTTGGCTCCTGCTGCTTTTGTGACCTTCAGCACGTTGAACCTCACGGTCTTGCTGAGGGGTCGGCACTCTCCGACAGTGACGATGTCCCCCACAGTCACGTCCCTGCAGGAAATGAAACATAACGGAGGGAAGAGGGGAAAGGAAAAAAAAAAAAAGACTTAAAACCTTCATGACAGATGCTTTAACTCCTTCACTAAATCCGCTCCACTGGAGAACCCTCATCACTTGGGCTGGAGCCATAGCAACCAAGAAACCAGCAAAACTACTTCAGCACTGTCTATTCTTAATCCTAGATGAATAACATGGATATGGAGCAGCTTAGATTGTTACACAAAGCACGACTTCTCAAAAGAATTAACACAAGACTGTCCATCTTCATAAGAGCTGCATCAGTAATGCCATTCGGCAACATCGTCAGAGCCTCAAAGACTCGGAAGACCATCGTGAGAAAAAAAAAATATCATCATATGCAGCAACACAAGATCTAGCTTCAGCTACAAGAGCTTCGATCAGACATCTGTAATTTACCTGAAGCAGGGAGAGAGATGGACAGACATGTTCTTGTGCCTCTTCTCAAAGCGGTTGTACTTGCGGATGTAGTGCAGGTAGTCACGCCTGATGACGATTGTCCTCTGCATCTTCATCTTGGTCACCACTCCTGCAGGGTTCACAAAGTTGAAGATTAAATACACTTAAAATAAACGTGTCGCTTATAAATACAACAGGTATATGATTACTGTTTAAAATTTTAACACTGGAAGAAAAAAAAAAAAAAGTTTGTGGATGCTGGAAGCTTCAGTACAGCCATAAGGCAATGTCGTCAAAGCCCAAAGGACTCGGAAGACCATCGTGAGAAAGACATCATTCGCAACCCAGGAAGTACCACAAACAATGAGTAGAATCGAATCAAGGGAACCTACCAGACAGAATACGGCCTCTGATGGACACATTACCAGTAAAGGGGCATTTTTTATCAATGTATGTGCCTTCAATAGCCTGTGAAGAAAATAAGGGAAGAAAAAAAAAAAACACTAAATCTTAAGGTAAAACAATGCAGCTTGTGTAGACTTGGGCTGAGAGAACATAACCATATGGGAAAATCTGCATCAGTACAGCCGTAAGGCATCATCCTCAAAGCCACAAAGGCTCAGAAGACCATCGTGAGAACAAACATCACCTGCAGTTAAGACAATAGAACGACAAATAAATTACACTGTACATGAGCTCACCTCTCTGGGAGTTTTGAAGCCTAAGCCAACATTTCGGTGGTATCGTGGGAGCTTTTCTTTTGTACTCGCATCCCCAACCAGCACTCGCTTTTTGTTCTGGAAGATGGTGGGCTGCTTTTGATAAGCCCTTTCGTTCTGCCAAAAGGGGAAGAAGAAAAAAAAAAAAAGTTACAAGATGCAGGTCAATTAGCAGCATTAGTAGGAGTAGTAGTAGTAATAGTTTAGACTGCATCAGTGTAGCCGTATAGGCAATATCGTCAAAGCACCAGTGGCTTGGAAGACCATCGTGAGAAAAGACATCATTTGCAGTCATCACAAGACTTTGTGCAAATCTAATAGGACTACTGCACTTTCGCAGGAGCTAAATACACGAAAAGTCACACTCACCCTAAAACAACCAGTCCCAAACTACAGACAAACACCAGTTTTGATGACTGACATATAATAGAACAAGGTAAGCTTTTTTTTTTAATCGATATGGGGGCTGCCGCCTCCGAACCACGGCTTAAATTCGCTCAAACGCCGCTAAAATGCAAACTATCCAATCTTCTCAAGTAATTATTTGATGCAAACTAGTTTTCAAAAGGCACCCTGGATATAAAGATGAACAAGGAACAGAGCATCACACCCTTTTTAAAATCACACATACAGGAAAGAATTAATAACCAATCAAAATTTTTTTAACCTTTCTATAAAATATTGACAGCTCCTATTACTTAGGTAGGAATATTTCCATTATTATTATTATTATTATTTTTAATCCAGCTGAACATTCACACTGACAGAATTTGTACGCTTTACATGCTTTGACATTAATTCATAAAAGTGGACCAACTTGGGCTTGCGAAGGTTTTTTTTTTTTTATTATTTACACTACCGCTTAGAAGTTTAGGGTCACTTTTAAATGTCCTTATTTTAGAAAGAAAAGCACTGTTCTTTTCAATGAAGATCACTTTAAACTAATCAGAAATCCACTCTATACATTGCTAATGTAGTAAATGACTATTCTAGGTTTTTGGTGCAATATTCCAGCAACTCTCACTCCAGTGTTCTAATGGTACAATGTGTTTGCTCATTGCCTCAGAAGGCTAATGGATGATTAGAAAACCCTTGTACAATCATGTTAGCACAGCTGAAAACAATTGAGCTCTTTAGAGAAGCTATAAAACTGACCTTCCTTTGAGCAGATTGAGTTTCTGGAGCATCACATTTGTGGGGTCGATTAAATGCTCAGAAAAATGTCTCGACTAGATTTTCTATTCATTTTACAACTTATGGTGGGAAATAAAAGTGTGACTTTTCATGGGAAGCACAAAATTGTCTGGGTGACCCCAAACTTTTGAACGGTAGTGTATTTATACTTTTTTGTTGTCTGTTCTACACAAAAGGTAAAACTGGATATGATCACACTTGCTTTGTAATATGAAGTCCTAACAAAAAACACTTTTTTAATAAGAGAGAAAGAAAGAGGGGGAAAAAAGGCCCACCAAGCAACTCAAGGTCCCAATCCTGGTGCAGGAACACCATCTATTCTGTTGACCTGACTACTTTAAGGACGTTTTCAAACAAACAAACAAACAAACAAACCAGTATTCTCAGGTTTGGAAACCTGCAAATTTGGGATATTATTCAAATCCATGTGCTAGCAAAGAGCTTTATTCAGCCTGGAATGACAGCTCGGTCTGTGTGTGGGCCTTATACAGATACCCAACACTCCTAAAAAGAAACATACATCCAGAAAACCTTTAATAAACCAATTAAACTGAAGAAATTAACACACAACTCCTCTCCTCTCCTCTCCATCTCTCTTTCCCTGAACAGGAACACGCTTTACTGCCTCGCGCGGCCCTCACTACTGTTTCCGCTCAGCACGAGCCCCAAAAATACCACAAAATACCGACACGCACCTTCGATAAACGACCAAATTTACACATAAACCGTTTTTACCGCTCATACAGATCAAAACCTGCGATAACTAGCTGAAACTTCTTCCAAAAGAAGTGCTTTATGACGACCACGCCGCTTGGCCGAACATACCTGGGTATCCGCCATCTTTGCCACCCGAGTCGTAAAGAGAACTACACATGCGCGAGACAAACGGAAGAGCGGTACAACCGGAAGTGATGTAAACCAAAAAGAAACGCCCCTTCGTTTCAGCTAGCTCTATGATACGACGGAGCATTAGGGCCATTCATGAAGGAGAAGATATTTTTTGATATGACGAGATTAAAGTCAACATTAAACTCGAAATTCCGAGAATAAAGTTGAAATTGGATGTCGACTTTAATCTTGATGGGTCGACTTTAAACTCGACATGTCGACAGGAGCATTAGGGCCATTCATGAAGGAGAAGATATTGCGCTTTGCAAGAATGCGGCCACTTCCTCTAAGTCGGTGTAGTTTTTCCTCCTAAAAAGACGGAGTTTTTGGCACAATCTTTTCAGCGTCCTAATACTTATTACCACACCGTGGTTCTGCGCTAAAACAGCGAGTATTTCTTTGTTGCTTAATCCAATACCAAAGTATAATTTCACCAAATTGTCCACGGGTGGCATGTTGAGTACTTGGTCTGATAAAGTGTGGAGCAGTGCTCTGTCTGCATGCAAAACTCAGAAAAAAAAAAAATAAACTTTGTTTCTCGACATTTAACGTGTTTGTCGAGATTAAAGTCGACTTGACATCAACTTTATTCTCGACATTTCCAAGTTTAATGTCGACATGTCGAGTTTAAAGTCGACCCATCAAGATTAAAGTCGACATCCAATTTCAACTTTATTCTCGGAATTTCGAGTTTAATGTCGACATGTTGACTTTAATCTCGTCATATCAAAAAATATCTTCTCCTTCATGAATGGCCCTAATGCTCCGTCGTACTATTATGCTGCGTTCATGTGCGATGGGAAGATGATATTTTCCAGTTGGGAAGTGGTATTTACCAGTGTGTTGTGTTCACATGCTTTTGTTGTTGTTGACAAATTAAAGATGGTGGACCAGATTCAGAATCAGGCCTGTTATTTGGCTAAAACAATTATAGATTGCCTTGTTCATCAGCTGCAGCAGGAATATGAGTTATCAAAAGTCAAAAGGTAAATAATGCTGAATATTTCCTGATCATGACAAGTAGAGATTTGCTTAACACATTGAATGCCACGCAGTTTTTGGAAATTTGGCTGTAGCCACAATGAGTGTAGCCAGTATTGTTGGCGTTCTTTGGACAGCCACAGAATATTTTGAATTAGGCTATAATATACATATTATAATAATATAATACACATAACATGACGGGGCGGCACGGTGGTGTAGTGGTTAGCGCTGTCGCCTCACAGCAAGAAGGTCCGGGTTCGAGCCCCGTGGCCGGCGAGGGCCTTTCTGTGCGGAGTTTGCATGTTCTCCCCGTGTCCGCGTGGGTTTCCTCCGGGTGCTCCGGTTTCCCCCACAGTCCAAAGACATGCAGGTTAGGTTAACTGGCGACTCTAAATTGACCGTAGGTGTGAATGTGAGTGTGAATGGTTGTCTGTGTCTATGTGTCAGCCCTGTGATGACCTGGCGACTTGTCCAGGGTGTACCCCGCCTTTCGCCCGTAGTCAGCTGGGATAGGCTCCAGCTTGTCTGCAACCCTGTAGAAGGATAAAGCGGCTAGAGATAATGAGATGACATGAGACATAACATGACTCGTTTAAAAGGTGAGGGTCAGCTTTCCGTAGGTGAAAACCACTTCTTTCTTGGTTCATAAGCTAGTCTTGTGGTGCGTTCATGTGCTATGGGAATTATGGTAAATACCAAACGCCGACATGGAAAGCACACATGAACGCCCCCTCTTGTGGTATTTTCCACTGGGCAACTCGTAGAAAATTTTGATACACGAGTTGCCGAGACGAGATGAACTTTAACCTTTTCAACATGGCGGCGAGCGGTACAAGACTAGCTTATGAACCAAGAAAGAAGTGGTTTTCACCTACGGAAAGCTGACTCTCAGCTTTTAAACGAGTCATGTTATGTATATTATATTATTATAATATGTATATTATAGCCTAATACAAAATATTCTGTGGCTGTCCAAAGAACGCCAACAATGATCTCGATACTGGCTACTCTCATTGTGGCGACAGCCAACTTTCCAAAAACTGCGTGGCATTCAATGTGTTAAGAAAATCTCTACTTGTCATGATCAGGAAATATTCAGCATTATTTACCTTTTGACTTTTGATAACTCATATTCCTGCTGCAGCTGATGAACAAGGCAATCTATAATTGTTTTAGCCAAATAACAGGCCTGATTCTGAATCTGGTCCACCATCTTTAATTTGTCAACAACAAAAGCATGTGAACACAACACACTGGTAAATACCACTTCCCAACTGGAAAATATCATCTTCCCATAGCACATGAACGCAGCATTGTACCCCTCGCCGCCATGTTGAAAAGGTTAAAGTTCATCTCATCTCGGCAACTCATTCATTCATTCATTCATTCATTATCTCTAGCCGCTTTATCCTTCTACAGGGTCGCAGGCAAGCTGGAGCCTATCCCAGCTGACTATGGGCGAAAGGCGGGGCACACCCTGGACAAGTCGCCAGGTCATCACAGGGCTGACACATAGACACAGACAACCATTCACACTCACACCTACGGTCAATTTAGAGTCACCAGTTAACCTAACCTGCATGTCTTTGGACTGTGGGGGAAACCGGAGCACCCGGAGGAAACCCACGCGGACACGGGGAGAACATGCAAACTCCACACAGAAAGGCCCTCGCCGGCCCCGGGGCTCGAACCCAGGACCTTCTTGCTGTGAGGCGACAGCGCTAACCACTACACCACCGTCTCGGCAACTCGTGTATCAAAATTTTCTACGAGTTGCCCAGTGGAAAATACCACAAGAGGGGGCGTTCATGTGTGCTTTCCATGTCGGCGTTTGGTATTTACCATAATTCCCATAGCACATGAACGCAGCATTATTCTACTTTGGAATGAAAGCCCTCCCTATTTCAAAAAGAATGATAAAAACATTTAATAGATTAAACTTTAACTTCATTTGGAAGAACAAATGAATATAAATAAATATAAATATATAGGTAAAGAATAAATAGGTAAATATAAGTATAGGTAAATATATAAATATAAATATATAGGTAAAGATGATCTAATCAAGCCCTATGGTGAGGGAGGGGGAAATGCAATAGATTTTGACATCATGAACAGTGTACTAAAACTTAAATGGCGAAAGTCTTTTCTAAATAATACTCTCTCTATCTGGTATTACATACCCAACCTCATTTTCAATAAGCTCGGTGGAATCGACTTCCTATTAAAATGTGATTTTGAGTTAAATAAACTTCCTCAGACACTTTCTGACTTTCATCAACAGGTCCTCCTTTATTGGAAAATAATATTATTTAAGCATAATTTTACCCCTCATAATAGCCCAGTGTGGAATAACAGGTATATATTGGTTAATAGAAAATCTATTTTTATTGAGGAATGGTTTTCCAAAGGTGTGTGGGCTATTGCTCACTTTATGAATGATGGACAGATTTTACAACATGGTCATTTCTGTCAGAAATTTCAGATTCAATGTACAAAAAGAAAATACAACCAAATCGTAAAGGCTATTCCTGTACCAATCTGAACTATGGTGGAACAGGATATGGTGTACTCTGATATTTCTCCTAGACTGAGACAACTTTGGATTGAAGGTGTCGAATTTTGTAATAAAAAGTGCGATAACAAATTTTTAAGATGTTCCTTACAAAATGTTTGCTTTCCTAATTCTGTCAAAAGAGATTACATATTAAAAGATTTTGAAACAGTAGAAATTAAAAAGATTAGAACTAAATATCTCTCCTTTCTAATTCCCTTCAAAGCGAAAGAAATACAGTTCAAAATTTTGAATAGAATTTACCCAACCAAAGAATTTCTTAAGAAGAAAGTTAAATTTGAAACTGGTAAATGTGTGTTTTGTGAAACAGAGGAGGAGGATTTGGAACATCTTTTCTTTCTATGTGATTTAATACAAAGATTTTGGATTGATTTTCAGGCTTGGCTACAGTCTAGGGGGATTCAGTTTGCCCCTTTATCCATTAAAGGAATTAAATTTGGAGTGTTTTTAAATAATAACAAAATTGAATATGGTATTAATAATTTTTACTTTTAGGTAAACACTTTATTCACAAATGTCATTTTTTTTTTAAACTAAACCTTATGTTACACACTGGAAGAATGACCTCAAGCTTTTTGCCAAATCTTTAAAGTTAGTTGAAAATAAGGATGTTGGTTATTTTATTTCCTTTTTGGATGACTTTGATTTACTCGATTAACATATGTAAAGATAGTTAAGTAGCCCCTTTCTTGTTCATATTTTTTACTTTATTGCTATGTGTGTGTTTTACTTCTTTGATGTTTTTTGGATCTGTATATATATGGTGCTCTATTTGTTTGTATTTTGAATGTTTTTGGAAATAAAAACAAAACAAACAAAAAAAAATTTTGGAATGAAAGATGAAATTTAAAAAAGGGTGCAGCTTGGTGTTTTATTGAAAACAATACAAGCAGAAATGGCTCTATTTTGTTTTCGAAATGTAGGGGAGAGCGGGGTAAGATGAGCCAGGGGGTAAGATGAGCCACCCCCTGTTTCTAAGAAACAGTAAACAAATGTGACCATGTGACCACATTCAAAGGGGGCCGGGACCATTTACTTACACTTGTGGAGAGGAGCACCACATGTCAAACTAGGTGAGGGACATATTTATAAAAATGTGTTTTTGTGCTTTCTAAGTCAATTCCATGTTTGTCCACAGTGAAGATGATTTAGAGAAGACAAAAGTAGAATAATATTTAGACACATTAGGGTTAAGTTAGTGGCTTTCTAAGCTATGATATGAATGCTAATAAAAATAATTTTGATTAGCCTAATCCCCTTTATTAGCATTTTTCTACAAAATGGTGGCCATGGGGTAAGATGAGCCATTAGATGTGGGGCAAGTTGAGCCACTGGCTCAACTTACCCCATTGGTGGCTGAGCTTACCCAATATGGATGACACTTAAGTTTTCACATTTACTGGTCATATATGACAACAACATATATATATATATATGACATCAGATGAGGAAGACCAGTTGTTAGATGTGGGGGATTATGTTGTGGCAAAATACACGGGGAAGAAGAAAGTGCATTTCTTCATTGGCCAGATAATCAAATTGGATGTCTTCGAAATAGAGGCAAGATTTCTCAAAAGAAGCCGGTCATGCCATGGCTCTGCAAGAAAGCCAACCTTTGTCTTCAAAGAGAAAGATGAGGCTGTCCTGTCAAGACAGGATATTGTGAAAAAATTGCCCCGCCCCTTTACTGTTGGGGGGACAGCACGGAGGGAGAGGCAAATGGTGTTCCCTTGCAATTTGAACGCTTGGAACATTGAATAATGATGAAATGATTGAATGATTGATGGAATGATTGCTGCATGTTTTAGCAATGTTTTAACCTACTGAAAGAAATAAGATTCTTTTGGCACTGTTCTACTGTTTTAGTAATTTCTATAATATAGTATATCTCTCATTCCCTCTCTAACCATCCCTCTTTCTATCTATCTACGCATATCTCTCTCTCTATCCATCTATCTATCCCTCCCTATCCCATCTCGTTCTATCACCTCTCTCTTCATCTCCCCTTCTCTATGCAACGGCCCTATCCCCCACTTGATTGACTTGACTTGATTCATTGATTGCATTTCTAATAATAAAAGTTGTTTACTTTGTTAACCTAACATGTTTTGTGTTGGCTCAATTTACCCCACACAGTGGCTCATCTTACCCCGTGCATGGGGTAAGTTGAGCCACTTGACATTTTTTTTTCAAGAGGTAATATCACTCTAAGCATAAGAGCTTATCAATTATGTTTTGCTCAGATAGTAACAGTACACTTTGAAATTTGGTATGGTGTGTAGACTGGAAGCAAAAATGGCTTTAACATGTAATTATGATGAAAAATGTAAAAAGTGGCTCATCTTACCCCACTCTCCCCTATTGCCGTCATCAAATAGTAGTATTAGAAAAGTGGACAACATTTCTGATCGTTTTCTTATTTTGTAATATTCATTTATTCCTTTATTGAATTTCATTTGACTGATCCTATATTTCACCCGGAAGTAAATTACACCGCCTGGCTATTACTGTGGAATGGATTCACCTAGAATTCAGTCTATATCAGTTATTATAACTGTTTCAATTCCAGTTGATGTTAATTTGTCTTGGTGTGCTCACTTATATAGACTGGTACCAAAATCCAGAATTGTGACACCCAAAGGCATTTTTGAGACAAAGTCGGCAAACAGTCTTATTTTGTCAATTTGGGTGTGCCGAATTCAAATCTGCAATATGCCGAGCTCTATCTGACCTCTGTTGACCTCTAGAGGCAGTGGTGTAGTGGAGATTTTTAAAGTGGGGGTACGCGATTCGTGACGTCATCGATTTGATATCATGTCAGAAGCGGTAGCCTTTGTTTGGTCGCCTATGTTTGGTCTGAATGATTTGTATAAATGTTACGTTCTTTGAACAACACAAGAAGACACTTTTTTTCAGACATTTTTATGTGTGCAATTTTCATTCGTGTTTGTCAGTACAGCCCAACTGTTATGGCGAAAAGCCGCGGTTTATTTTGTCTCCAATAAATATGCCGAAATGGCTAAAGAGGAACAAATTCGCCTTCTCCTTCCGAATGCATCGTCGTAGACAGCACCACTCTGCTGCTGGAACTCAACATAAACCTTGCATAGGTTTAACATGGACTATCAGGCGTGAAGCCAAAATTTTGGAAATTATGATACACAAACACCTTTGTTCATGTTCGATTCATGTTCATTTGAGCCGAGCTGCATTCGGAATTCGATATTTTTACTAGCCTACTTACTGCCGTGGCAACAGCTACAGCATGTGTCCAGAAGTTCAAAAAAAGTCACGTCACTCACTCACATCGCATACAAACCAGCAATGGGCTGAAATTTATTATAAAAGGCACCAATCGAATAAATCAAGCATTTAGTCTGGCGCGATTGAGGCACCTGCGTATACAAAATACATGACATGCAGCCATTGGGTTAAGCCCTACCATGCACTCCTTCTTAAAGACTTGAGTATTTCTTTAAATTTATTGTCATTTCACATTTTTGGATGTACAACAAAACACTAAACAGGAAGGCCACAAAGATTATGAATTTCAAATCATATATATAATACAGGCGGCACGGTGGTGTAGTGGTTAGCGCTGTCGCCTCACAGCAAGAAGGTCTGGGTTCGAGCCCCGTGGCCGACGAGGGCCTTTCTGTGTGGAGTTTGCATGTTCTCCCCGTGTCCGCGTGGGTTTCCTCCGGGTGCTCCGGTTTCCCCCACAGTCCAAAGACATGCAGGTTAGGTTAACTGGTGACTCTAAATTGACCGTAGGTGTGAATGTGAGTGTGAATGGTTGTCTGTGTCTATGTGTCAGCCCTGTGATGACCTGGCGACTTGTCCAGGGTGTACCCCGCCTTTCGCCCGTAGTCAGCTGGGATAGGCTCCAGCTTGCCTGCGACCCTGTAGAACAGGATAAAGCGGCTACAGATAATGAGATGAGATGAGATATATAATACAGTTTGTGGTGAAATTATCCACGTAAGGATGACCAGGCGGGCGATTATATCAGTTCTGTTGCCCTCTCGGTGCTGCTACCATGAACGCCCGGAAATCACACACACACACACACACACACACAGAGAGAGACCCTACTGTTATTATTAGGCTATTCAAAATCATAGGCCTATACTGAGCAAAAATCGCATTAGAACTTCAAAGATCATAAAGCATTAAACCGACAGATGGCGGAGTCAACCGTTTACATAATTCTAATATCTCGGCTGCGTTTAGAATGCATTCTACTTTGCGTCACTACGTTTTACGTAACGTTCGATGGGGGGGGCATTGATGATGAGCACAAAGGCACGTGTCACTTACTGTAGAGCGTATAAACTCAGGCCATTGAATGACAGTTTTTTTTGTTTTGTTTTAATCTCACCTCGGGAGAAGTGGGTGGACAGCGTACCCCCGCGTACCACGCCCACTACACCCCTGTCTAGAGGTCATTGAACTTTGGGCCTGTAAACGTCTCAGCTGAACCCAGTTTCTCAGCTTTCTAAGGAATGAAATGTACTAAAATGATTAATGACAGTTGGCACCCTGCAGCCGTGTTGGGAAAGTGAGAGGGCAAAGCAAGAGCGTTTTGCATGGAGAAGCGGTAGCATAGCAGAAACGATACTCTTCACCCAGAAGCAGTTCTCCTCCAGTGTGGCATTATCTGTTACCCCTCCATGGCTGTTTCCAACGATTTCAGTGGACTTCAGTATCCTAGATAAAGTAAGGTCAAGCAAACCACCTGCAGATGTAAAGCAGGTCGTGGATGAAAGACTAAGAATATTTTATGGCTCTTGTGTACCAGTGTACACCGATGGTTCAAAAGATCCCAAGTTGGGTAGCACAGGATTCGTGTTTGTTATCCCATCTCTGCATGTCTCAGTACAACAGAAAACATCAAATAATCTGGCTGTGTTTACAGTGGAATTATTGGCAATTCTAGCAGCTCTCCAGTGGCTGGAAAGTGTCCAAGTGATGGAGGTGATAATATGCTCTGACTCAAGCTCCTCACTGAAAGCAATAGAATCTTTCAGGTCTACTAGCAGACAGGATTTAATAGTTGAGATTTTTGAAATCCTGTACAGACTTCATAAAAGAAACTCAAAGGTCTCATTTATGTGGGTTCCAGCACATAGGGGTATAGGAGGTAATGAAGAAGCTGACCAGCTGGCTAAACAGGCAGAGGTATCTGACAGCCCTCTAATGAACGTAGCTTTAAGTAGATCCGAAAGTAAATCAATTATTAAAGAGTACTTCATTAAAGAATGGCAGGGATACTGGGAAAGGGCAGTTAAGGGGAGGCATTTGTTTACCTTGCAGGAAACAGTGGGTTTAAGGGGACGGGCAGCGTTGGGAGGCAGAAAGGAGGAGAGAATCATCACCCGGCTTAGGATAGGTCACACCCAGTTAAATAAATCACTCCACCTCATAGGAAAACACCCATCAGGCCTCTGCGCGCAGTGCAATGAGCAGGAGTCAGTTGAGCATGTCTTAATTCACTGTAGCAGGTATGCATTACAAAGGAGACACATAATTCATGAACTCAGGATTCAGCGAAAGGAAATTAGCCTTAAGAACATTCTCACAGGTATCAGGCAGAAAACACTTAACTTTTCTTCAAGAATCAGGCTTATTGAACAGAATATGAATAAGCATCACACTACACCACACACATGTAACTCATTAGTATTAAGGGGAAAGTGAAACTCTGGCGGGCGGCACGGTGGTGTAGTGGTTAGCGCTGTCGCCTCACAGCAAGAAGTTCCGGGTTCGAGCCCCGTGGCGGCGAGGGCCTTTCTGTGCGGAGTTTGTATGTTCTCCCCGTGTCCGCGTGGGTTTCCTCCGGGTGCTCCGGTTTCCCCCACAGTCCAAAGACATGCAGGTTAGGTTAACTGGTGGCTCTAAATTGAGCATAGGTGTGAATGTGAGTGTGAATGGTTGTCTGTGTCTATGTGTCAGCCCTGTGATGACCTGGCGACTTGTCCAGGGTGTACCCCGCCTTTCGCCCGTAGTCAGCTGGGATAGGCTCCAGCTCGCCTGCGACCCTGTAGAACAGGATAAAGCGGCTACAGATAATGAGATGAGATGAAACTCTGGCTCAGAAGCAGTAGACAGTAGGGGGCGGAAATGCGCCTAAAATGTTGTGCGCTACCCGCCCATTAAACAACACAGAAGAAGAAGAAGAAAATGATTAATGAAGTTAGCAAATGGCCTTGTTTGTTAAATGTTTGGGTGCTGAATTCATTTTTCATTTGTAAAACGACATATGACCTCTGATAACCTCAAGGTCATTAAACTTGGCCTATAGGCCTATGCATTTAACGGCATTTTTAAACTGACTTTACTCCCCCAAAAAGAATATGAACAGACAAAAAACAAATAGAAAGGAACAAATACAACATTAAATGCCAGTCCATGTCCATGTGACTTACTTTTCACAATGAGAATGCCTAGGCGATCACCTTACATAACATTGCATTACATTTAGCGGTTATTGTTTATACAAAGCTAGTGAAAAAAGGACAGATTCAGCAGCATACAAAATGTGGGGGCGTACAGGGTATACAGGTTAATCAGGGTTAGTATATATGAGAGTTTTTTTCTTTGTTCTTTGTTTTTTGTAAAGGCTTTACCCCGTTTAAAACAAAACAAACAACAAAGAAAAAAACTCTCATATATACTAACCCTGATTAACCTGTATACCCTGTACGCCCCCACATTTTGTATGCTGCTGAATCTGCCCTTTTTTCAGTAGCTTTGTATAAACAATAACCGCTAAATGTAATGCAATGTTATGTAAGGTGATCGCCTAGGCATTCTCATTGTGAAAAGTAAGTCACATGTACATGGACTGGCATTTAATGTTGCATTTGTTCCTTTCTATTTGTTTTTTGTCTGTTCATATTCTTTTTGGGGGAGTAAAGTCAGTTTAAAAATGTCGTTAAATGTATAGGCCTATAGGCCAAGTTTAATGACCTTGAGGTTATCAGAGGTCATATGTCGTTTTACAAATGAAAAATGAATTCAGCACCCAAACATTTAACAAACAAGGCCATTTGCTAACTTCATTAATCATTTTAGTACATTTCATTCCTTAGAAAGCTGAGAAACTGGGTTCAGCTGAGACGTTTACAGGCCCAAAGTTCAATGACCTCTAGAGGTCAACAGAGGTCAGATAGAGCTCGGCATATTGCAGATTTGAATTCGGCACATCCAAATTGACAAAATAAGACTGTTTGCCGACTTTGTCTCAAAAATGCCTTTAACTCCTTAAATAAGCACTTTTTTGAATTTTGGTACCAGTCTAATATCTGCTGCAATTATTTTAGCTGGCGGCACGGTGGTGTAGTGGTTAGCGCTGTCGCCTCACAGCAAGAAGGTCCTGGGTTCGAGCCCCGTGGCCGGCGAGGGCCTTTCTGTGCGGAGTTTGCATGTTCTCCCCGTGTCCGCGTGGGTTTCCTCCGGGTGCTCCGGTTTCCCCCACAGTCCAAAGACATGCAGGTTAGGTTAACTGGTGACTCTAAATTGACCGTAGGTGTGAATGTGAGTGTGAATGGTTGTCTGTGTCTATGTGTCAGCCCTGTGATGACCTGGCGACTTGTCCAGGGTGTACCCCGCCTTTCGCCCGTAGTCAGCTGGGATAGGCTCCAGCTTGCCTGCGACCCTGTAGAACAGGATAAAGCGGCTACAGATAATGAGATGAGATGAGACATTAAGTGAAATTGTCTGTCATTTCAATTTATTACCCCTTTTTTTCTATATTACTTTTTTTTTTATTTATGCCTTTGTCATGTCTTGGAATGTCTGTCACTTTGTCTTTTACTTGTTCTTATTGTTTTGTTGTTGTCTTGTCTAATATTAAATTAAAAAAATAAATTCAGCCAGCTCTATAATAAAATCTGGAGAGCTCATAGTGTAGTGATTCCCTGCTGCAGAGACAACTGAAGCCTTATTATTGTACTATTTTATAAAAAGCTGTGAAATATGGTTATTTTTTTCCTCTACGAGAGGTTGTATTATATTGTGTTCTTGTATAAATAAAATAAAAATACAAAAAAATAAAGTGAAGCCATCTGGCCGCCATCTTACCACTCCCATCGGGTGTATTTGGTTTGTGTTAAACCGTCGTCTCATCTTATCTCATTATCTCTAGCTGCTTTATCCTGTTCTACATGGTCGCAGGCAAGCTGGAGCCTATCCCAGCTGACTACGGGCGAAAGGCGGGGTACACCCTGGACAAGTCGCCAGGTCATCACAGGGCTGACACATAGACACAGACAACCATTCACACTCACATTCACACCTACGCTCAATTTAGAGTCACCAGTTAACCTAACCTGCATGTCTTTGGACTGTGGGGGAAACCGGAGCACCCGGAGGAAACCCACGCGGACACGGGGAGAACATGCAAACTCCGCACAGAAAGGCCCTTAAAAGCCACGGGGCTCGAACCCGGACCTTCTTGCTGTGAGGCGACAGCGCTAACCACTACACCACCGTGCCGCCCCCTGACTTTTTTCCCCTTTCATTGCCTCCTCTTATTTTCTCAACTTGACCCACATTCCTTACATATCTTTATAGTGCTCCGCTTCACTGTCATTGTATTTTTTTCCTTTTCCAGTTCAGTCGCTGATTTTTTTTTGAATGGCTCTTTTACTGCTATAATTACTTCAACGGAGATTATTTCAGTTTTTTCTTATACAGTACATCTTTCTCTTTTATCTATCTATCTATCTATCTATCTATCTATCTATCTATCTATCTATCTATCTATCTACAGTGGCATGCAAAAGTTTGGGCACCCTTGCTGAAAATGTCTGTTACTGTGAATAGTTAAGTGAACGGAAGATGAACTGATCACCAAAAGGCATAAAGGTAAAGATGAAACATTTCTTTAATATTTTCCACAAGATTACATTTTTATTTCCATCATTTACAGGTGTAAAATACCAAAAAATGAAAAGGACCTGAAGCAAAAGTTTGGGCACCCTGCATGGTTAGTACCTAGTAACACCCCCTTTGGCAAGTATCACAGCTTGTAAACACTTTTTGTAGCCAGCTAATAATCTTTCAGTTCTTACCTGGGGGATTTTCACACATTCGTCCTTGCAAAAGGCTTCTAGTTCTACAAGTTTCTTGGGCTGTCTTGCATGTATTGCTCTTTTGAGATCTATCCACAGATTTTCAATGATGTTTAGGTCAGGGGACTGTGAGGGCCCGGGCAAAACCTTCAGCTTGTGCCTCTTGAGGGATTCCATTGGAGATTTTGAGGTGTGTTTTGGATCATTGTTTTATTGTAGGACCTGTCCTCTTTTTAACTTCAACTTTTTTACAGATGGTGTGATGCTTGCTTCCAGAATTTGCTGGTATTTATTCGAATCCATGCTTCCCTCGACCAATGAAATGTGCCCTGTGCCACTGGCTGCAACACAACCCCAAAGCATGATCGATCCACACCCATGCTTCAGAGTTGGAGAGGTGTTCTTTTCCTGGAATTTGGCACCCTTTTTTCACATTTGGCACATTGTGGCCAAAAAGTTCTATTTTGATTTCATCAGTCCACAGGACTTGTTTCCAAAAGGCATCAGGCTTATTTAAATGTTCATTTGCAAATTTCAGACACTGAATTTTGTGGCTAGGATGCAGGAACGGTTTTCTTCTGATGACTCTCTCATGAAGGTCATATTTGTTCAGGTGTCACTGCATAGTAGAACAGTGCACCACCACTCCAGGGTCTGCTAAATCTTTCTGAAGGTCTTTTGCAGTCAAACAGGGTTTTTTTACTTGACTTTCTAGCAATCCAACGAGCAGTTCTTTCAGAAAGTTTTCTTCATCTTCCAGACCTCACCTTGATCTCCACTGTTTCTGTTAACTGCCATTTCTTAATAACATTACGATCTGAGGAAACAGCTACCTGAAAACACTTTGCTATGTTCTTGTAGCCTTCTCCTGCTTTGTGAGCGTCAATTATTTTATTATTCAGAATGCGAGGGAGTTGCTTAGAGGAGCCCATGGCTGTTGATTTTAGGCACAAGTTTGAGGAGTCAGAGAATTTATACAGCTTTGAAATCTGCATCATCTGACCTTTCCTAACGAAGAATTTGAACAAGCCACAGCTCAATAAGCTAATTAAGGTCTGGAACCTTGGTAAAAGTTACCTGACAACTCAAATGTATTGGGGTGCCCAAACTTTCGCATGGTGTTCCTTTTCTTTTTTCACTCTCCAATTGTACAAAACAAAAATAATACACAAATCCTGTGTAAAACGCTGAAAAGATATATGTTGTCTTTACCTTTATGCCTTTTGGTGATCAGTTCATCTTCTGCTCACTTAACTATTTACAGTAACAGACATTTTTCAGCAAGGGTGCCCAAACTTTTGCATGCCTATCTATCTATCTATCTATCTATCTATCTATCTATCTATCTATCTATCTATCTATCTATCTATCTATTTTATTTAATTTTATTTATTATTCCAACACAAAGGCTGTATAATACTTCGTTTCTATTTCAGACAGTTATCAAAACAGGATTATTTTCTCATCAGCCCTGCAATAACCTGGTGCCTTGTCCAGGGTGTACCCCGCCTCTCGCCCATAGTCAGCTGGGATAGGCTCCAGCTGGCCTGCGACCCTGTATGACAGGATAAGCGGCTACAGATAATGGATGGATTATTTTCTCATGTTATTTGCCATTTTCACTTCATTCTCACAGTCATGTCTTCACAGTGTTTATTGGTCACGTAATTCACTGTGCGCGGCACAGTGGTGTAGTGGTTAGCGCTGTCGCCTCATAGCAAGAAGGTCCGGGTTTGAGCCCCGTGGCCAGCGAGGGCCTTTCTGTGTGGAGTTTGCATGCTGTCCGCGTGGGTTTCCTCCGGGTGCTCCGGTTTCCTCCATAGTCCAAAGACATGCAGGTTAGGTTAACTGGTGACTCTAAATTGAGCGTAGGTGTGAATGTGAGTGTGAATGGTTGTCTGTGTCTATGTGTCAGCCCTGTGATGACCTGGCGACTTGTCCAGGGTGTACCCCGCCTTTCGCCCGTAGTCAGCTGGGATAGGCTCCAGCTTGCCTGCGACCCTGTAGAACAGGATAAAGCAGCTAGAGATAATGAGATGAGATGAGAATTCACTGTCACGGTATTCATACAGCTTGTGACCAATAAACACTGTTAAGACATGACTGTGAGAATGAAGTGAAAATGGCAAATAACATGAGAAAATAATCCTGTTTCGATAACTATCCGAAATAGAAACGAAGTATTGTACAGCCTTTGTGTTGGAATAATAGATAGATAGATAGATAGATAGATAGATAGATAGATAGATAGATAGATAGATAGATAGATAGATAGATAGAACTATATGAAAGAGAAAGATACACTGTAAAAGAGAAACTGAAATAATCTCAGTTGAAATATTTATAGTAGTAAAACAGCCATTCAAAAAAAAAAAGATCAGAGACTGAACTGGTAAAGTGGGAAAAAGACAATAACAGTTAGGGGAGTGCTATAAAGATAAGGAATGGGTGTAAATTTGAGAAAATAAGAGGAGGTAATGAAAGGGGTAAAAAGTCAGGAGGTACTTTTCTTGGGGTAAGTTTGAATGGATACGACGGTTTAACACAAACGAAATGCGCGATGGGAGTGGTAAGATGGCGGCCAGATGGGAGTGGTAAGATGGCGGCTTCACTCTGAGGAGACTGAGCTCTCCAGAGTTGATAGAGAGCTCAGTGGTTTCAGATCAAAGCCCAAAAAACAGAAGATAAAAGTTTTATAGTTTAAATAATATCTATAAATATTTATACTTTATCAATACATATAATTTATCCTTAAATTATATATGTTTATTTGTATGTTACAGGGTGGCACGGTGGTGTAGTGGTTAGCGCTGTCGCCTCACAGCAAGAAGGTCCGGGTTCGAGCCCCGTGGCCGGCGAGGGCCTTTCTGTGTGGAGTTTGCATGTTCTCCCCGTGTGCGCGTGGGTTTCCTCCGGGTGCTCCGGTTTCCCCCACAGTCCAAAGACATGCAGGTTAGGTTAACTGGTGACTCTAAATTGAGCGTAGGTGTGAATGTGAGTGTGAATGGTTGTCTGTGTCTATGTGTCAGCCCTGTGATGACCTGGCGACTTGTCCAGGGTGTACCCCGCCTTTCGCCCGTAGTCAGCTGGGATAGGCTCCAGCTTGCCTGCGACCCTGTAGAAGGATAAAGCGGCTAGAGATGATGAGATGAGATGAGATGAGAGATGTATGTTACAGGTGACTTCTGAAAGCAGGTGGGGGGGGCTTGGATTTATTAATTTTTTTACGGGGTTCTCATAAAAGAACGAGAACAATTCAACAACCACTCTCTACTCACCTTTCCCCATCATTTGTCTCACTCACTCCACCCCTTTATATCTTCTATCCTCTCTACTCAGAATTACACTTATTTACCTGTCTTTCTGCCTAGTTTAATTTGCTCCCCCCCCCCCCCTTTTTTTTTAATTGTCCTTGCTGGGAATCGAACTCATAAGCTTCTGCTTTGAAAGCCATCACTACAACACGGAGGATTCAGGAGAACAAAGAAATTAAACAGTTGTGTCTTCAGTGACACTCATGTGTGATTGCCACAGGACATTTTTTGCACTCAGCACTGGGTGTAATGAAAGCGTGCAGCCACCAGAGGGCGCTGCGCCTTAAATTTGGTTGAAAGTTAAAAGTCTGACTTGAGCAGAGCCTTTTATGATGCATACAAATTAAAGGGGCCGGTTCGCCTTTCCCAGAATCCTTTGCGCCAAGTAGCAAGTCACCATTCCATCCATCCACTATCTGTAGCTGCTTATCCTGTCCTACAGGGTCGCAGGCAAGCTGGATCCTATCCCAGCTGACTATGGGCGAAAGGTGGGGTACACCCTGGACAAGTCGCCAGGTCATCACAGGGCTGACACATAGAGACAAACAACCATTCACACAAACACACATACGGTCAATTTAGAGCCACCAATTAGCCTAATCCGCATGCCTTTAGACTGTAAGGGAAACCGGAGCACCTGGAAGAAACCCACGTGGACACGGGGAGAACATGCAAACTCCACACAGAAAGGCCCTCGCCAGCTGCTGGGCTCGAACCCAGGACCTTCTTGCTGTGAGGTGACAGTGCTAACCACTACACCACCATGCCGCCCTATGCAAACAATAGTCCAAACCAAAATAGTCAAGTGCCATCCTAGGCCATAAATCGTAACGTGAAATTGAAGATAATTTGTCAAAGAATCTATCTTAAATTATTTCAGCTGATCCATTCTAATATCAGGCTGTATAACAGCCTCATGCTGTCCATTCTCATGTATGGAGCTGAGACCTGGACTCTAACAGCTGCCCAGGAACACCGCCTGGATGCCTTCGACACCAAGTGCCAACGAAGGATCTTGGGGATCAGGTGGTATGACCACGTTTCCAATGCCACCCTGCGTGAGATCACCAACCAGCCTCAACTGTCCAACAAGATCCGCTCGGCCCGTCTCCGCCTTTTCGGCCACATCGCCAGGGCGGAGCCATCCCTGGAACCAGCCGCCCTACTGAGGGAACCGACCCCCACCACCTGGTCCCGTCCCAGAGGCTGACCCAGACGCACATGGTCCGACCAGCTGAGCGACGACCTGCAGGCTGCTGGCCTCAACATCGCCACCGCCTGGGAGGCTGCCAGGAACAGACCCACTTGGAGAGCCATATGCAGAGGTGCCATGCTCCCTTTGGGAGCATGCAGAGCTGAAGCTGATCCATTCTGGTTTTGTATGGTTATTCTGTTATAATGGCCTCGGATGTCTTGCACATGGTCACAAAGGAAAGAAATATATTTTGTTCAAAACTTCTACGTATGACATGTAGATGAAGAAAAAGTTCAAGATGAGCTTCGATGGGATCGTTAACAGTGAATTTGTGGGGATTTGGCCACATAGAAAGCGAGCAGGTAACAGTCATGTGCTTTCAAAGCATAAACAACGAATTGGTTTCTGGGAAGGGTGACCCGGCCCCTTTCAGATCAAATGCCATTTCGGGTTTTAAATCACCGTGTGTTCATTGGTACGCACTTTCAACCTGATCTGAACTTTTACTGAGGAAACAAAAATCACATATTATGTACCTGTTGATTATATTAATTATTAATGCTCTTGTTTGAAATATAAAATAAATAAAATTATATTTTATTATGATTATTTTATGTAGTTCATAATACGCCATTTAAGACACAACTTCTTCGATTCCTTTCCATTTCCTTGACTGAACATCTGGGAGGGCGGCACGGTGGTGTAGTGGTTAGTGCTGTCGCCTCACAGCAAGAAGGTCCTGGGTTCGAGCCCCGGGGCCGGCGAGGGCCTTTCTGTGTGGAGTTTGCATGTTCTCCCCGTGTCCGCGTGGGTTTCCTCCGGGTGCTCCGGTTTCCCCCACAGTCCAAAGACATGCAGGTTAGGTTAACTGGTGACTCTAAATTGACCGTAGGTGTGAGTGTGAATGGTTGTCTGTGTCTATGTGTCAGCCCTGTGATGACCTGGCGACTTGTCCAGGGTGTACCCTGCCTTTCGCCCATAGTCAGCTGGGATAGGCTCCAGCTCGCCTGCGACCCTGTAGAAGGATAAAGCGGCTACAGATAATGAGATGAGATGAACATCTGGGAGTTTTTAGTTTCCACACGTGCTTGTACTGCATTTCCTTGTGTGAATCATTGACCCTGTATATCTTTTACACTGTAAGTATATCTTATTACTTGATGAGCATGCAATTTGAGACACAAGCATGCAATTTGAGGGAGATAAGTGTGCTGTGAATCTTTTGGTTGGATATTGAATATTAATTTTGTTTTTTAATCCAGTTTAGCAAAAATAATATTACATTTCACTGCTGTGGAAGTGATATTGATAATAATAATAAGAAGAAGAAGAATGGCCAAAAGTTTGTGGACACTTGACCATGAATATCATATGTACTTGTTGAACATCCCATTTAAGATTGTATCAACCTTTGCTGTAATAATATCCTCCACTTTTCTGAGAAGCCTTTCCACTAGATTGTGAAGTGTAGCTGTGGGGACACAAGCGTCGTCGTGAGATCAGGCACTGATATCAGCAAGGAGAACTGGGGTGCAATCTGTGTTCGAATTCGCCCCAAAGGTGTTCACTGGGGTTGAAGTCATGGCTCTGTGAGGATACATGAGTTCTTCCACACCAATCTTGGCAAAAGAGTGAAAGAGAGACAGCTTTGCTGTTGGGATCATTTGCTCTGGCAGCCCAAGAAGGATCTAATCGCAAAGTTAACTTTGTGGAGCCTGGAACACGGTCGACACTTTAGGAGAGGGAGAAGGATACTTTATCCCAATTACCTGGGTCTACCTTGACCCAGGACCATACAGCTGTGGCTACTGCCTGTGGAACACGGCTTCTGTGATCAACAGACGCCCTAAGAATATGTCTTCATGGTTCTTGTTTTGTGCAAATTACATTACACCGAGCTGAGCGTGCAGATCTGCAAAGCAGTAGCAGCAATGGCCCATCTTGCGAAGAGAGTCTGGGACAACACCATGCTCATGACCAACACCAAAATGAGAGTGTATCAGGTCTGCGTGCTGAGTACTCTCCTCTATGGAAGCAAAGCATAGACCCTCTACTCCCGCCAGACCCACAGGACGACCTGCACTACGCTACAAGGATGTGTGCAAGTATGACCTGAGGGCAGGCGGCTTCAACCCCGCAGACCTGGAGACGGCGGCCTCAGACCGCACCGGCTGGTGGTCCACCACCAAGGCCATCATTGGGGAAGCCAAGGAAAGGAGAGAGATCCGGTGGAGGGAGAGGAGGCGCCGACGACAGCAGAAACTACAGACGGCATCAACAGACACCCGACCAAGCAGCTTCACCTGCAGCAACTGTAACAGACTGTGCGGCTCACGCATCGGCCTATACAGTCATACTAGGTGCTGCAACTCGACAACTGATGGATGACCCCTGGCGCAGATCACCATGATCTTTCAAGATCGAAGGAGCCAACAATACATTACAGGCATTTAGCAGACACTCTTTTCCAGAGTGATGTACAACATACCCAGAGCTGCCTGGGGAGTAGCTGGGGGTTAGGTGCCTTGCTCAAGGGCACTTCAGCCATTCCTGCTGGTCATGAGACTCAAACTAGTGACCTTTTGGTCCCAAAGCTGCTTCTCTACTGCCCTCGGGCAGACGGTTCAGGTCAATTAAGACACGGACTGAAAAACAACTTTTACCCCAAAGCCATAACTGCTCTAAACACTGCTTGTTTTAAAGGAACTGTGCAATTAAAAAACAGCAGAGGGTGAATGTTTTGTATGTGTGTGAATGTGCAATGACAATAAAGATATATTATGTTCCATCTTCTAAACAAGAGTTATGCTGGAATAGGATGAAATCAGGAGAAATCTTCATGCAGCAGCACACAAAGATATGCAATACAGTTGTGTGCTTCAAACTTTGTCGCAGTATTTTGGTGAAGAACCTCATATGGGTGTCATGATCAGGTGCCCACATACTTTTGGCTTCTTCTTCTTCTTCTTTCAGCTGTTCCTGTTAGGGGTCACCACAGTGCAAATAATGTCCCTCCATCTCCTCCTGTAGTCCGTATCTGGTGGTTGGGAGGATTATCTTGGAGGTTAAAAAAAAGAGGAAGAAAGAGCAAGCTGAACCCAAAATCAGATGGTGGAAGTTGAAGGAGGAAGATTGTAAGTCAGAATTTAGGGATGTGGTGAGACAGACATTGGGTGAAGAGGTATTAGATGATTGGACAATGATGGCAGAAGTGGCAAGGGAGACAGCTAGGAAGGTACTGGGAGTGACATCAGGACAAAGAAAGGAAGTCCAGGAGAGTGTAAGGAGGAAGAAGTTGGCAAAGCAAAACTGGGATAAAAAGAGAGATGAAGCGAGCAGACAAGAATACAAGGAGATGCAAAGAAAAGCAAAGACAGCGGTGGCAAAGACGAAGGAAAAGGCTTGTGCAACCCCAGTGGCTGGACTGTTCACACTGGAAACGCTTGCTCTACTGCAAAGTCCGTGTCTGTTGGTGTGCCACAAGGGAGCGTGTTAGGGCCGCTGCTTTTCCTGATTTATGTGAATGATACGCCCTCCTGTGTCAAGTCCTGTGAAGTGTCCTTACACGCAGATGATACAGTTATCGACTCTTCGTCAAATATTAAGGAACTCCAAGATAATCCGAATACTGATTCTCAAATTATTATGCAAGTGGTTTAATGACGATCTTTTGACTTGAAATATAGACAAATGTAAATTCTTTAATATTCGGTAGTACACGTAAGCTTAGCTCTTTCAGTAATATTTCACTGGAAGTTAATGGTCAACCACCTGAGCGCAAAGAATCTTTTAAATATTTGGGTATAGATGCCCTAAACACAAAAGTCTGTCAGAGGCTTGGCGTACTGCGCTGCGTTAAGCATCTACTACTGCTTAGCGTTTGCTTGACACTTTAAAATAGCCTTATATAACTGCTTTTTGATGATGCTGATTTAGTATGGGGTGATAAAAATAATGAAGAACTCATTCAACACCTTTATTTCAAAATAATGCAGCAAGATCTATTTTAGACCAACCTAAGTACTTTTCTGCCACTCAAGCTCTTAATCAGTTAAAATGGGAACCTCTGTCTATCCGCCATCGTTGTATAGCTGTAAATAAATGCCTTAACAAGATTATAGATTTTGATTTTAGTTTTACTAGGAACTACTGTATACATAATCATGATACATGCCGCTATCAGGATTTACACTTGCCACGTGCGCGTACTAACTGGGATGAACAGCGCTTTATATTTCATGCGGCCGCTGACTGGAATAATTTTGATAGTACTGTAAGACAGGCATCTAGCCTTAATGATTTCAAATCGTTTCTAAGATGGGCTTAATTTTATTCATATATTACAAATATTTTATATTATTTTGAAATATTTCACTCTTAGATTTTAACTTGTATAATGGTCATTCATATTATTTGTTGGGCGGCACGGTGGTGTAGTGGTTAGCACTGTCACCTCACAGCAAGAAGGTCCGGGTTCGAGCCCCGGGGCCAGCGAGGGCCTTTCTGTGTGGAGTTTGCATGTTCTCCCCGTGTCTGCGTGGGTTTCCTCCGGGTGCTCCGGTTTCCCCCACAGTCCAAAGACATGCAGGTTAGGTTAACTGGTGACTCTAAATTGACCGTAGGTGTGAATGTGTGTTTGTGTGAATGGTTGCTTGTTTCTGTGTGTTAGCCCTGCGATGATCTGGCAACTTGTTTAGGGTGTACCCCGCCTCTTGCCTATAGTCAGCTGGGATAGGATCCAGCTTGCCTGCGACCCTGTAGAACAGGATAAGCAGATACAGATAATGGATGGATGGATGGATGGATAGATATGGGTGACACGGTGGTGTCGTGGTTAGCACTGTTACCTCACAGCAAAAAAGGTTCTGGGTTCGAGCCCCGTGGCCAACGGGGACCTTTCTGTGTGGGGTTTGCATGTTCTCCCTGTGTCTGTGTGGGTTTTCTCCGGTTTCCCCCACAGTCCAAAGACATGCAGGTTAGGCTAATTGGTGGCTCTAAATTGACCGTAGGTGTGAATGGTTGTTTGTCTCTATGTGTCAGCCCTGCGATGATCTGGCGACTTGTCCAGGGTGTACCCCGCCTCTTGCTGGGATAGGTTCCAGCTTGCCTGCGACCCTGTACAGGATAAGTGGTTACAGATAATGGATGGATATATGTTATGGACCTCGGTCAGTATTTTCAAGGCTGAGGTCACGGTATTTCACGATACCGACCAACCTTAAGCTGGTAAATAACGTCTCATCTCATCATCTCTAGCCACTTTATCCTGTTCTACAGGGTCGCAGGCAAGCTGGAGCCTATCCCAGCTGACTACGGGCAAAAGGCGAGGTACACCCTGGACAAGTCACCAGGTCATCACAGGGCTGACACATAGACGCAGACAACCATTCACACCTACGGTCAATTTAGAGTCACCAGTTAACCTAACCTGCATGTCTTTGGACTGTGGGGGAAACCAGAGCACCCGGAGGAAACCCACGTGGACATGGGGAGAACATGCAAACTCCGCACAGAAAGGCCCTCGCCGGCCACGGGGTTCGAAGCCGGACCTTCTTGCTGTGAGGCGACAGCACTAACCACTACACCACCATGCCGCCTGGTAAATAACATGTTTATTTTTTTCTTTACCAAATTCTAACAGTAAATGAGCACGCCCGGAAGGGAAACCATATTTAGAACAAACCTGCTCCAAGCTCGTCAAAAACCTGTTTGACAAGCTACGTCAGCTCGAAATTTTCCAAAAATAAAAAACTTGATCTAGGCGACCCAAAACCAAGTGCTTTCGCTATGAACACTGTCGTTATCGCTATCCATGCTGTAAAATTAATGCTGTTATACTGAGAAATGCGAAAATAAACATTGACAAAAAATTGCGACCACGTTTGTCGCTGTTGTGAACAAACAAGTCGCCAAAAGTCCGTAACAGGGGGTCCAGATCGTAGGATTCCAGACCGCTCGTGAGCCAGAGTGCATGATTTGATGGAACCTGGAGGGTGAAAAAAAATATGATATACTAGTGCATCTCAAAAAATTAGAATATTGTGAAAAAGTTCAATATTTTCCATCAGTTATTTAAGAAAGTGAAAATGTTATACATTATAGACTCATTACACATCAACTAAAATGTTTCAAGCATTTTTCTATTTTAATTTTAATCAGTATGGCATACAGTACAAAAACATAAAAAAAAACATCTCAAAATATTAGAATATTTCATTTCGAGTTTGAGTAAAACAGTATGAACACAGTGTATCTCTCGGTCTAGTTCAGTACACACAACCACAATCATGGGGAAGACTGCTGACTTGACTGTTGTCCAGAAGATGATCACTGATGCCCTCCACAAGGAGGATAAGCCACAAAAGGTCATTGCTGAAAAGGGTGGCTGGAAAAGGTGCACAAGCAACAGGGATGGCCGCAGTCTTGAGAGGATTGTCAAGAAAAGTTGATTCAAGAACTTGGGAGAGCTTCACAAGGAGTGGATTGAGGCTGGTGTCAGTGTATCAAGACCCATCACGAACAGACATCTTCAAGAAAGGGGGTACATTCCTAATATCAAGCTACTCCTGAGCCAGAGACAATGTCAGAAGTGTCTTATCTGGGCTAAGGAGAGAAAGAAATGGACTGTTGCTCAGTGGTCAAACGTCCTCTTTTCAGATGAAAGTACATTTTGCATTTAATTTGGAAATCACGGTTCTAGAGTCTGGAGGAAGAGTGGAGAGGCACAGAATCCAAGGTGTTTGAAGCCCAGTGTGAAGTTTCCACAGTCTGTGATGATTTGGGGTGCCATGTCATCTGCTGGTGTTGGTCCACTGTATTTTATCAAGTCCAAAGTCAACACGGCCATCTACCAGGAGATTTTAGAGCACTTCATGCTTCCATCTGCTGACGAGCTTTTTGGAGATGCTGATTTCCTTTTCCAGCAGGACTTAGCACCTACCCACAGTGCCAAAACTACTACCAAATGGTTTGCTGACCATGATATTACTGTGTTTGATTGGCCAGCCAACTTGCCTGACCTGAACCCCATAGAGAATCTATGGGGTACTGTCAAGAGGAAGATGGCTCTCCACTCTTCCGACCCAAAAATACAGATACGCTGAAGGCCACTATCAAAGCAACCTGGGCTTCAATAACACCTCAGCAGTGCCACAGACTGATCACCTCCATGCCACACCGCATTGATACAGTAATTCATGGTAAAGGAGCCCCAACCAAGTATTGAGTGTATAAATGAATATACTTTTCAGAAGTTGGACATTTCTGTATGCAAGAAGGTCCTGGGTTCAAGCCCCGGGGCCGGCGAGGGCCTTTCTGTGCGGAGTTTGCATGTTCTCCCCGTGTCCGCGTGGGTTTCCTCCGGGTGCTCCGGTTTCCCCCACAGTCCAAAGACATGCAGGTTAGGTTAACTGGTGACTCTAAATTGACCGTAGGTGTGAATGTGAGTGTGAATGGTTGTCTGTGTCTATGTGTCAGCCCTGTGATGACCTGGCGACTTGTCCAGGGTGTACCCCGCCTTTCGCCCGTAGTCAGCTGGGATAGGCTCCAGCTCGCCTGCGACCCTGTAGAAGGATAAAGCGGCTAGAGATAATGAGATGAGATGAGATGAGATGAGATGAGACATTTCTGTATTGTAAATCCTTTTTTTTTTTTTACTGATCTTAGGGAATATTCTAATAATTTGAGATACTGGATTTCTGATTTTCATGAAATTAAAACAAAAAAGGCTTTAAATATTTCACTTTACCGTACATGTAATGAATATAGAATGTATGAAAGTTTACCTTTTTGAATTAAATTATGAAAAAAAAGGAACTTTTTCATGGTATTCTAATTTTTTGAGATGCACTGTATGTGCAGGACCTCTCTGAAAAACACCATGGTGACAAGAGCTTCCTGTTTAAACACTGTGAAACAAACATTGTTAAACATACTTCTGGTTATATAGTGTATTTGTTGTTGGTGGTGGTGTTTTTATATATACTTTCTTTTTTTTTTAATTGTTCTCATTATGATTTATCTGTAATGTTATCACACTCTCACACACACACACACACACACACAATCGAATAAAAACAAAGATGGAGACTTAGATGACTGTGCACTTCCGGGTTGGCCCTTCTTCCTGCTCCCTAACGTTGACGTCACTGGAGGCGGAAGTTGATCAGTAATTATTTTTCACGGGAATATGGCGGCGGCGCAGTCAGGAGGAGGCGATGCGGGTAAGACCAGTTTTTTACCTGTAATGATTAACCCAGTGTTCAGGATGTTCAAAAACATCATTAGACTCGTGCATTTGAGTAAATTCTATATGTTTTTATTTATGAAAAGGACATGGCAGCAACCTGAGGCTACTGTTAGCATAGCATAGTATTAGCATAGCATAGCTAAGCTAACAGAAGACAGAAACATGTCCGTACATAGTCCCAGCTCACTGTCAGTGTAAACAAAGACTCGCTCATGTTGAATAAACTGATATTTCATCTTAACAGTTTTTGGAAATCGTATTTTATCAGTTTAGATCATGAGTTGATGGTGGTGTTTTTGTTTTTCTGGACAGACGGATGACATCACCATAACCATCATCATTAGGATGTTTAAAAAATGCCCTGTCTTCTATTTAGAATAAAAATCCTTAATATTGTGTTCATAATGAGCTTATTAGGCATAATAGAGCCCCAGTGAGCCTTGGCGTTGTGGTGGTCATGTGATCCTGTTGTGCAAATTGAAATTGTGAGATTGATGATGTGCTGAATCATGAATTGTTTCTTGTTCTAGAGAAATGGACAGGCAGATGAAAGTTCAGTTGATAGTTGTCTTCGGTTTATGAGCCTTCTTTGCCAATCAAGAACAGTGCCAAGATTCCCAAAAGCGTCACAGCACAAAGATCATCGTTAAATGGTCAAGCAAGCAGCACAATGAACTCTGTCTGTCTCTCTGTCTCTGAGTTACGATGCTGTTAGTGTTATACCCTGTCCACTAGGGCTGTAACGATACACCCAACTCACGATGCGATTCGATTCGTATCACGATTTTTGACCCACAATTCGATACACCCATGATTTTTTAAAAATGTTTTTTTAAAGTAGTAAGTTTGACTTATTAACATTTACTTACTTACATTAACTGTTTAGGCGGCACGGTGGTGTAGTGGTTAGCACTGTCGCCTCACAGCAAGAAGGTCCGGGTTCGAGCCCCGTGGCTGGCGAGGGCCTTTCTGTGCGGAGTTTGCATGTTCTCCCCGTGGGTTTCCTCCGGGTGCTCCGGTTTCCCCCACAGTCCAAAGACATGCAGGTTAGGTTAACTGGTGACTCTAAATTGAGCGTAGGTGTGAATGTGAGTGTGAATGGTTGTCTGTGTCTATGTGTCAGCCCTGTGATGATCTGGCGACTTGTCCAGGGTGTACCCCGCCTTTCGCCCGTAGTCAGCTGGGATAGGCTCCAGCTTGCCTGCGACCCTGTAGAACAGGATAAAGCGGCTACAGATAATGAGATGAGATGAGACATTAACTGTTTAATCACAAATAATTCAGACCACTGCAGAGAATGAGTAATATGTATGCAAAAATGAACAAATGTATATCCAAAGATTGTTTTATTTCTCAAAATAATACTGTTGAGCCGGAAGCTCTGTTTTTTTTCGGTTCTGAAAAAGTCATTTTTCCAAATCGTGTAAATCCGTTAAGATTTTTTTTTTTGGGGGGGGTGGCTCTCTCACTGTCTCACTCTCATAGGGCCAATGATTTTCTGTGATCGCGGAAAACAGATGGAAATTACGGAATTTTTATTGTGAAACATTGCTCGCGTGTCAAAATGTAACTGCCGCAGAAGGCTTCCGCCCAAGCAGACGTGCCTTCAGTGTTGCCAGATATTGCTAACGTTTTCCACCCCAAAATATGTTCAAAACCAGCCAAAAAGCACCTAAACCCGCCCAATCTGGCAACACTGCATGCCTTTCCGGTCAAGTGATTGTGATTGGCTTGTGGCACACCTAGCCAGCCAATGAGCTGCTTGTTTACAGATTCGCTCCCCGCGTCGCAACCAGAATGGCGACCGCTTAAAAGAAATGAATGCTCTGCCAGTGGCGAGTGTGGACATTGCGTGACTCGCAGAAGATTGTCGCAGGTCGGCGAAAAAACGACTTACTAATAGATATAAAAAAATAAAAGTAATTTAAGTAAGTTTAAAATGTAATTTAAATAAAAAGTAAAGTATTCATGAATTGAAGTTTGGAAGCGCCTCTGTTTTTGGGCTGAGGAGAAGTTTGAAAGGGTGTACCGCGATTCTGCCTTCTTGTATCGCGACACGGATCGTGGCTCTGCGTATCACAATTTCGATACGCATATTGTTACAGCCCTACTGTCCACACTAGGGATTTTGCACCGATACGAAACTACTTTCGTACCGCAACACCTGTCCACACTCGCAACTATATCGGTACTGTCGCGGTATAACTGTATCAGTACGAAACCCACAAATGTATGGGTTTCGCACCGGTAAGTATCGGTACTGTAGCGCTTCGCTGTAGTGTGGACAGATGAAGCGGCTCTGTATTGATACAAATATAATGCGCATGCGCAAAGTCACACATCTCAATCAATGCCTTCGCTGAATAAAATAGTGAAGAACAGAGATTCGTTTGTTTCTTTCTGAACTGCCTTGCGCGTTTTATATGATTCGACTGAATAAATGACCGCCAGAAATACAGACTGTACATTGACAACAAAAAGCACACACACGTTGTTTCATCCGCCATATTCTCGGAAGGAAGTTACTCGGTAACCACGGAAACATTTCGCGCACGCGCATTTCAACTACCGTGAAAGAAAACCGCAAACATTTCTCACTAGTGTGGACAGATGCACTAAACTGTACCGGTATACTTTGTATCGATACAGTTATACCACTTTCGTACCGGTATAAGTGTGAACACAGCATTAAAGTGCATATCACGGGTAAACTCAGGAGCAAGATCAATGGAATTCTCCTATTTTATATTAAACTTTGGTCAAATATCTGTCACATTTTGCGCAATTGTTTTTACTTTGCGCAATACCAGAAAAATTCAGTTGAAATCAAGCCATTTGAGGCGAATTGGTCCGCCTCTGAAAAAACTCGGCATTTGGATTTCCCAACAAACATTGATTCTCGTGACGTCGCGTGCGGGACGCCTCCCTCTGAGTCCTACGTCGGCGCTGGTTTGTTTATGAGAAAACGACCTGGTGGTTTTCTGCAAATTTCTTCAACGTTATCGCGTAATTATTAAAATGGTTAACAGGTGTATCGTAGGAGGGTGTAGCAACACCAATCTTGATGGGATTAGTACTCATCGTTTCCTACATTGCGCTCAGGTGACAATTCCATATTTCAATGCAAAATCGCTAGCTGCTAAACTTGGTCTACACAGGCTGTGCACTGAAACCGTGCAAGCTCGCGCAGCCTGCTGGCGCTTCCGCAGGTGACATCACGAATCTGGCTCCAGACTCCCTTGGGATTTTTCCAGACGCGTTTTGTTGTTTTATTTTTTTCTGCTGTCAGATGGCCTTGTGCAAAATTACCCTTCTGGATGAGTGTGTAAAGGGACATACTTTCATATTAAAAAAAAAACGAATTTGGTCCAGGATATGCACTTTAAGAGGCTTTTGGGGAAACTTGGCACAAAACCATTCATTTATTTATTCATTCAGTCAGCTGAAGTAACCGCTTTGTCCTGATCGAGGTTGTGGTGGATCTGGCGCCTGTTAATTTTTCGATTAAACCAAACTTTAACTGTAACAATAAACAAAAACTATCCAGTTCCCCATTATGGGGTGTGTGTTGTTATTGTTCGAAACCATTACCTGATCTGCAGTTTTAAGAGTAAGACTCAATCAAATTCAAAGCTTCTGCAGGAAATAGTTATATCTTGATTAATCCAATGAAACCTGAAGTATAAATTAATTTAAAGAAAACCAGTCGGACACGATAAGGATGACAGAATCACGCCGTGAATGAAAACAAGCCGTAAGTGAGTTTGGCACTGTTGTAAAATTCCTGTGAAGTATTTTACAACATTTGTGATGGTTAATGTGAACCATACAAAAGAAAAATACAACGACTGTCCTGAATGAAATGAAATGAAGCTTCATCACAGGTCTCTTTTTTATTAAGGCCATTAATAAAACCGCCGTTTGTCTGATTTCAATGAGTCCGATAATCTATAATTAGCTATTGCGGCGTGGTTATTTTTACACACACACACCTGCTGTGCTCGGCTTCCCTGGAATTTTGTAAACAGTAACGTGGCCGGATCACTGAACTAGTTTTGTTGGAACTTTATTGATGTAACTCTTGAATAATTATTATCAAAATGCTGATTTTTTTTTTTTTCAACAAATATTCAACTTGTCCTGTTGGACAGGGAGATGCGGATTTGACTTGTCCAGATTAAACGTTTGGTTGTCCCGGACAGTCGGACTACCGTTAATGTCGAACCCTGTGCACGTATTTAGTAGAGTTTACTCACTTTGCTAATTTGGAGTTGAAGCAAGTAGAAAGCCCAGCATGTCACACATTAATTAAACTAGCAGTTTTCACTGATGGTGTGCTGTTTATTTTTGGTGTTTAGTTACCTTGAGAAGGATTTATATTGGTCGTCCCGGACAGTCGGACTACCGTTTAGGTTCTCCTATAGATCTGTCAGGGTCATTAACAAAGTAGGTAATGAATTTCGCATAACAAAACTCAAAAGCTGTTTGTAACGTCTCGGATGGATCAAGATCAAACAAATTTTCCAGTCACGGTTTGTGATGGTCCGACACACGGACTTTTTGTAGTTCTAAATCGACCGTTAGGCCTAGTTCGGATGAAATTACACTATTAAAATGATCACTGAATGATTTGTTTTTCTGAATCTTTACTATTTTGTTGTTTGCTAGAATACCATTTTGCGATTTCACACTTCAAGTGCCATTCCACCATTGGATGTATTTTTTTTTTTTTGGCATAAAATACAATATATTTTATGACAACATGACTAGACAGAGAAATCTTTTAGCTTCAAAATGATATATCAAACCTAATTTTTTGACAACGACAAGTATATTAATTTTGCGACCAAAGTCATCTACACTTTTAATTTCCGCGTGCGATGTCATCGGCAAATTCCCCTTCTTGTGTACCACGTCACGTGTGACGTGGCACAGATTATCAGCAATGGCGGATAGAACGCGATTTCCACTTGTCGATTGCTGTGCCGATATTCACCATCGACCATCTCCTTTGGGCATCACTTGCTATTTTCCGAAGCTTCTTTTCCGAAGCTGACAGTCGCGTTCTATCCGCCATTGCTGATAATCTGTGCCACGTCGTACACAAGAAGGGGAACCTGCCGATGACATCACGTTTCACTACCGCGCGGAAATTAAAAGGGTAGGTGACTTTGGTCGCAAAATTAATATACTTGTTGTCAAAAAATTGTTTGATATATCATTTTGAAGCTAAAAGATTTCTCTGTCTAGTCATGTTGTCATAAAATATATTGTATTTTATGCCAAAGAATACATCCAATGGTGGAATGTATGTAACTTTAAGCAAATGTTTGAAAACTCCGGATCTCCTTCCTTCATGGTGGCTGCCATTTTTTTGTGCCGCACGGCGCATGCGCAGAGCTGATTCGATTCTATATTCTGCGTGTAAATGTCAAGTTCGATTTTAGATTTACGAACCCGAAAAAAATGTCGAAAAACCGGCGTTAAAAAAAAAATTTCAACCGCACAAACGGCACTCATCCGGCCGGTGGACCGGAAACGGAACATTTTTTAATAATGGCCTTAACGTCGAGCCCTGGTAGTGTTGAATGTCTTGAGTCTGTATTTTGTGAGCTCTGTGTACGCTACGTGATTAAGCCTGTAAATAATCTCAACTTGGATTTGTTCTGTCAGTGGAAAGTTGATTAATATGAATAATTTGAATAGCGTGCATAATAGTTCAGGAAATAAATCTGGATTTAGGGGTTTTTGTGTTTGTTTGTTTTTAAACCGCCAGATTTGATCTCTGGGTGTAGAAAGTTTCACAAATGCATTTATAAAAGACGACTGAACAATGGCAGCGGACAAGCCTACACACCTGAACCTCAAAAACGTAGGTGGGTAATAGTCAACCGTGATAAATATTATCGTACAGGATGCAACACCTTGTCAGTGAGAAAGCCGTAATCCAGTCTGCAACGGCTCATGGTGTTCAGTGATGACTCACAGCGCAAACTGTCAGGCTTTTGTTCTCGATCTGTGAGCTGCCACGTTATAGAAACGGAAACTTCGCTGTACATCGATGCATGCCCTTTTTTTTTTTTTCTTTTTTTGTTTCCTTCCTGTCATGTTTGGCGAGAGATGAGTAGTAACAAACAGGCAGAAATGTAAACCTGTGTGTTTTCTCATACAACATTAAACCAAGACGATGGCTCTCTGGTTTTTGCTCAGCCGTGCTCTGTTTCTCGGTCTCGAACAGTACTCTCACACTCTCGGTACATGTGTTCTTTCATGTTCTCTTGTTCCACAGGAATCAGCAATGACCAAATACTCGAAGTCGGAGCTGTGCTGCTGAAGGAGTGAGGGTCCATCCTGTCTTTTCTTTATTATATGTAACTTTTTTTTTTTCCCCCCTCATCGTCCAATCAAGCCTGACCTTTCTTTCTATATGACCCACAGGTTCATTTATGAGAGAGTTTGTCATCATGGGGACAGCAGTGCTGTTGTATCGCGGCACGAACTGGGCGGGAGAGAGCTGTGTGACCCCTCCCATAAGAAACTCGCTCAGTGTTTACAGCAGATTGGAGACGAGCTGGACAACAATGTAGACCTGCAGAGGTGAGCTGCTGCTTCTTCTTTCAGCATTTAAAGATGTTTCAAGACAGGTGCGTAACATGATGGTGATGATGATGATGATTTATTTTCTTCACGGTGCGGTTTCCATCAAATCCTGCGCTCTGATTGGCTGGCGAGCAGGTGCGTATCCTATGATACGGACCCCGGTTACGGACCTCTGGCGACTCGCTCATTCACAGCAACAACAAACATAGTAGAATTTTTTTTGTCAACATTTATCTTTTTTTTTTTTTTTTTAATAAGATTATCAAAAATCTTATACATTTTTGCCAGCATTTCTCAGAAGAATAGCATTAATTTTACAGCATGGATAGCGATAACGACAGTGTTCACAGCGAAAGCGAGTTTTACTACCCTGAGGAAGAAAAAATAAAAGAAAACATTTCAGGAGAAAGCTAAAAACCAGTAACTGTTGCTAACGCCGAGCAAAAATATGGCTGAATCCTGAATGACTCCTATTTGTATAAATAGGGGACTACATAGGCGGCAAAATGTAGTTTTTTTCCTGCCATGGAAGTGCACTTGTATACCGAGGAGGAAGCAATTTGCATTACAGCCGTGAATGAGGATTCAAAATGGCGTCTCGGCTCGGTTTTCCCTTTCGGGCGCTCTCGTTTTCTGTTAGAATTTGTTAAAGAAAAAAATAAATATATTATTTACCAGCTTAAGGTCGGTCCGTATGGTGAAATACCGTGACCTTGGCCCAGAGGACCTCGCTCAGTACTTTCAAGACCTCGGTCACGGTATTTCACCATACGGACCTCCCAGCTGGTAAATAACATATATGAGGTTGTAGCTGCTATTTTCATTACATCATATTACAGGTATTTCGCAGACGCTCTTACCCAGAGCGACATACAACATATCCAGAGCAGCCTGAGGAGCAGTTGGGGGTTAGGTACCTTGCTCAAGGGCACTTCAGCCATTCCTGCTGGTCAAGGGAATTGAACCAGTAACGTTTTGGTCCCAAAGCTGTTGCTTCTCTAACCATGAAGCCATAGTTTCCCCCATGTTACTGCTGTTACAGCTGTTTTCTGTCCAATTAGATCACTTCCGAATGCACACTCCTTACCTAGCTTTCCCGTGCTGTTATCACAGGCAGCGTAACCCACTCGGAGAAGAGCGCTATCCGCCCTCTTCCACATACCTGATCTCCCAGATACCCGTGACTGGAAAGAATTGCTCCGATTGCCAGGGGAGAGTCTGAGGCAAACAGTTTCATGTTGCGCTACAACAAATAAAATTCACTTTTCAGTGGAAAAGTCAACTCACTGGACATGAAGTGTGGATTTGCGATTAGTTTGTAAATTCGAGCCCGGTGTCGTAAAAGTCGATTGCGAAATGAGTGCGTTAAAAATGACTCGCATGTGGTTTTTCTAATTTTGGCGTTCCTTCATCTATAATTTATTCACCACTGAAATGCTGTCCTGTAAGACAACTTATAAATATGACTCAATTAATTTTAAATTTACAGATCATGCAGCAGGCTTTCGTTTAAACGGGGGAACAGGGGCGCTGCGCCCTCTTACTCTCGGCGTGCGCCCCCTTACCGACTCCGTGAAAACATCCCAGCAACACCACGTGACAATGTGTCTGATCATCAAATACGCTATAATTGCTCCAAAAATATTCCAATCATAGTAGATACACCGCCAGACGGTGCAAAAACAATCCGAATTGGCGTTTTCCAGACTGAGGCGCCATGTTGTTTAGTTGTTTACTTGTCGCGGCTGCTCTCGCGAGATTTGACATGGGTTACATACAAGGTCAGCTGACTTGTAGAGCGAGATTTCTCGAGACTGAATGACCTTTCACCCACCGGCGCGGGAGCTTTTGACAGAAGTAGTTCGCGAATTGTTTTTGTTGACACTTGGGCATTTAAAGATGTCATCCCGCGGCACGAAACGGAAGAAAGCCAAAGACTGTCCGGGGCAGAAGAAGATTACTTCTTTCTTTTTCAATGTTGACAGACAATTTGTTACAATTTCCCTCTCAGATAGCCTCAGAATGTCCCATTGGAGCATTTTTCAAAGGCTTTGCACGGCGGGGGGGGACAACCGGCACCATCCCCCCCGCTTCGCTCCCTCGCCATGGTGAGCGCCCTCATACTAAATTTTTCTAGAAAAAACCCTGATGCAGGGCTCGACATTAACAGTAGCCCGATTGCCCGGGGCAACCATTCAATAGATTCGGACAACCAGACTCTCACAAATGCTTGCCCGATCGGGTAACTACCCAAATATGTCAACTTGCATGAAAAACGATGTTTATTCATTCATACTATGATGAAATTCCATCACAATTTGCGATTGTTTGACTCGGAAAGACCGCGTCCGTGTTATCATTACGGGATGTTCAACAACTAGCGGAATTCACATTTGCACATCGCGGGCTCGCAATGCAGTTTCCCATTGCTAATAATTATCGCGTAGTGCATATTCAGTGTTCTATTCAGACCCTCCAGGATGTTGCGATTTGCAAATTCAACCAATCCCTGCGAATTCAGGGCGGTGTTGCAATTGTATCCAATCACCGCAATGTTCCCGCAAATTTGACCAATCGTTGGTGTCGTCTTGAGGTGACGTCGACAAACTACCTTCCGCCTTACTTCCATGTATACATTCAAGAGAAGCAGCATGTGCACAGTGTTGCCAGATTGGGCGGTTTTAGGTGCATTTTGGTGGGGTTTGAACATATTTTGGGCTGGAAAACGTCAGCAGTATCTGGCAACACTGCATGATGCGCGAGTCAGTGTTTATGTAGGCTTAAATTCTGTTACTGAAAGTGTTATGTTTACAGTGAAGGACTGTGTGCACTTTACTTTTTTTTTTACTTAATACAAGAAATTACTGGATGCCAACATTTTTACCAAAATGTTATTTTATTTTCCATTGTTTAGGCAGCTTCAGCATCATACTGTGAGATTCTATTCCAATTGTTTTTTTTTTCTTCTATGAAGCCTGAGCCATTTATTTTATTAGTTTATAATTATTATTTAATTTAGTCTTCAGGAGAGACTGCCTGCACACAGTACTAGTATTAATGGTTTTTTTTCTTGTAAGAAAACATGAAAGCTGAGGCATTTCTATTATATTTGAAGGTAACTTCATGTTGTGCTGTGAGGTTCTCTGCACTTTAACTTTTGAACCAACAGGTGCATTTGGATAAGTAAAGTCTATTTTTCTGCATTTTTGTAGCCCTGGTAATCTTTTATATTGGTAAAGTTGTTTATAGGATCATTTCTTGGTGTCTGTTTTTTTTTAAATCAATAATAACTTAATATTTAACATATCACTCAATTTTAATCACAAAAAGAAAATCGCAACAATTTCTCGCAACTTTCACTTCCTCCCGCAATCTAATCGCAACAAAAACCTAAAAAACACCGCAACTTTCATCGCAATTTTTTGGAAATCCACCCGCAACATCAGACATTTTAGCCCGCAACAATCACAAAAAAGGCCCATGGAATCCTGGGGGGACTGAATATTGGTATGTCCTTCACTACATGACTAATTACCGCATTACTCGCACGGGGCGCTAGTGTCAATGCTTGTTGATATAGACAGCATCTGAGAAGGTTGAATAAAAAATATGTAATATTTGGGCAACCATGTTCTGAGTTCGGGCAACCAGATTTCTACCCGAATGGGCAACCATGTCTCAAAGTTAACGTAGAGCCCTGGCATGTTTTCCAGTTGAGTTTCTTCAGACTTGATTTTCTGTTAAGATAATGATACCTTGCACATTCTTGCAAATTTCTCTTTATCGGCTGCACCAAATTAGAAGATCATAGCTTAATGGTTAGAGAAGCAGCTTTTGGATCAGAAGGTCGCTGGTTCGATTCCCTGGACCAGCAGGAATGGCTGAACTTGATAAAAGTGTCTGCTCACTGCCTGTAATGTAATATATCTAATAAAACAACATTCACCGTGATGTGATGCAAAAGAATACACTCACCGGCCTCTTTATTCGGAACACCCATGCGTCCACCTGCTGTGCTGTTTTATGCAGGTTGCTCATCAGCCAATCTCTTGGCAGCAGCACAGTGCATCAAATCCTGTAGATACAAATCAAGAGCTTCAGTTAATGTTCAAACATCAGAATGGGAAAAATTACGATCCCAAAGTGTGACTTTTCACTGTGGCATGGGTGTTGGTGTGTCCGTTTCTGCCCGCCTCCAGTTTAATGTCATCAGCCTGGGTACTAGAACTTAGGGTTATAAATAATATCGCGCTATGTTGAGAGCTGGGGCGGCACTGTGGTGTAGTGGTTAGCGCTGTTGCCTCACAGCAAGAAGGTCCGGGTTCGAGCCCCGTGGCCGGCGAGGGCCTTTCTGTGCGGAGTTTGCATGTTCTCCCCGTGCCCGCTTGGGTTTCCTCCGGGTGCTCCGGTTTCCCCCACAGTCCAAAGACATGCAGGTTAGGTTAACTGGTGACTCTAAATTGAGCGTAGGTGTGAATGTGAGTGTGAATGGTTGTCTGTGTCTAAAGGCCTCTGCATGCTCTTGCGACAAGGCTTTCGCAGATAGCTTTTCGCAGACAGTTGTAATTTATCGTTGAGCGGGGAGTAATAGACGTGCGCGATGTTATTCACCGCCACGACGCAAGGGGGCGCGAAGTCGCGAAATCGCTAGGAGTAGTTGGTGGGTGTGGTTAGTGGAGTGTTTATCCTCCGGTTACTTATAATGACTAGAACTGGAGTCGTATAGATGTACGTACTTCCTCGATCAACCGCTCTTCGTGCTGCTCCATCTTCGCTCGTGTTTTTAAAAATGGCGGTCGTGAAAACAAACCAAACCGGGAAAGTAGGGAAGCGGAATTGCATGTACAGCGGATGTAGAGTGGACCAATCAGAGCCCTCTTGTCTGCGAGGCTTCTGCGGTGGTCACAATTTTTGGGAGGTACGCGCAGAGCGTCTGCGAAGGTGGGGGGGCTACGCAGACACTATCTGCGAGGACTGGGTTGTCAGCATAAATTGGCCTTAAGTGTCAGTCCTGTGATGACCTGGCGACTTGTCCAGGGTGTACCCCGCCTTTCGCCCGTAGTCAGCTGGGATAGGCTCCAGCTTGCCTGCAACCCTGTAGAACAGGATAAAGCGGCTAGAGATAATGAGATGAGATATGTTGAGAGCTGGTTAACATGAGATCTGAGCGCTTGGCTCCAAAAAGTGCCATCGACGGATTGGATTATAGATTTACCGATGGGGTCTTGTACGTATTATTGAGCTATACAATTGCTTAGGGTGCGGGCGGGCGGGCGGGCGCACGCACACACAGGAGAGAGCCAGACAGGATGGAAGGAGGAGGAAAATCCCATTATTTTTCCATATTTTTATAATTTTTCTCTCTGTGTCTGTTCTTCCATGACAGAATGTTAGCCAATTCCTCGCTCCAGCCAACTAAAGAAGTCTTTCTGAACGTTGCACGCGAGATTTTCTCAGATGGGAAGTTCAACTGGGGCAGAGTGGTGGCGCTTTTTTACTTTGCCTGTCGACTTGTGATCAAGGTAAGGACACACGACGCTTCCTTCTGTCTCCGAGACTCTTTCTCCTTTTCATGTCCAGTTCCTCAGTGTTGCTTTAAGAAGAACAGAATCTCATGGATTTTTTTTTTTTAAAGCTGTATTTTTGTCCCTGTTATCAGTTCTCCCTACAGTTGCATGAATCCTCATTGCTTTTTTTTTTTTCTTTAAATCTGTCTCTCATTTACACTCAACCTCAGGCTATTGTGAAGAAAATCCCAGAGATCATCAGAACCATCATCACCTGGACTCTGGACTACCTGCAGGAGCATGTGATTAACTGGATTAGAGAGCAGGGAGGCTGGGTAAGTGTCTCGCTGCTTAGTTTATGACGAGATATTTAAACTGGGACATGAAAACCGTTTTCATCTTCGTCTACGCTCGGATATTATGGGCATTTAAATATACTGGACGCTCAAATGCCACCTAGATTATTTTGAGTGAGTGAGTGAGTACGCACGCTTATTTCTAAAACGCGTTAAATTGAAAGTGCTGTATCTATGTCTGTAACAGGCATCAAAGGAAAAAAATTAAAACGGTGACCTCTATTTTAGTTAGATTTGCATTTCCTGAAGGAAATATTAGTGGAGTGTAAAATTCAGAGTAAAGAGAAAGTAAAGGATTAGAAAACTGGAAAGATGTTTAATATATGAGAGAGAGAGAGAGAGAGAGTGAGTGAGTTTACTTTTCTAACCCAAAGTACTTTTCGTTGATATGGTAGAGAGACAAGACGGTGATGAGGACAATTACAAGGAGAGAGAAATAAATATATAAATAGGGAGTGAGGAAAAGAAAGCGTGTGTGTGTAAGATCAAGAAATTAGAGTTGGAGAAGTTTGATATGGAGAACGAGAGAGAGATGCAGGCGGACTGATCGAAGGAGCAAGAGAGAAAGAAATGAACTAGATGGAAAAGTTGGATATTAGCACAAAGGGATGGGTGGATAGAGTGAGCGTGTGTGCGTGCGTGAGAGAGAAGGAGATAAGGAAATGAAACACACGGGGAAGTTAGATATTGAAACAGGAGACCGATAGATGGAAAATGGAAAGGGAGAATGAGTGTGAGAGAGAAAGATAATAGATATATGTGGAGGTTAGATAATAGAGAGAGAGGGAAAACAGGAAGAGAGAATGAGTGAGAGATAGAAATAGATGGGGAAGTTGAATATCAAGAGGTAAAGAAATGATATATACAGTGGTGCTTGAAAGTATAGAATTTTCTATATTTCTGCATAAATATGACCTAAAACATCATCAGATTTTCACACAAGTCCTAAAAGTAGATAAAGAGAACCCAGTTAAACAAATGAGACAAAAATATTATACTTGGTCATTTATTTATTGAGGAAAATGATCCAATATTACATATCTGTGAGTGGCAAAAGTATGTGAACCTCTAGGATTAGCAGTTAATTTGAAGGTGAAATTAGAGTCAGGTGTTTTCAATCAATGGGATGACAATCAGGTGTGAGTGGGCAGCCTGTTTTATTTAAAGAACAGGGATCTATCAAAGTCTGATCTTCACAACACACGTTTATGGAAGTGGATCATGGCACGAACAAAGGAGATTTCTGAGGACCTCAGAAAAAGCGTTGTTGATGCTCATCAGGCTGGAAAAGGTGACAAAACCATCTTTAAAGAGTTTGGACTCCACTAATCCACAGTCAGACAGATTGTGTACAAATGGAGGAAATTCAAGACCATTGTTACCCTCCCCAGGAGTGGTCAACCAATAAAGATCACTCCAAGAGCAAGGCGTGTAATAGTCGGCGAGGTCACAAAGTACCCCAGGGTAACTTCTAAGCAACTGAAGGCCTCTCTCACATTGGCTAATGTTAATGTTCATGAGTCCACCATCAGGAGAATACTGAACAACAATGGTGTGCATGGCAGGGTTGAAAGGAGAAAGCCACTGCTCTCCAAAAAGAACACATTGCTGCTTGTCTGCAGTTTGCTAAAGATCACGTGGACAAGCGAGAAGGCTATTGGAAAAATGTTTTGTGGATGGATTAGACCAAAATAGAACTTTTTGGTTTAAATGAGAAGCGTTATGTTTGGAGAAAGGAAAACACTGCATTCCAGCATAAGAACCTTATCCCATCTGTGAAACATGGTGGTGGTAGTATCATGGTTTGGGCCTGTTTTGCTGCATCTGGGCCAGGACGGCTTGCCATCATTGATGGAACAATGAATTCTGAATTATACCAGCGAATTCTAAAGGAAAATGTCAGGACATCTGTCCATGAACTGAATCTCAAGAGAAGGTGGGTCATGCAGCAAGACAACGACCCTAAGCACACAAGTCATTCTACCAAAGAATGGTTAAAGAAGAATAAAGTGAATGTTTTGGAATGGCCAAGTCAAAGTCCTGACCTTAATCCAATCGAAATGTTGTGGAAGGATCTGAAGCGAGCAGTTCATGTGAGGAAACCCACCAACATCCCAGAGTTGAAGCTGTTCTGTACGGAGGAACGGGCTAAAATTCCTCCAAGCCGGTGTGCAGGACTGATCAACAGTTACCGGAAACGTTTAGTTGCAGTTATTGCTGCACAAGGGGGTCACACCAGATACTGAAAGCAAAGGTTCACATACTTTTGCCACTCACAGATATGTAATATTGGATCATTTTCCTCAATAAATAAATGGCCAAGTATAATATTTTTGTCTCATTTGTTTAACTGGGTTCTTTTTTATCTACTTTTAGGACTTGTGTGAAAATCTGATGATGTTTTAGGTCATATTTATGCAGAAATATAGAAAATTCTAAAGGGTTCACAAACTTTGAAGTACCACTGTATGGAGACGTTGGATATTAACAAAGAAAGGGACGGATGAATAATGTGTGTGTGTGTGTGAGAGAGAGAAGGAAATGAAACCCAACACATGGGGAAGCTAGATATTAACACACAAATAAAGAGAACTAGACAGAACTCGACGCCGACAGCGTCGATGGGGATGCCTCCGCCCGGTAGACTACACGCCTTATTAAGATGTGGTTTGGGGATGGACATTTGACCTCACAGTAACCGTGACCTGGTGAAATTACTTGTATTAGCCTTGGAGATATTGTGTTCACAAGGTTTTCGGACAGACATTTGACCTCACAGTGACCTTGACCTTCGACCTTTTGATCTCAAAATCTAATCAGGTTATCTTTGTCCCCAAATGCTGAAAGTTTGGTGAAATTCCTTTCATTAACTTTTGAGATATCGCGTTCACAAGGTTTCCGGACGGACGGACAACCCGAAAACATAATGCCTCCTGCACCTTACGGTGGCGGAGGCATAAAAATGGAGGAGAAAATGGAAAGAGAGATAAAGAAATAGATGGGGTTAGATGTTAATTCAGTAGGAAACAGAGAAAGGATGGATAGATATAGAGATATAATGGAATGGATTGGGAAGTTCGATGTTAATGTAGATAGATGAGGAGAAAGAGAGAGAGAGAGAGAGAGCGCTGAGAGATTATACTTAACTAACCCAAAGTACTTTCCGTGATATAAGAGACACAGAGTGTAGAGAGATTAGAAGGTGATAAAGACAATTACAGGGAGAGAGAACTAAATATATAAAAAGACAGATAGTGAGTGAGTGTGTCAAAGAAATTAGAGATGAAGTCAGATATGAAGATGGAGAGATAAATTGAGACGTAAAGAAATGAAACGAATGAGGAAGTTAGTAACATCGAAGGGATGGATAGCGTGAGAACGTTTGGGAGAGCGAGCGAGAAGGAAATGAAACAGATGGGGAAGTTGGATATTAATACAGAAAGCTAGATGGAGGGGAAAACGGAAAGAGAACGAGAGAGAAAGAAATAGATGGGGAGGTTGGATGTTAATCCAGAGAGAGCGAGACGGAGAGGAAAATGGAAAGAGAAAGAAATGGGTAGGGAGATTGGATATTAACACAGAAAAAGAGAAAAGGGCGATATCATGAAATGAAGTATATGGGCAGTGATGGGAATAACGGCGTTAGAAATAAACGGCGTTACTTTTTTTAGTAACGAGTAATCTAACTAATTACTTTTTACATCGTTATAACGCCGTTCCCGTTACTTACAATAAAATACTATGCGTTACTTTATTAAAGCTGTTCTCATCTGGCACGCTGCTCGCTCAGCCTTTCTTTACTCTGCTTTAGTGTGGGGCGGGGAGACACGAGACAACGGCACAGTAAGCCAATCAGAGTAGATTTGGACAACATACGTAGGTAGGCCACGCCTACTGCACTACTGCGCGCTCTTTCAATCGGAAGAGCCAGCGATGGCGAGCGGTCAGCCCAGCACTGCGCTTTCACACTGGAAATACAGCCATTACTTGAAATAAAAGGCAAGTGTGTTTACGTGCAATGCACATTATGTCAAGGAACAAAGCGTTTGTCCTCGTCAGTGGCCAGTAATTAGTAACATAATTTTAATAACTACAAAAATATATTACATTTGATAGATGTCTTATCTCGCATTGTCCCACAAAAATATTAATATAGTGTAGATCACGTTACTAACTGGTTCTGTTAAGTGTCCATTTCGGTCATTAAACACATTTAATATTCACTTTTATTATGATTACACTAATTGAATTTGATTTTTTTGAGGGGGAGCAAAATGTAACGGAATAATTACTTTCCCTGGTAATTAGTTACTTTTATGACAAAGTAACTCCGTTACTAACTCAGTTACTTTTTGGGAAAAGTAACTAGTAACTATAACTAATTACTTTTTGAAAGTAACGTGCCCAACACTGTATATGGGGGAGTTAGATATTAACATAGAGATGGATGGATAGTAGGGCTGGGTATCGGTCAATTTCGTAGATCGATTCGATTTCGATTCTTAGGGTTTTACCGTATTTTCTGGACTATAAGCCGCTACTTTTTTCCTAGGTTTTGAACCATGCGGCTTATACAAAGGTGCGGCTATTCTGTGGATTTTTCTTCCACCGCTAGGGGCGCTCTAACCGGAAGTAGAATCAAAAATAAGATAGACGAAAAATCAATGCAAAGAAGAATTAGCAGATCTTTCGCAGATAGAACACGCACGACAAATGAAGAAGACGACTTCATGGGTTTCAGCGAAGATGATTAAAGTGACTTGTGGTTTCAAACACAGGAGAAATGAAGGTAAATAAATACCGGTTATTTTCTCTTGGTTCTGTTCCGTTTTAATCAGCAAAGTTGCTGCCGTGTTAAAAGGCACTGTTCGGAAAGAATCTGTTCAGGTACATACATGTACATTTACAGTACAAAATCGTTCTGTACATGCAGTAAATATCTAATTTTTCAACATAGATATCTGCGGCTTATAGCCCGGTGCGGCTTGTATATCTTTTTTTTTAATTTTTTTTTTTTAAATAGAGCGGATGCGGCTTATATACAGGTGCGCTCTATAGTCCAGAAAATACGGTAAATTGATTTAATCACGATTCGATTCAATCTGAATCATTTCAATCTGCTCTCAAATAATGAAAATATCTCCATACAATACGTTGCAAAATACACGTCTTTTATTTTGTAAATTTGACAGTTCATACGTAACTGTAAACAAAACTGTCTTATCTTCCTGTAATTAAAAAAAATGCAAATAAAAGTGCAAATGTAAAAAGTGCAAATGAACGTTGCAGCAAATTGTATTGTTTAAGTGAAAAAATATTAACAAAAGTATTAATATTAACAAAACGAAGACAGTAAACTTAGGCTACATCCACACGACAACGGCAATGAGGTTTTTTGTTTTTAAATATCGTGTCCACATGGGCAACGGATCAGTAAAATTTCAGGTTCATATGGCAACGCAACGCTTGCTGAAAACGATGCAATACACATGCCACACCTCTACATGCGCTGTAAGACGGTCCCATCGGAGACACCAGAACAGAAGAAGTAGGACGCATGCGCATAAACCCCTTCTTCTGTAGCATCAGCCACATAAAGTTTTGATTATTAATCAGTAGCGTAAAATAGTATCTATTGTCCGAGACATTTATATTTCATATTAAAACGTCTATGTAAATTAATACTTAGAAAGCCTGGCCAGGTGCTGAACGTTCTTCTGCCTTCACTTTAAGAGAAATTCAGGGCGAGCATGAGCCTAGGTTCTTCCCTGTCACTGTCGCACGCACACACCTTCTCACTCCCTGTCCTATGGATATAGTCCCTTTAAATCACGTGCTCGTTTTTTGAATGGAGACGCGGAAAGAGGAATGAACGGGGGTAGATGGAAGCCGGTATGCCAACGTTCTGATATCCTCCAGAATTCTTTAATGGTCCAGAATAAATTGAATGCTACACGTTGATGGATTACTTTGTTCTTCTACGCCCTTTTTGAGGAATGTATTGTCGGACTTAAACCAACATCTGAAGAGGTGAGATCGCTCCTTTTTTTCCCGTATTTTTGCTGGCGGGATTGTCATGTGGTTGTGACGTCATTGTAAACAAATCCGTTCTACTCCTCCAGACGACTTCGCAACGGTGCCGTTGCCAGATTTTTCCACTCTGGAACCCGTTCTCAAAAGATTTCGTTTTGGGGCACCCAAAACGCCGGTGCCGTGTGGACGCCAGGCCGAAACGATGAACAGTTTTATCAGATTCACCTGAATCCGTTGTCGTGTGGACAGGGCCTTAAACTGTCACACTTAAGAGACTGCGAGATTCTTGTTGAGGAAAAGGAGCTCATTGACGTGTTCTGGGGTGATGCAGCTCCTTTTGGCAGTGACAATATCACCCGCAGTGGAAAACACCCTCTCCGATAGGACTGCGTTGACAGCGATGTCCAGGTGTCACACGTGATAGCGACTCTGTTTGCTGACTGCATTTTCATTCGTATCGCGTCTTTCACAGATGTATACATCATGGGTATCACAGTTTCAGTCAGATGTTTACGTTGCACCATAACGTAGTGTGGTTCGAGTGCCTGAATGAGCTGCCTGAATCCTTCATTTTCCACTACCGAGTATGGGCGTAAATCTCTGCAAACAAAAGTTGCGATGGCCTCTGTTATCTTTATGGCCTGCGGAGACTCTGATGGTAACGCTAGCAGGTCCTTCAGTTCCTTTTGTTTTGCTCCGGGCGGCTTGTTGTCGGAAGCTAAGGTTAGCGTAGTGCGGTACCTTGTCAAGTTTATTTGTATCGCGCTTTTAGCAATAAACATTGTCGCAAAGCAGCTTTACAGAATTTGAACGACTTAAAACATGAGCTAATTTTATCCCTAATCTATCCCCAATGAGCAAGCCTGTGGCGACGGTGGCAAGGAAAAACTCCCTCAGACGACATGAGGAAGAAACCTCGAGAGGAACCAGACTCAAAAGGGAACCCATCCTCATTTGGGCAACAACAGACAGCCTGACTATAATATTAACAGTTTTAACATGAAGTCAGTTTCGTTGATGTTATAAACTCTTCATTGATGGAAACTTGAGTGCAAAACTGTTCATGATAACTGCAGTCCTAAAGTTAGCAAGACAACTGTAGTCCTCAGCCATAAAAGCATTACTGTAAGAGTCCAGAGCGTCCTCCAGGTATAACCCTCAACTGTCCTCATGGGGCCGTCCTTCACAGGAGCGGTGCGATAAAACTCCGACCAGACACAGGGCACCAGGATGGATCAAGCAGGTCCGAGGGGCAGAAGAAGCCACCTTGTCAGGTGGTTTCTGAGGTTTGTAGTATTCCTACAATAACTGAGCTCTGCTTGGCATGTCTTGCAAACGACCTTGGTTTTATCAAGCTCTTTGTCGTTTTAAATTTGAAATGATCCCACACGTCAGATTTCATTTGAGACGGCTTGCCGAGCGGTGTTTTCCCTGCCTCAGCCATGGCTCTGGCCTCAGCCATTTTGTGTGCGTGCTTGAACGTCACGACGTACGACTGCGCAGCTGCGTCATCACGCACGAGACGGCTGAGGGAGGAAAATCACACAACACACGAGATTGTGTTGTGGGGAAAAAATAAAAAAAACCTCGATCTCATGCCCTGTGAATCGATAGTGCGAAATTTAAATGAAATCGATCCAAAGTTGATTAAAATGAAGTCGATCCAAAATTGATTAAATCGATTTTTTTTTTTACCCAGCCCTAATGGATAGAGTGAGTGTGTGTGAGAGAGAGAGAAGGAAAGAAATGAAATGAAATGGATGGGGAAGATATACTATAATAGAGAGAGAGATGGATAGGGAGAGTGAGAGAAATGGATGGGAAAGTTAAATATTAACATAGAAAGTGATGGATGGAGTGAGTGTGAGAGAGATAAGAAATTGAAATAGATGGATAGATAAAGAAATTAAACGGATGGGGAAGTCAGATATTAACATGGATAAGAGAGAGAGAAGCAAGGAAACTTCTACGTGAAGCAGAAAATTGATCAGGAGGGAAAAACATGGACGAAAGAGAAGCCGAGGAAGAACAGTGTAGTGCTTTGCTTTGTCAGCACTCATGAATGAAAACGCGATCTCGGTTATTTTCTGACTTTTATTTAAAAATCGTAACGGTGGGAGCAGACCACTGAACGTTTCGGTTTTGTCGCGAGACACAAGTCCGTGAAAAGAAACCAAAACCGTATCCTCGACGGACAAGGAAGCTAAAACGGAGCCGATGCAGTTCGAATCCAAATCGTATTTATATTCCTGTGCAAAGCTTTCTTCCTTTCCTTTCTTCCCCCAGGAAGGGATCCGCTCCTACTTCGGCACACCGACCTGGCAGACCGTCGGCGTCTTTCTGGCCGGAGTTCTCACCACCGTGCTGGTCATGCGCAAGATGTGAAAAGAAAAAGGGGGAAGAAAAACCCGAGAGGCGGCAAGAGTGGCACTCAAGACAAGCGAGAGGATGGAAAGAAGGAGAGACAGATCTGATAAAGGGAGCAGAGGTGAAGAGGAGGAGGAGGAGAAAGGCAATAAGAGGCAGATCCGTTGTGATGTGAATGGAGAGAGAGAGAGATAGATTTGACTGAGATTGGATGATAACGAGAGAGCCAAGCGGAATGCTTATTTAATCGCTCTACTTCATGACTCTTGAGCCTATTTCCTTTCTCGTCAATCTTTTATATATATAATCTATATATATATATATAAATACACACACACACACACACACACATGCACTGAAAAAAATGAGACGAAGAGAGACAGAGTGAGGGATGTGCAGGAGGTTGTGGTGGGCCTTACTTTTAAGTTATTTATTTTTTATCAGGCAAATTAAACAAGAGTTGCCTTTTGTCTTTATATATCGACTAGATTAGATATTTAGTTTAGACTTTTTGAAAGAATTGACAGACTCTTCCTGGATGAGGAAATGATCTGCATGCCTACTTGAATCACTCTCCTCTTGCAATGAACACACACATAGGAATTGCACATTCTTACAACTTACAAAGAGTTTATAAAGGCTTTATAAGCATGCCATTTGATATTTTACCTCATTTTTTTTTTTTTTTAATGTCAGCTGAAGTTGTAACTGATAGCAGTAGGTTCAGGAGGTACTCTGCTCTGTCTCTCTTGTTCTTTCTGTCTTTCCTTCCTTTCATCTCAACAACATCCAGATTGTCCTACTACCGAGTGTGTGTGAGTGAGTGCGAGCGAGTGTGTGTGTGTGTGTGGACACAGTTGTGATTTTGGTGCTGAACTCTTATGCAGAGGCACTATAGGAGCTTGCAGCTTTAACAGTAGGGAAAAGAAAAAAAGGTAAATAACGATGACAATCTAATAATGCAGGGGTTTTATACAAGTCCTGGTTGGGTTCTTTACCAGTTTCTCACCGATGATATTCGCCAGTTACTGAGTGGTGTGCTCGAACCCGGAACAGGACACACACACAAAAAAAAAAACTCACACTAACACACAGTCAGTCATCCAGGACTTTGTATAAATTTGACTGTATATAAAACTTGGAGTTCACAGTTTTGAATTTGATCAACCTGCTGGATGAAGAGCAATATATAAGAGCTCCAGATGTTCCACTTGCTGCAAGCTCCTTGTGTGTGTGTGTGTGTGTGTGTGTGTGTGTGTGTGTGTGTTTCGTTCAAAAGTACACACTTGCACATAGACGGACATCGACCTGATCTTCTCAAAGTGGTCTTAGTACTGTACCGTTGTTTTAGTTTTCCTTGATTATTTAAAACTCAATCACACGCAATCACACTTTTCTACGCCTTTTCACGACGTGTTCTTTGGATACAATGTTTTGAAGCAACCGTTTCTTTCTTATGTTGACAGTGCCTTGGCGTTTTTTATTATAAATCCACTTTGATACAATCACCATTTTCCTGTCATTTTCTTAATGTTTGTAGAATCGTATGAATTTCCGCCGGATTCGATGCCCTGCAGCTGTTTTCTCTCTCTGAGCCCTTTACCTTTTTTGTAAGTTGTAATAACTAATAAAATGTTTTTATGAAGTTCAACTCGTATGGACTTTATTACGGGACTTGACTTTCGGGAAGCATCACAATGTTCAAATCACCTTCGGCTTCACGTACAGTACCAGTCAAAAGTTTGGACAGACCTACTGATTTGTAGGCTTTTCTGTGTTTTGTATTTTCTACATTGTCGAAGAATACTGAAGACATCAAAACTATTGGAATAACATATTGAACATTTATGGAATTATGTGGTAAAGAAAATACAGTGCCGAGCGTAAACGAGTCCACCGCCTTTGAAAAGTAACATTTTAAACAATATCTTAATGAACACAATTTCCAAAATGTTGACAAGACAGTTTAATATAACATCTGTTTAACTTATAACGTGAAAGTAAGGTTAATAATACTCAAATTAGGGTGGTGCAAAAATGAGTACACCCCACAACAAAAACTACTACATCTAGTACTTTGTATGGCCTCCATGATTTTTAATGACAGCACCAAGTCTTCTAGGCATGGAACGAACAAGTTGGAGACTTTTTGCAACATCAATCTTTTTCCATTCTTCAACAATGACCTCTTTTAGTGACTGGATACTGGCTGGAGAGAATTCCCCAAAGAAAATAAATTCTTTCCACCACGAAGGTGAAGGCTACAAGAAGATCAGCAAAGCTTTACTTATCAGTCAGAATACTGTAGCAAAAGTGGTACAAAAATTTAAGAAAGATGGAACTGCAACCATCTCACAGAGACGTCCGGGTCGTCCACGGAAGTTAACACCTCGACAGGAGCGTCTTCTGATGAGAAGGGTTGAAGAAAATCGGCATGCAAGTTCACTGCAGTTATCTAAAGAAGTAGAAAGCCAAACTGGGGTGACTATTTCCTGTGACCCAATACGGCGTACACTGCAGAGGAATGGCATGCATGGATGCCGTCCACGAAAGAAGCCTCTCCTAAAGCCCAGGCACAAAAAAGCCCACCTAGAGTTTGCCGGGGCCCATGCTGACAAAGATGAAGACTACTGGGACTCTATACTCTGGAGTGATGAGACCAAGATAAATGTTTTTGGAACTGATGGCTTCAAAACAGTATGGCGTCTCGAAGGTGAGGAATACAAAGAAAAATGCCTGGTGCCTACAGTGAAACATGGTGGTGGCAGTGTCCTTATGTGGGGCTGCATGAGTGCTGCTGGTGTCGGGGAGCTGCATTTCATTGATGGCATCATGAATTCACAGATGTATTGCTCTATACTGAAAGAGAAGATGCTACCATCACTCCGTGCCCTTGGTCATCGTGCACTTTTCCAACATGACTAAACACACATCTAAGGCCACTTTTGGATTTCTGAAGAAGAACAGGGTGAAAGTGATTCAGTGGCCAAGTACCGTATGTCTCCTGATCTGAACCCAATCGAACACCTATGGGGAATTCTGAAGAGACAAGTTGAGCATCACTCTCCATCCAGCATCCAGTCACTAAAAGAGGTCGTTGTTGAAGAATGGAAAAAGATTGACGTTGCAAAATGTCTCCAACTTGTTCATTCCATGCCTAGAAGACTTGGTGCCGTCATTAAAAATCATGGAGGCCAGACAAAGTACTAGATGTAGTAGTTTTTGTTGTGGGGTGTACTCATTTTTGCACCACCCTAATTTGAGTAAAACTGAAAAATGTGTAATCTAAGTTATATTATTAACCTTACTTTCGCGTTATAAGTTAAACAGATGTTATATTAAACTTTGTCTTGTCAACATTTTGGAAATTGTTTGGGTTCATTGAGATATTGTTTAAAATGTTACTTTTCAAAGGGGGTGCACTCATTTACGCTCAGCACTGTAGGTTTAATATTTTAGATTCTTCAAAGTATCCAGTGTTTACCTTGATGACACTTTACACACTATTGGCGTTATCTTAATCAGTTTCATGAGGTCGTCACCTGGAACGCTTTTCAATTAACAGGTGCCTCGTCAAAAGGTAATTAGTGGACTAGTTTCTTGACTTCTTAATGCATTTGAGATCAAATAATAAATAATAAAAATACAGTAAATGGCCCTGTTCAACACCACAACTGTAGTAATCCATATTATGTCAAGAACCGCTCAAGAAAGTAAAAAGAAATGACATCCATCGTTACTTTAAGACATGAAGTAAAGTGACTTAATTAATAACAATAAAGAAAAAAACACTGAATTCGAAGCTGTGTCTAATAATTTTTGTTTGGTCCTGCATTATACTGATTTTTGTTACGCTGAATTTTCTGGAGATGTGGATTAATGTTCTCTAACAGCGACTCTAATGGTAGTTCAGCTCATTGAAATCTAACCCGAATGATGATGATAATAGATGAATGAAACGTGCTGTTGTTTAGCAAAGAAAAACATAATTATCGATACTGTGAAGCTATGAGATTTTTTTTTTAACTTCAAGAGAGAGAAATAAGTGCTGGTGAGGGAACAACTAATTATAGCTGCTATAACCGAGGGCCAGTTGTTCAAAGGTAATCTTGGCGGATTTTGGTAATCGGATTGGATCAAATCTTGAAAATGGGTTGTTCAGAAGAGAAAGTAGGATTCTGAAATCTGATCAGATCATGTAATCCAATTCTAGTTTCAATCTGGATCAAACCTTCAGTTTGTGTTGTTCAAAACTTTTCAGAAGGATCTGGATAACTTTAATCCAAAAAAACAAGATTATCCTGATCCCAACAGGGGGTAGGATTTCAAGGTGGATATCAGGTAGAAAATGTAGTAAAACTTCAAAAATTGGTCCAATAATACAACTGCATTATTTAGTGATACTTTTATGTTTTGCACTTGACTTGTTTAACCAATACAGTGGTGCTTGAAAGTTTGTGAACCCTTTAGAATTTTCTATATTTCTGCATAAATATGACCTAAAACATCATCAGATTTTCACACAAGTCCTAAAAGTAGATAAAGAGAACCCAGTTAAACAAATGAGACAAAAATATTATACTTGGTCATTTATTTATTGAGGAAAATGATCCAATATTACATATCTGTGAGTGGCAAAAGTATGTGAACTGCTAGAATTAGCAGTTAATTTGAAGGTGAAATTCGAGTCAGGTGTTTTCAATCAATGGGATGACCATCAGGTGTGAGTGGGCACCCTGTTTTATTTAAAGAACAGGGATCTATCAAAGTCTGATCTTCACAACACATGTTTGTGGAAGTGTATCATGGCACGAACAAAGGAGATTTCTGAGGACCTCAGAAAAAGCGTTGTTGATGCTCATCAGGCTGCAAAAGGTTACAAAACCATCTCTAAAGAGTTTGGACTCCACCAATCCACAGTCAGACAGATTGTGAACAAATGGAGGAAATTCAAGACCATTGTTACCCTCCCCAGGAGTGGTCGACCAACAAAGATCACTCCAAGAGCAAAGCGTGTAATAGTCGGCGAGGTCACAAAGTACCCCAGGGTAACTTCTAAGCAACTGAAGGCCTCTCTCACATTGGCTAATGTTAATGTTCATGAGTCCACCATCAGGAGAACACTGAACAACAATAGTGTGCATGGCAGGGTTGCAAGGAGAAAGCCTCTGCTCTCCAAAAAGAACATTGCTGCTTGTCTGCAGTTTGCTAAAGATCATGTGGACAAGCCAGAAGGCTATTGAAAAAATGTTTTGTGGACGAGTGAGACCAAAATAGAACTTTTTGGTTTAAACGAGAATCGTTATGTTTGGTGAAAGGAAAACACTGCATTCCGACAAAAGAACCTTATCCCATCTGTGAAACATGGTGGTGGTAGTATCATGGTTTGGGCCTGTTTTGCTGCATCTGGGCCAGGACGGCTTGCCATCATTGATGGAACAATGAATTCTGAATTATACCAGCGAATTCTAAAGGAAAATGTCAGGACATCTGTCCATGAACTGAATCTCAAGAGAAGGTGGGTCATGCAGCAAGACAACGGCGCTAAGCACACAAGTTGTTCTACCAAAGAATGGTTAAAGAAGAATAAAGTTAATGTTTTGGAATGGCCAAGTCAAAGTCCTGACCTTAATCCAATGGAAATGTTGTGGAAGGACCTGAAGCTAGCAGTTCATGTGAGGAAACCCACCAACATCCCAGAGTTGAAGCTGTTCTGTACGGAGGAATGGGCTAAAATTCCTCCAAGCCGGTGTGCAGGACTGATCAACAGTTACCGCAAACGTTTAGTTGCAGTTATTGATGCACAAGGGGGTCACACCAGATACTGAAAGCAAAGGTTCACATACTTTTGCCACTCACAGATATGTAATATTGGATCATTTTCCTCAGTAAATAAATGACCAAGTAGAATATTTTTGTCTCATTTGTTTAACTGGGTTCTCTTTATCTACTTTTAGGACTTGTGTGAAAATCTGATGATGTTTTAGGTCATATTTATGCAGAAATATAGAAAATTCTAAAGGGTTCACAAACTTTCAAGCACCACTGTACAGTGATAAAGTAGAAGTAGACATAGGTTACCAATTAAGCCTTTCAGTATTGTATTAAATATATACATATATATATATATTTTTCCCCCAAACAGAATTCATTAACAAACTAAAATACATTATATTTTTCTGTCATTGACCATTGTAGGCTATATTAATTTCAAAGAAACAATCAGAGATGACAGATGCCATCAAAAATAATTTCTAACAATTGCATCCCTTACTACACGTCCAGTCTGTCCCACATTCTGACAAAACGCCAGAGGTTGGTCTGGTTCTTCAACAGGCTCAGGTGCATCATAAACGTTGTCACAGAGAGACACATTGCGTCTGGTAGCGATGTTGTGTAGGACAATACATGCAAGTATTATTTTACATGCTACCTGTGGTTTCACTCATAAGTAGTTAAGGCATGCAAAGTGTCTCTTTAGAACTCCATTTAAATGCTCAATTGAGCATCTTGTTTTGCAATGAGCAGTGTTGAAGCGTGCCTGAGCAGGTGTGGCTGCTGCAAGAAAAGGACTCATTAGCCATGGTAGGAGTGGATAGGCACTGTCTCCTAATATTATGCCATCCGGTTGGTTAGTTTGGAGCTCTCTGTATAAAGCACTCTCCCTCAGGATACGTGCATCATGAACAGACCCAGGCCACTTCAACACAGTTTGTGATGGTTAGGTCAGCGTCGCCCACAAGTTGAATGTTGATACTACGCCTCCCCTTTCGGTTGATGTACTCCCAATCCCTTTCATGAGGTGCTTGGATATGCACATGTGTGCAGTCAATAAACCCAATAGTATTGGGCATGTTCCCCAAAAGAAAAAACTTGTGCTTGGTCTGTGCAATCTGGTCATCCTTTGGAAATGAAACAAACTGATTGACCAGGCTGGCCAATGCAGTTGACACAGCTTTCACGACATCACTCACAGTTGACTTGTCTACTCCTATATTGTCACCAACAACTTGGTAGAAAGTCCCAGATGCATAGAAGCGCAGAGCAATGAGGACCTGTTCTTCCACGGACAGACTGTGACTGCTTCGGGTTGTCCGTTGAAATTTTGGCCTGACAAGGTCTGCAATGTACATAATATCTGCATTCCCAAAGCGAAAGTGAGCATACATTTCTTCAGTGGTGTATTGCTCGAGTAGTTTTGCACGCTCAATATACACCCTTTGATGGTATCCTCTTCCTCCAACATGGTGGTAGCGATGGACAGTACCTGCCATTTCAGTGTCTCTCTGTAAGTCCTCTGAGAGAGGCTGAATATAAGATGGTTGTCAAATACCCACCCACTCATTAGTTGATGTCCTTCAGCTTGTGTTCAATTACATCAATCATGTCCAAAGCTGGGGCGGCACGGTGATGTAGTGGTTAGCGCTGCCGCCTCACAGCAAGAAGGTCCGGGTTCGAGCCCCGTGGCCGGTGAGGGCCTTTCTGTGTGGAGTTTGCATGTTCTCCCTGTGTCCGCATGGGTTTCCTCCGGGTGCTCCGGTTTCCCCCACAGTCCAAAGACATGCAGGTTAGGTTAACTGGTGACTCTAAATTGACCGTAGGTGTGAATGTGAGTGTGAATGGTTGTCTGTGTCTATGTGTCAGCCCTGTGATGACCTGGCGACTTGTCCAGGGTGTACCTCGCCTTTCGCCCGTAGTCAGCTGGGATAGGCTCCAGCTTGCCTGCGACCCTGTAGAACAGGATAAAGCGGCTAGAGATAATGAGATGAGATGAGATGAGATGTCCAAAGCCTATGAATACTCTGTTCACTGCAACAGATGAGGTGGAACCATGGACTCAAAAGGACCTAATTTCATTGTTGCAGAAACCCATGCACTGCTGGAGGGTGTTAAGCACCATTATGCCTCAATAATAGGAAGTTCTAGTTCAGGTGCAATAGTAACTAACAAAAAGAAGAAAGACATTTGGATTGAAATCACCCAGAATGTGAATGCAATGGGCTCTGGCCAGAAGAGGACCTTGGATCAAGTGAAATTTAGATGGAAGAATCTGAGGGCCAGAGCAACAAAGGACCTCGCTGAAGTAAAAAACACCCAAACGGGCAACAAACCCTTTAAGAAAGGTGAATACACAGATGTGGTTCTGGACATTATTGGAGGTGAGAACTCTAATGCTCTGCATGGGATTCAAGGTGTTGTAGGGGATGGTGAGCCAACTGTAGAGGAAAGTGAGCCAGTTCCCCTTAATGAGGAGGAAACAGTTATTCTAGATCTCAGCCCTGTTACGGAAGAACAACCTGTATCCTCACAGTTAGAGCCAGCAGTCACAGGAGCTCAGAAAATATCCTTGAAGCGTCCTTTGCCAAATAAGAATGATGATGCCTATCAATTACTACTTAAAAGAGAAACTGAAAGGGCAGAAACACAGATACTCCTGGCAGAGGAACAAATCAAACTGCAGCAAACCAAAGCAAAACTTCAGATCCTCATCCTGAAAGCAGGCCTTGAAAATGCTGCTCTTCCCTCCTCATCTGAAGAAGAACCCTGTGAATAGGACATTTTTTTTTAATTTTTTAATTTAAGATATTTTCAAAATAGTCACAATGTATTTGTTAATGTATTTTTTATTTGTTGTTGCTCAGAGGAGGTTGTAAAAGCAATTATGAACAAAAGTGGGTCTTTTTGTGGGTTATTTTTGTGTTTTGTCTCAAAATAAAATATACTAAGTAACTTTAAAAACGGGGCGGCACGGTGGTGTAGTGGTTAGCGCTGTCGCCTCACAGCAAGAAGGTCCTGGGTTCGAGCCCCGTGGCCGGCGAGGGCCTTTCTGTGCGGAGTTTGCATGTTCTCCCCGTGTCCGCGTGGGTTTCCTCCGGGTGCTCCGGTTTCCTCCACAGTCCAAAGACATGCAGGTTAGGTTAACTGGGGACTCTAAATTGAGCGTAGGTGTGAATGTGAGTGCGAATGGTTGTCTGTGTCTATGTGTCAGCCCTGTGATGACCTGGCGACTTGTCCAGGGTGTACCCCGCCTTTCGCCCGTAGTCAGCTGGGATAGGCTCCAGCTTGCCTGCGACCCTATAGAAGGATAAAGCGGCTAGAGATAATGTGATGTGATGTGATGTGTATGTAATGCACACACATCTTGAAACATCGATAAAGAACATTTATTGTCAAACTCAAGAATTAATTCACAATAAAAAAATTCAAAGTGACAGTTGGTCCATGTTCGGACCGTCATGCTGGAGATTCTGGGTCCGTGTCGTCCAGGGGTCTCAGCAGCAGTGACTGAGGGGGTCAGGAATCTGTCACGGAGGTGAGCTAGCCTGATGTGCTGATCCTGAACTGGCGTCGTGACTCGAGGCTGACCAGGGCGTGGACGATCCCTGGTGCTCCCTGTCTGTCTGTAACGCTGACTCAAACGGGAAATGGTCGAATGATGAACACCGAAGTGCCGGGCGACCTCTGTCTGTGTACTTCCGGCACGCAACATCCCGATGGCCTGTTCACGTTGATTTTGGCTTCGGCGTGGCATCTTCAATAATGACAATTTTCCCATCATTTCCCCCGGGTATTTATAGGCAAGATTGTGTGTGTACAGTGTATGCAAAATTTGTTTGAAAATTAAAGCCTGTCCATGTCATTGACTACCCGAGTCATATTGTACGTTATTGAGTACAACTCCCTTAAATTCTGATTTGAGCACAGATTTGGAACTTATTCGGGCGGAACGCAGTTATTTTTCCATTGTGATATATTTCTTTTCTTCTTGAGATAAACTCAGCACGAATTCAGCAAGTTTTATCAATGTGCGTTTTTAAAGTTACTTAGTGTACATTTAAGTGACCCCATATTGGCTCTTCCACCTGTTCTTTACATACCTGGTAGCCCACATTGTGATATGCTGTCCCATTTAGAGCATTGGTTATCTGGATTAGGTAATCTTGAAAACGGTGTATCTGAATTAGCGTGATCCAATCCAATGTTGCTTTCAAAAACCGGCATAAAAGTAAGAAGGATTACCTGATCCTGGATAGCAAAAAATGTGATTTGGAAATACGGATCATTTTGATCCAGATTAAATTTTTTGAAGAACTGGCCCCAAGTGATAATAGGAATTATTCTATCCACGTTCACTGGATATCAGCAATCGTGCGCTCTGATTGGCTACTCTACTCTACTACTAGACTGTCAGCTCATATACCGTGAGTAGAGAAAAACAAAATGGCGACGCATGTTGCTGAACCAACCGAGGATGAAATAAAAACTACTCGCAAACAAAACCCAAAAAAATACAAGAAAAGCAATAAAATATGGAATAAAAAGTATTTGATGGTAAGGACGTATCTTTTTTTTTTTTCAAGAATTCTTATTGTAGCGTTTTTCACAAATCGCTCCTGTCGTTTCACCGGTTTGTTTGCATTCTAAGCGGAAATTATTTTGCTGGATGTTTTGTATACAGTTTTTATTTAGCGAATTTGCTAAAAATAAAAATGCTCCATTTCTCAAAATCCAGTGAATGTGGATAGAATAAGAGAGTTATTCCATTCAATCTCGTCACACATGGTTTATAGCCAACTCGGCGCTACGCGCGTCATTGGCTATCAGCTCATGTACGACTCAATTTCGTGGAATAACTGTTAATTCACTTGTTTCTCAGCCATTCCACAGCATTAAAGGGGCCGGCTCACCCTCACCCTTCCCAGAAGCCTCTGCGCCAAGTCGCGAGTCACCATTTTCACATCCATGGATATTCCACTGTTTTGGGGGAAAGAAAAAAAAAGAATTCCCAACAATCTGGTCACATCCTAAGCCATAGATCATAAATTGTAACATGAAATTGAAGATATTATCCAAGTAGTTATATTTTCAATAATTTACACCAAACCATTCCGTTTTCATATGGTCTGTTCTAATGGACCAGAACCGGCCTCGGTTATCTCGCGGGAAGCCAAGAAGGAAAGAAAACATCAGGCATATTCTACTCAAAACTTCCACATCTGAAACGCAGATGAAGAAAAAGTTTGAGATGGATTTAGACAGGATTGCTAACAGTGAAATTGCAGATGTTTTGCTGCACAGCAAACTAGCAAAGTCACAGTCACATGACTTCAAATAAAAACGAAGCACTGGATTCTGGGAAGGGTGAGGCAACCTTTTAAATATAAGGGTTAAAAAGAGCAATGTGTTGTTCATGTGAGCATTGGCAAATAGTTGTGACATATTAGTAAGTGGAATAAATAACTTTGTGACTTCCATCCATCCATCCATCCATTATCTCTAGCCGCTTTATCCTGTTCTACAGGGTCGCAGGCAAGCTGGAGCCTATCCCAGCTGACTACGGGCGAAAGGCGGGGTACACCCTGGACAAGTCGCCAGGTCATCACAGGGCTGACACATAGACACAGACAACCATTCACACTCACATTCACACCTACGGTCAATTTAGAGTCACCAGTTAACCTAACCTGCATGTCTTTGGACTGTGGGGGAAACCGGAGCACCCGGAGGAAACCCACGCGGACACGGGGAGAACATGCAAACTCCGCACAGAAAGGCCCCCGCTGGCTGCTTGGCTCGAACCCAGGACCTTCTTGCTGTGAGGCGACAGTGCTAACCACTACACCACCATGCCGTGCCACTTTGTGACTTGTTACTGGAAAATAAACAATAAAGGGGATGGTTTTCTTATAGCAGTACATCATCATGTTTTATTCCTTATATATTATATAGACAGGCGGCACGGTGGTGTAGTGGTTAGCGCTGTTGCCTCACAGCAAGAAGGTCCGGGTTCGAGCCCCGTGGCCGGCGAGGGCCTTTCTGTGTGGAGTTTGCATGTTCTCCCCGTGTCCGCGTGGGTTTCCTCCGGGTGCTCCGGTTTCCCCCACAGTCCAAAGACATGCAGGTTAGGTTAACTGGTGACTCTAAATTGACCGTAGGTGTGAATGTGAGTGTGAATGGTTGTCTGTGTCTATGTGTCAGCCCTGTGATGACCTGGCGACTTGTCCAGGGTGTACCCCGCCTTTCACCCATAGTCAGCTGGGATAGGCTCCAGCTTGCCTGCGACCCTGTAGAACAGGATAAAGCGGCTAGAGATAATGAGATGAGATATTATATAGACCTGTGTTTTACTGGAAAATATTTTTCATCTGAGCTCCATCCAGGACATTTCTCTTTATGTCACTCGTGAGGAAATCGATGAATTGTTTTGAGATATTTGGGTCCTTTTTGTTTGTGAATGTGTCGATATAATAAAAAGAAAATCACACACTGGCTTGAAGATATACCTTCTCGTGCTGAAAAACACATTTTTCATACAAAATACATCGTGGATCTGAGTGACATATTTAAATAATATTGGCTGGCGTTGAGTGGTCTATCAGATATATTTCATTCAGCTAGCATGATACTGAACAAGTCGAAGACAAGCTATCTGATATACCACGAAGAAAAGCCAGCCAATATTATTATTATTATTATTATTATTATTATTATACATTCCTTTTGGGTGTTCAACGCATCTTTCTCTTTCAAAATTCTCTCAAAATGTTCTGTATTTAATGAAGCAAACCTGGCGACCATGTTTGTTTACAAATTGTCACAGTCGCTCGCTAGCGCTGAAGTTTTAATCCTCTGACATGTCCCTTTTCCAGTTTTTTGATGTCCGTTGGTCTGTTTTTCTCTTGTAAATATGTGTGAAGAATATCTAATGAAGTTTTGGTAGCCTTTCAGGTGTTCAACGCATCTTTGTTTTTCCCGGCGAACAAAGAAATGTTTCTGCACACGCGCAGCAGAAAATTTTCTCATTAAATATTTGCATCAGCGCCGACGATGTGACATCATGTTGTCTTGACAACCATGCAATATCGTAAACCATATCCAACGCTCATTCTCTATTGGGTAGAGTGATGTACAGTAATACACGTAGGATAAATGATATGCTAACAATATTCCATGCTATCAAACCAAATGAATGAAACCTGCAAGAAGTTAATAGAACACATGTTTTCATTCCATCGAAAAAGTGTCCTGTATGTATAATAATTCCTGATATTTTACTCCGGCAACGTCACTCCCAGTGTTTTCCCGCTGACTAGACGTGCGTTTATAAAATGGCAAACCGGTTCAAAATTAACTTGCGTTTTTGTGTGTGTTTGTGTCCATATAAAGAAATATAAAGAATGTTACATGGTGGTGCAAAGATATGACGTTTATCTTCTTACGTTGAAAATATTTTCACTCGTTCACTTTGTTCACTCATGAAATATACAACCCTGATTCCAAAAAAGTTGGGACAAAGTACGAATTGTAAATAAAAACGGAATGCAATCATTTACAAATCTCAAAAACTGATATTGTATTCACAATAGAACATAGACAACATATCAAATGTCGAAAGTGAGACATTTTGAAATTTCATGCCAAATATTGGCTTATTTGAAATTTCATGACAGCAACACATCTCAAAAAAGTTGGGACAGGGGCAATAAGAGGCTGGAAAAGTTAAAGGTACAAAAAAGGAACAGCTGGAGGACCAAATTGCAACTCATTAGGTCAATTGGCAATAGGTCATTAACATGACTGGGTATAAAAAGAGCATCTTGGAGTGGCAGCGGCTCTCAGAAGTAAAGATGGGAAGAGGATCACCAATCCCCCTAATTCTGCGCCGACAAATAGTTGAGCAATATCAGAAAGGAGTTCGACAGTGTAAAATTGCAAAGAGTTTGAACATATCATCATCTACAGTGCATAATATCATCAAAAGATTCAGAGAATCTGGAAGAATCTCTGTGCGTAAGGGTCAAGGCCGGAAAACCATACTGGGTGCCCGTGATCTTCGGGCCCTTAGACGGCACTGCATCACATACAGGCATGCTTCTGTATTGGAAATCACAAAATGGGCTCAGGAATATTTCCAGAGAACATTATCTGTGAACACAATTCACCGTGCCATCCGCCGTTGCCAGCTAAAACTCTATAGTTCAAAGAAGAAGCCGTATCTAAACACGATCCAGAAGCGCAGACGTCTTCTCTGGGCCAAGGCTCATTTAAAATGGACTGTGGCAAAGTGGAAAACTGTTCTGTGGTCAGACGAATCAAAATTTGAAGTTCTTTATGGAAATCAGGGACGCCGTGTCATTCGGACTAAAGAGGAGAAGGATGACCCAAGTTGTTATCAGCGCTCAGTTCAGAAGCCTGCATCTCTGATGGTATGGGGTTGCATTAGTGCGTGTGGCATGGGCAGCTTACACATCTGGAAAGACCCCATCAATGCTGAAAGGTATATCCAGGTTCTAGAGCAACATATGCTCCCATCCAGACGACGTCTCTTTCAGGGAAGACCTTGCATTTTCCAACATGACAATGCCAAACCACATACTGCATCAATTACAGCATCATGGCTGCGTAGAAGAAGGGTCCGGGTACTGAACTGGCCAGCCTGCAGTCCAGATCTTTCACCCATAGAAAACATTTGGCGCATCATAAAACGGAAGATACGACAAAAAAGACCTAAGACAGTTGAGCAACTAGAATCCTACATTAGACAAGAATGGGTTAACATTCCTATCCCTAAACTTGAGCAACTTGTCTCCTCAGTCCCCAGACGTTTACAGACTGTTGTAAAGAGAAAAGGGGATGTCTCACAGTGGTAAACATGGCCTTGTCCCAACTTTTTTGAGATGTGTTGTTGTCATGAAATTTAAAATCACCTAATTTTTCTCTTTAAATGATACATTTTCTCAGTTTAAACATTTAATATGTCATCTATGTTCTATTCTGAATAAAATATGGAATTTTGAAACTTCCACATCATTGCATTCCGTTTTTATTTACAATTTGTACTTTGTCCCAACTTTTTTGGAATCGGGGTTGTACGTCCACCACTCGAAGATAAACTTCATATCATTTACGAACTGATTTAGCATATCACAGCAGTTGGGCTAAATACTTATACAAGAAAAAAATATCTTTTTTTTTCATTTGTAAATAATGTTGCAAACTATATTGATATTTTCTGCAGTTTAATTTATGTCTGACTTTCACTTCGATTCCTGACACAGATTTCCAAAGTCAGTTTCAGTCCAGACTCTAACACTACCAATGTGTTGAAGTTCAGGAGGGGTAAATACTTATGCAAAGCACTGTATACTCAGGACGTTACCCTATGTTTTATTAACTACATACTGAGAATTTCCGAATAAACCAATGTATTAAAATAAGCGTGACATTTTGGGTGGCGGATCGATGCTTGACAATGTTTCCAGTAAAGTGTCTTAATGTCTGTGTATATATGTGGTGTATAAATATATCTATAAATATGGTATAATAATGTGGTATAGCTGCTTTAGTCAGGCTTGATTTGAGTCAGCACCAGATGGAGTTTCCCAGATTCGGTGCGTGCGGCTTTCAGCGACTCAGCCTACGTTGTAGCTTGCACTGATTAATTAAATCATCACTGGAGCGATAGAAGCGTCATTGGCCAAAGCATGAGAAACATGCTACCGTATCATGCTGTAGATTTTCATTTCGGACAAAAGGAACAAGACGTTCTGCGAATGCAACCTTGTCCTAAATATAATTCGGTTGTGCCGCTGTTTGATCCATCAGATCCGAACCTGACGACATCATAACATGACGACGAGATATTAAATAAAATCATACGTCTATGAAAAAAGAAATACTCTACAGTGATATGTTTTACTGCCAAATCACTTAATTCATCCCAACAGTGAGGTCTGGAACAATAACGACAGCTGAGGTATGATGTATCATCATAAGGTTTATTGGTACAGTGACATACAGTACATTATGGCAATAGAAATGACTTCTGTCTTTCCGATCAGAAATAAAAAAAAAAAAAAAAAAATCTGTGTCATGTCCTTGACCGACAGATGAACTATGTTCACTTAAACATGAAGACAGTACACATAAAAAAAAAATACTTTCCTGCAATATTGGTAGAAAGATGTGTATAAGATCATTCCAAAACACACTGGCACAGTTGAGCACGTGAAATATATATATTTTTTTAATACAAAAAGTGAAATGATAGACAACAGAGGAGGTCCAATCATAAAGACATCAGTCCCTGATCTCCAGCCTCCCGTCCCGGATCCTCCAGCTCCACGGCATGTTGCAGGAGGAGCCTCGTCTGTGTTGTGGAACGTGGACGGAGTCAGGGGCAGGGACACAGCGCAGGAAGAGACCAGCATCCTGTACCGGCTTATCATGGGGCACCAGAGAACCGTCCTCACTCTGCAGACTGAACACACTCTCGGATATCTGCCAAAGATGAGCACGGACACGTCAGCACGCGAATGTTCAGAGAGTGATTTTGAACTCCTTTGTATACGCTCCTTTGTCTTCTTACCTGATCACTGATTCCTATAGCGATGTGACCCACTTTTACGCGGGGGGTTTCACGGATACGGAGGCATCGCCCGTTGAAGTCCCGGATGCAAACGTCCACTCCTGAACGCACAGAAAGAAAATCTCGGCTTGGTATGACATATAATGCGCTTGACTCATTTCTCTAAACCTAAATCTAACACCTGGTCATATGATTCATCACTCACCCTCAAAGCAGCGAGGTGGGGGCTGGTGGGCGGGGCCAAGCCAATCCATACTGAAGCTCTGGCCGTCCGATTGGCTGTTGTAGGAAAACACACCTGAGCTGAGGTCGTCCCCGGGGCCAACTGACCAGCGGCCGGAGTCCTGGAAGAAGGAGAGACAGAAGGAAAAAACACATATAAGATAATTTAAAAAAAGCATATTTAACTTCCAATCAATCACGTTAATTTAATCATAAAAAAAAAATCCAAAATTATATGCACTGTTTGAAATGCAACAAGCTAATGCTTATTTATTTTTTTAAGATTTAAAAGTGGGCGGCACGGTGGTGTAGTGGTTAGCGCTGTCGCCTCACAGCAAGAAGGTCCGGGTTCGAGCCCCGTGGCCGGCGAGGGCCTTTCTGTGTGGAGTTTGCATGTTCTCCCCGTGTCCGCGTGGGTTTCCTCCGGGTGCTCCGGTTTCCCCCACAGTCCAAAGACATGCAGGTTAGGTTAACTGGTGACTCTAAATTGAGCGTAGGTGTGAATGTGAGTGTGAATGGTTGTCTGTGTCTATGTGTCAGCCCTGTGATGACCTGGCGACTTGTCCAGGGTGTACCCCGCCTTTCGCCCGTAGTCAGCTGGGATAGGCTCCAGCTTGCCCGCGACCCTGTAGAACAGGATAAAGTGGCTACAGATAATGAGATGAGATGAGATTTAAAAGTACTTTTATGGAGGTGTCGTGGCTCAGGTGGATAAGGCGCCATACCATAAATCCGGGGACCTGGGTTTGATTCCGACCTGAGGTCATTTCCCGATCTGTCTCTACACTGTCCTATCTAATAAAGGTGGAAAAAGCCCCCCAAAAAATCTAAAAATAAAAGTACTTTTATTACTGTGTTAAATGGGATTAGCAGATCTGTCTTTTCTTACTTTATAATAATTACACATCTGATCAAAATCTAATTTGCAAACTTTTTTTTTTTTCTTCCTGACACCATGGTTCAGAATTTCTTGAGAAATTATTTTAGGAACAGCATGACATTTAAAGAACTCATGGTTGAGATATTGTGGATTTTTAAGGCTTACAAAGAATTTTTCAAGAAGTAAAACTGTTGCGCATCTATTCAAGATATTTAAAACGCTATATTACAAATGTTTTCAAAAAGCATTTCCCCATTATTAAAAAAAACAAAAACACAAACGTATCACTCATTCAGTTGAGCTGTGACCCTGATGTAGACAGACTTTTATGCAAAATTCAGAGACCAAATAAACAACTATCAGAGAACAGAGATTTTAAAGGTTTGAGGAAGTGTGGACTTTCCAGACAGAAGGAATGCAGAAGTGTAAATCCACACTGTTTATTGGATATCGGTTTATACCCTAACATGACAAGTCTCACAAAGTGAGGAATCATGTGCTTCAACGGACAAACAAGCCTCTGAACCTGACAGTAATTATTAGCCAATACTGAAAAGAATTGATACGTCAGGAAATGATGGACTCATTTCAGAGATTTTACAAGAAATGAGGCCTCCTACAGTTTTCTGGTAACAACCAGAAACACCATAACAAAACACACACACCAGCTTGTACTGTTACTGTTATCTGCACTAATTCTGATTAATCTAATCTGCAAGCGAAAAGTGGGTTTCCTCATATCACGCACTGTCCTGATGTGCTGATTCCGTGTGTGTGTGTGTGTTTACCTTTTTGTCTCCTGGCTCTCTGCTAGAAAGGCAGTCACTACCCAGGCAGGAAAGAAGTTGCTCCTGTAACTCGGCCGAATGTGGCTGAGACAGGCTGCTCAGGAAAAACTCTACAGACAACAAGAGAGCTTGTGTTTACAGAATTTTTTGAAAAAAGTAAAAAAAAAAATTTTGAGGACATAGTGAATATAAGTGTAAGGTACTAGGTCACAGTGAATATGTGTAGGGTACTAGGTCACAGTGAATATAAGTGTAGGGTACTAGGTCACAGTGAATATAAGTGTAGGGTACTAGGTCACAGTGAATATAAGTGTAGGGTACTAGGGCACAGTGAATATAAATGTAGGGTACTAGGGCACAGTGAATATAAGTGTAGGGTACTAGGGCACAGTGAATATAAATGTAGGGTACTAGGGCATAGTGAATATAAGTGTAGGGTACTAGGGCATAGTGAATATAAGTGTAAGGTACTAGGGTATAGTGAATATAAGTGTAGGGTACTAGGGCATAGTGAACATAAGTATAGGGTACTAGGGCATAGTGAATATAAGTATAGGGTACTAGGGCATAGTGAATATAAGTGTAGGGTACTAGGTCACAGTGAACATAAATGTAGGGTGCTAGGTCACAGTGAATATAAGTGTACGGTACTAGGGAATAGTGAATATAAGTATAGGGTACTAGGTCACAGTGAATATAAGTGTAGGGTACTAGGTCACAGTGAATATAAGTATAGGGTACTAGGGCATAGTGAATATAAGTGTAGGGTACTAGGGCATAGTGAATATAAGTGTAAGGTACTAGGGTATAGTGAATATAAGTGTAGGGTACTAGGGCATAGTGAACATAAGTATAGGGTACTAGGGCATAGTGAATATAAGTATAGGGTACTAGGGCATAGTGAATATAAGTGTAGGGTACTAGGTCACAGTGAACATAAATGTAGGGTGCTAGGTCACAGTGAATATAAGTATAGGGTGCTAGGGCATAGTGAATATAAGTGTAGGGTACTAGGGAATAGTGAATATAAGTATAGGGTACTAGGTCACAGTGAATATAAGTATAGGGTACTAGGGCATAGTGAATATAAGTGTAGGGTACTAGGGTATAGTGAATATAAGTGTAGGGTACTAGGGCATAGTGAACATAAGTATAGAGTACTAGGGCATAGTGAATATAAGTATAGGGTACTAGGGCATAGTGAATATAAGTGTAGGGTACTAGGTCACAGTGAACATAAATGTAGGGTGCTAGGTCACAGTGAATATAAGTATAGGGTGCTAGGGCATAGTGAATATAAGTGTAGGGTACTAGGGAATAGTGAATATAAGTATAGGGTACTAGGTCACAGTGAATATAAGTGTAGGGTACTAGGGTATAGTGAATATAAGTGTAGGGTACTAGGTCACAGTGAATATAAATGTAGGGTACTAGGGCATAGTGAATATAAGTGTAGGGTACTAGGGTATAGTGAATATAAGTGTAGGGTACTAGGGTATAGTGAACATAAGTGTAGGGTACTAGGGAATAGTGAATATAAGTGTAGGGTACTAAGGCATAGTGAATATAAGTGTAGGGTACTAGGGTATAGTGAATATAAGTGTAGGGTACTAGGGTATAGTGAATATAAGTGTAGGGTACTAGGGCATAGTGAACATAAGTATAGAGTACTATGGCATAGTGAATATAAGTATAGGGTACTAGGGCATAGTGAATATAAGTGTAGGGTACTAGGTCACAGTGAACATAAATGTAGGGTGCTAGGTCACAGTGAATATAAGTATAGGGTGCTAGGGCATAGTGAATATAAGTGTAGGGTAATTGGGCATAGTGAATATAAGTGTAGGGTATTAGGGCATAGTGAATATAAGTGTAGGGTACTAGGGCATAGTGAATATAAGTGTAGGGTATTAGGGCATAGTGAACATAATTGTAGGGTACTAGGGCATAGTGAATATAAATGTAGGGTACTAGGTCACAGTGAACGTAACTGTAGGGTACTAGGGCATAGTGAATATAAGTGTAGGGTACTAGGTCACAGTGGATATAAATGTAGGGTACTAGGGCATAGTGAATATAAGTGTAGGGTACTAGGGCATAGTGAATATAAGTGTAGGGTACTCGGGCTTAGTAAATCTAAATGTAGGGTACTAGGGGATCATTATGCCCTAGTACCCTATACTTACATTCACTATGACCCTAATTCTATGGTACTAGGGCATAGTGAATATAAGTATAGGGTACAAGGGCATAGTAAATATAAATGTAGGGTACTAGGGCAGAGTGAAGACTGACCCCTCTCAAGTTTGCGTAGCTCCTGCTCTGTGGGTTTGTGGGACTCGTGAGGTGGAGAATGTAAGTAGAGCGGTGAAGGTGGAGAAACGTAGCTCTCTTTTCTCAGCACAATCTCTTCCTCCCTGTCATTCTCCACCTTTACATCATCCACTTTTTCCACTCGCTGTTTACGGCACTTCGGCTCCGCCCTCAGTCCAGCCCGCTCTCTCCACTCCTGCCCTGGGCCCATCCACTGCTGCACAGAGCTATCAGAGAAGTGGCTGGGCACACACCTTTCTGGCTTCCCAATTGGCTTTTGATAGGCTCCTCCCCTTGCTGGGCTCCGAAGACCTCCCACTGCAGGGACGCACACGAACAGTCAGTGAAGACTACGGAACTACAGTGACGATATTATCCTGAATATGACGTGAAATTATACACGTGTAAAAAACATCCGTTTGGAGTACATATCGCAGTGTGTATATACATAAACTTACATTGTTTAAGCGCTTTAGCCGTTTGAACTCTGAGATCCTTGGCTGAGGCTCTTCGGCTCGGCTCTCTCTGCAGTCCCCGCTTGATGACATCAGCAGTATGAGGGCTGCAGTTGGGTGGTATCTCTCTCAGGGGCGGCGGCTCTTTGGCTATCTGCATCGACACGTTTATTACAATCAGCATGACCCACAAGGGCTGAACGCAAACGTGTGTTGTGAACAGAAAACAGCTTACTTTTCATGTAATAAATAACCGAGCGGAACACTTGGCGTTACGCTTACTTTGAGGTAGAGAGGGCGGGAGTAGTAGCGCGTCCACGGCTGGCAGCCGTTGAGCATGTGCAGTAGCATGCAACAGCTGCTCCACACGTCCACCTTGGCACAGCGCTTCTCTCCACGTGCCACCTCAGGAGCCATGTGAGTCTCCGTCCCCTTCAGAGCTACACACACACACACACACAAAGACATACCTGGTCATCCAATCTGCAACATGGTCTTCACTCAATGTTTTTAACGTTGAATTGTTATTAAAGTTACCTTGAGACGGACTGAATCCATACGGGTCGAGTCGCTCTGACTCACCAAAGTCACACAGGAAGGTGTTTTTCCCATCCTCGGACAACAACACGTTATCCACTGAAAAGACAGACAACGGACCGATTTTAAAACCAAAACTTTTCAGTCATTCCTAATTCCTAATTCGCATCATTACTCCTGCTTAAAATCAATCTAAAATGCAGAATTGGAAAGGAAAATAATGTACCGCTGTGCTAGAAAACGAACACGTATTCAGACCCGACACTTTTTCGATGGAATAAAAACGTGTTCTATTCCCTTCTAGCGAGTTCCGTTCATTTGGTCTGGCAGCATGCAATATTGTTAGCATATCGCTTATCCTACGTCCATTACGTCACTCTAACCCAATGGAGAATGAGCGTTGAATACGGTTTACGATATTGCATGGCTGTCAAGACAACATGACATCGCACATCAGAGACGCAAAACTTCCGCGCTAGCGACAATTTGCAAACAAACACGGCCGCCAGGTTTGTTCCGTTAAATACGGAAGATTTTGAAAGAGAAAGACGCTTCAAACACCCAAAAGGAATACGTACGTACTGTATAATAACGATAATAATATCAGCAGGCCTTTTTTTCCATGGTATATCAGATATTCAGCTGGCATGATATTGATCGAGTCGAAGAGGAGTTACACCGTATATCTGATATCCCACTCGATGCCAGACAATATTATTTAAATATTGAATGCTCATACAAAGGTAATGCAGGATGCTGACTTTATACTGCGCTAGAAAGAAAGAGGAGCTTCGTCTGAATCGTATGATGTATCACATTTGAAAGAATAAGCTCAGAATTGGCAGAAATATAAAAGTACGTCCAGGCGTGTCTTGGTCTATGTCGGCTTTAGAGGGTTAAAGACGCAACCCTTTGTAGCCAGGATGTGTTGAGTCAAGTTGTGTGTGTGGGGGGGAGGCAGCCAATATTATCTCATTCTCATCTCATTATCTCTAGCCGCTTTATCCTGTTCTACAGGGTCGCAGGCAAGCCGGAGCCTATCCCAGCTGACTACGGGCGAAAGGCGGGGTGCACCCTGGACAAGTCGCCAGGTCATCACAAGGCTGACGCATAGACACAGACAACCATTCACACTCACATTCACACCTACGGTCAATTTAGGCCGAATCCCATTTCACCCCTTGGACATACCCCTTGGCCCTTCCCCTCCATTTTGCGCGTTCACGTGAAGGGGTAGGGGTATCCCAATCCCAGTTAACGCGGAGGGGTAGGGGAAGGGGGAGGGCTTCTGTACCCCTCCAAACGGAGATTTTCCTGGAGCTGACTCCGAACGAAGGGGTTTGAGTGATTTCCCACAATGCCATGCGGATTTCAGCGAGATTTCATGCGGATTTCAGAAAGATGGCGGTTCCCGCGGTGAAAGATTGTCATAAATGTATTTTCTCCATTATTTACGTGTTTTAAGTTGTTATCCAGAGGAAACACGCCGCTTGATTCGCTTTCGAGCTGAGAATGAGCAGCGATTTCTGAAATCCAAGCTGCTGCTAAAAAGCTTTGGGAGTGAGTATTGTTTTCGGTTGCTTGACTGCGTACGTTTTGTTCTGTTATTCTCGCTTTTATCGTTTACATGAGTGTTCTGACACCTCATTCTGTCGGATGTGGTGCACGAAGCGCCAAAGATATCCCATTCAGTGGTGTTAGTTAACAAATCACACCCTGCCAGCAGAGATTTCTGGTTCTGCCTCTGGCTCTGACTGTAGCGGCTGGTCGCAGCCAGTGACGCATTTGGTCGCGTTTTGCTAACGTAAACGCTGACGGAGGTACGCGATGACGTATGCGATCGTTGAAGGGCTATCCCAATACGTAGGGGTTGAATTTCAAGCCCTATCCCTTGTAGCTCAGTTTCAAGGGGAAGGGCCAAGGGGAAGGGGGAGGGGAAGAAATTAGAATTGGGATTGGGCCTTAGAGTCACCAGTTAACCTAACCTGCATGTCCTACGCAGACACGGGGAGAACATGCAAACTCCGCACAGAAAGGCCCTCGCCGGCCACGGGGCTCGAACCCGGACCTTCTTGCTGTGAGGCGACAGCGCTAACCACTACACCACCGTGCCGCCTATTATTATTATTATTTGTTATGGTCTTTTAGATGATACTGATAACTCGTGCACAAAGAAATGAACCAACAAAGATGCACTTAAAGCTGTCTTAATTTGGAGTGTGTGTGTGTGCGTGCGTGCCGAGGTCACATCGAGGTTGCGTGTCTCGATTGGCAAGTGAATGAAAGACTTCTGCAGGATTACACTGAAGTAATTAAGCCAACTCTTCCCAGAAATCAGGTGCTTTGCTCAGTCATTGGTTCGTTCCAGGAAGGTGTGTGGGAAAAAAAAAAATGCTTTCGGTTTCCATGTCATGACCGGACTACAGTATAAACCTGATGGCCCACACAAACAAGGCCTTTGTTGTTTCTTTGCTGAGCCCAACGCGAGAGGGCGCTCCAGACGACACATGGTGGAGAGAGAGAGAGAGAGAGAGAGAGAGAAGCCAGCTTTCTTGCCTTCCTAAATATTCTCTCAAAGGTGTGTATTCAAGACCGAAACGTTCATACCATAGAGTAATGTCTTCACAGTTTTTTAAAACAAATGGATCCTCTTTACGTCTCTTTATGTTCGCTTTCCTCTGACTGTTGATATCATCTCATTCCCTCCTCCCTTCTGCACTGTTCATGAGTCACTCTGGGAAATTCCCAGCTTTCGTCTCAGTCACACACACACACTCTCTCTCTCTCTCTCTCTCTCTCTCTTTCTTTCTCTCACTATCATTCTTTAACTCACACACACACACACACACACATCAGACTGCCCTCATTCTCACCACAGGTGCTGTATTCTGTGCCCCACCCGATTCCTCAGAAAAGCCATTAAAAAAAAAAAAAAAAAAGCCACAGAACAAAACAACTGAAGTGTTGTTACACTATAGTAACATCCCATCCCCTTTTTAATCTTTTCATCACAACACCTTGGAACCCATCGTTCTAATAACCAGCTTATTTGCTCTCTGTGATACCGACTTTATCGGAACAGATATTCATCATGGAGGTAATTTTAGTACGACCCCACAGCACAGACGCATATTAACTCATCACTGGCTGGGGTTCTGATCACGCTCGTATTAAAGGCAGTAACCACCGAGGCAATATTAATGCGCTTTGGCGTCTGTGACTGCTTTCCAAGTGACCGGTGTGACACGCACCTTTTCGGCATGATCCGTTTCGAACACATGACTCACCTTCTCAGTTTCAGACCGAAAGCTCTTAAAGACAAATTAAAGAACGACAAATTCGCCGTTTCACACTCTCAAATGTTCCAAAACTGGTGAATGCAAAATGAGTCAAGATCCAAATTTAACCCTCATCATGCCTGAATTCTCTTGAACTCGTATTGGTCAGAAGGTGTTGATTAATGGTTTTCTGTAACAGCAGCTATTGATATTTATGGTCTAATACGGTATCATTTCTAGAGTAACAACTCATTCGCGGCGTGAAAAATGGTCCATGTGAAAAAAAAAAACAAAAAAACCCTAAAATAAAAGCGTTGATGTGGTGAAGTTTTCTGTAAGCAGACGATTTATTTAGAATTTATGGAACGAGTCTCCAGTGAGGCTGGTGAGGGAATGACTGTATAGCTGCTCTAGTTGAAGCGATAATGAGAATTAATTAGTTTTGTCGACGTCGCACAGCATCACCCCGTCTTGATTATTATACCGTACATGCAGGACGCTTTTTCGATGGAATAAAAACACGTGTTCTATTCCCTTCTAGCGAGTTTTGTTCATTTGGTTTTAAAAGCATGCGATACCGTTAGCATATCGCTTATCCTACGTCTATTACGTCACTCTACCCGATGGAGAATGAGCGTTGAATATGGTTCACGATATTGCATGGTTGTCAAGACAACATGACGTCACACATCAGAGACGTAAAATTTCCACGCTAGCGAGCGACTGGGACAATCTGTAAACAAACATGGCCGCCAGGTTTGCTTTGTTAAATACGGAAGATTTTGAGAGAATTTTGAAAGAGAAAGACGTGTTGAACACCCGAAAGGAATGCGTATGTATAATAATAATAATAATAATAATAATATTGGCTGGCTTTTTTCATGGTCTATCAGATATATTCCATTCAGCTAGCATGATACTGACCTCGTCTTCGACTGAATGGAATATATCTGATATACCATTCGACCCTAACCAATATTATTTAATTACTATCCTTTAATAGTACAGCACTCCAAGTATTTTATTCCTAACATGCACCACGGTTCATTTTATTCTGTTTTCTTTTTTTCAGGTTATACCTTTGACGTCCAGGTGGAGGATGCGTCTCTTGTGCAGGTGCTCTAGCGCCCCCAGGACCTGATGCATGTAGTGCAGGGACAGATCCTCAGGCAGGAGACCTCTTTCTGCCAACAACTGCCTCAGAGAGCCTGGAGGTGGACGAGGAAGAGAACGAAGAGAGAAGAAGGAGCAAAAGAGGAGAGGCAAAGTGAAGTTTGGCACGAGATTCAATTAGGAAGCGGAAGTGATTCAACAGGGAAGACATGGCCTAATGGATCACAGAGAAGCAGCTTTGGGACCGAAAGGTTGCTGGTTTGATTCCCTGGACCAGCAAGAATGGCTGAAGTGCCCTTGAGCAAGGCATCTAACCCCAGGCTGCTCTGGGTTGTATGTTGTGCATCGTTCTGGATAAGAGCATCTGCTAAATGCCATTTGTGTAATCCGTAAGTGATTTACGGTAATCGTTAAGAAAACGATAAACATATGAGCAAATCGGATATTACTATTTGTAGAAACAGCACAATTTCAACCAAACAACTAAAATATCTTCATTTTTGATAAATAATGACTTCCTCTTGGTCTGGTTGTGTGTCCTTGCTGATGTTTCAGACCTTGCTTCGTGTGTGTTTTATAACACTGCCTCCCAAATGCAAATTCAGCTACCTGCACGACTTCACCAATACATACGGTAGGCTACAACACATTAGGGGCGGGGTTAGCCTTAATTCGTACCAGGTTTGAGGTCCATGAACAGGATGACGGATCGACCCTCTCGGACAAATCCGAAAAATTCCACCACGTGAGGAGACTGGAGGGCACTCCACGAGCCCACCTCGTCACTTCTGAAACGTTCTATCGGCACCTAACGAACGCAACAGAGAGACAGACAGAGGTCAGGACAAACAAACATGACCTACACACACACAGTGTACACACTGGCACGTAGCATTCCTAAGCACCTTTTTGGCAGCGCACACAAAGCCGCTGGATTTGTCTCTGATGCTGTAGACGACTCCGAACGAGCCTTGCTTTAGTAAATCACAGCACTCGTAATCCCGTCCCTCTCGATATTCATAGTCCTGCGGCTGGAGCTCCTACTCATGCACACACACACACACGCAAAGACACACACACACACACACACACATAGGACAAGGTCTGGTTTATCCAAAAGTTCCTCATTTTACAACAAGCGCACATTACTGGATATACTTACTTACTTTTCCGAATGTATTCTCATTTCTTATATTTCAATTTCAGATATAGTTATGCGAGTTCTGTCCAATCTTTCCGAAGAAATTCCTGAATACACACTGCGCACTGTATAACATCCTTGACATGAGCTCTCACACTTCCTCATTTCCTGCAAGCTGTGATTTTTTTTTCCCAACTCAGTCACAGGATTTTTATTTTTTAGTCGAAAATAATTCACGTCTGTATTTATTGTGCTGGCCGATCAATTATCTGTAGTTTTAATCTGATTTTAAATTGAATTTAATGTTCATGTTTTATTATTTTTTTCATGCAAAATTTTTTTCTTAGCTATATAATAATAATAATAATAATACATCTTCCTCAAAATTCTCACAGACAGCAAAAAGCACGTCTAAATGAACACCTTAGTGTATGATACCGGTGTGAAAACGGTGCTTGCAGAAGAGCAAATCGCAGCGAGTGAATCGCAACAATCTACAAATGTTCATGTGTTTTGTATGGTGCATATGAGGAAACTCCCGTAAGCAGAACTAGGCTACTGAGATAAACATTAAACCTCAGAGCTGAAAAACAGGAAACTGCTGAACAAACATGCAAGCGATTGCGCGCCTTGTGTTTTTATCGAGGTATGTTTCACTCTCTCTTGTATGTCGTAGTATGACTACTGTATGTGAGTCACATTTCTGAGGCTTCGATTCAACGCAGCAACTCTTTAACTGCTGCACGAATATGTCAGGCATTCGTTTTCAGTATGAAACGTCGAGTGTGACTTGACGCACATGTCACGCAAGAGTGCTTTTAAAAACGCACCTCTTTAAACAGGATGCCTTCGTTTGTGTTGCTCTCTTCCATCTCGTCCTCTCCATCCTTTTCGTCTTCTCTGTCCTTCACGTCTCGGACCATCTGTTTGGCGAACGCCGACGCAAAGGAGCACTCGGCTTGTGAGACGTTGTTCCTGAGGCCTGCTAGTGCCAGGCTGCATTCGGCTTCGCTGACGAGCGGCGAGTCGGGGTTCAGAGAGCGCTCGCTCTCCTGGCTGTAGGACGCCAGGCCATGCGGGGTCGTGTAAAGGCCCTCCCAGGATTTGGAAGATAGCTGAACGCTAATGTGGCTCGGGTGAGAGGAGAAAGACGGCGCTGCTGTCTCTTGGACAGACAGGCTTTCTGTGCTAATCGCACTGCTGCTGTTGCTGCTGATGTAGCTGCACTCTCCAGGCTGGTGGAAACACACACACACACACACACACACACACACACACACACACACACACAGTACAAACTGTGAGAAATGTTAAAGCATCACTATAAAGCAGTTTCATGTTTCAAACAGTAGTATTGAGCTTCCATACACTCGTGCTCCTGACACTGATCCTCTACTCGAACCATAAATGTAAAGGATCTCTCACGTTACATCTACAGAAAAGTACAGAGTCATGTCCACCAGATTCTGTCCCTTTCAAACACGTCTCGTTTTGTCCCATGTCTGACTATGTTAAAAATTCTGAGACGATGATGAAATTAACTATTGGAAGCACTCTGCTGGTGTTTGGAACAAAATTGTAATCACTATATTATATATTACTTAATTTATTCGTTATATAATACATAATTTGTTAATTTTATAATGCAGATATAGATTATATTTATACACATCTCCAATGGAAACCTGCGTCAGCTGAGTGGATCTTGTGTTTAATAAATCTATCTATCTATCTATATTCTCTCCGCTTTCCTTATATGGTCAATGCTTCCTTTTCACGGTTCCCTGTTCCCAAGACAATTAATAAGTACAATCTATTGCTTGTTACCCCTGTGTGTCACTTTGTTCTTCGTGGACTTTGTTTAATGGCTCCCTTAATAACTTGATTTATTCTATCCACATTCACTAGATATGAGCAATCGTGCACTCTGATTGGCTACTCTACTACGAGGATATATCAGCTCGTATCCCGTGAGTAGAGAAAAACAAAATGGCAGCGCGTGTTGCTGAACCGACCGAGGGCGAAAAAGAGCCCAAAAAATACACACGAAAAAAGCAACAAAATATGGAATGAAAGTATTTGATGGTAAGAACGTATCTTTTTAAAATTATTTCAAGAATTATTATCATTGCATTTTTCACAAAGTGTTCCTGGCATTTCGTCGGTTTGTTTACATTCTAAGCGGAAATTATTTTGTGGGACGTTCTTGTATAAAGTTTTTACTGATGGAATTTGCAAAAAATAAAACTACAAATGTTCTGCTGCTCAAAAATCCAGTGAATGTGGATAGAATAAAACAGTTATTCCACTCAATCACATCGTACATGGCTTACGTACAGTATATCAGCTATCAGCTCATGTGCGACTCGATTTCGTGGAATAAAATTGTTAAATACACTCGAGTCCTTCTCACCTCTCCGCTGTCCTGTTGCGGCACTCTTGTGAGTCTTCTTTCTCTCACTCTCTCGCTCCCGCCATCCCTCTGTTGGCCTTCTCTCCGCCGTTGTCTCTTCCGTCGTTTTCTCCTCGACTGGCGGTGAGAGACTGTGCCATGGGGTGAGGACAGGGCTGCCCTGAAGTTGCTGTATGCATTTTTATGTCTGGAAAGAAATAAAATCAACCAACCAATCAAACAACCAGTACACATTTCATTTACGATGTCTTTCAGTGACAGGTCAGGTCCTTACCTGCTGTTGGGACAGAATTCCTGTGAGTCCTGAGATTCACCTGTTGAGAAAAAAAGATAATGTTGACCACAGGTGCTTCTTTTTTCAAGCTCTTATTCGAAGAATTAAATACTTACACTCTGCCTGGGCGATGATGGAGGGCTTCTCGGTGCCCAGAGGCCCTGTGCCTACATGTTTGGCTGTTCCATGAGAGATGACCTTCAAAAGGAAGTTGGAATAATCCGTCAGCCCGTGCTGTTTATCGTCCTTCCCAGAGGTGACAGGCGACTGAGGCTCAGGGATGGAAGCGAGACAGCCGTGGACCTTGAGTTTAGGTTGCGTTGTGGACATAGAGAATGGCTGGGTGGAGTTAAAGATCCTCTGGACCCTCGCCATCTTTCAGAACCTGAACAAGGAGACACAAAAGATCCACCTTCACACCTGGCCTTCTTTAACTGCTGCTCGTCAAGGTCACTTGCACGGGTGAGTATTTTCTTTCAGACATGAGACGGTAATAAAAACTTGTCGACTTCAACAGCCAGAGGATTCACTAATCTCTCGTGAACTTTGGACCCCTGACAAATGCTACTCTGTTCTTTCAGGGCCTCATGAGGACGTTTGTGCCATCTGGCGAGGAGGAAACCCGATAGCAGTTCTCAAGCGCTTATCTCAGTTGAAGCAGAGACCTCAAAGGATGACAGTGAAGTTGACGAGGAAGTGACTGCCTGGATGTGGCAGAAAAGCAAAGCCAGTGAGGCTGGTTTATAGGCTTTAAGAGCGAAATAAGATACGAACTGGACATTATATGACAAAAAGTACCAGTGTACCAACTCTGCTTCAACAATCAATGATTGGAGACCAGTAACCCTTATCATCGATGGCAACGAAAACAAGACCTTCTATCCAGATACGCTATACTTTTTAAAATCTAAATTAATAAAGACGTAATGGGAAATATGCCAACATTATTATAAATTATGTCCCGATACGCTTTTCTGACATTTCTTTCAACATTTTTTTTCAATATTTTCTGATTGGAAGTCGCTAGTTTGACGTTCTTAAATTTTACAATTGTCGGAATTTATTAAAGTTGTTAGAATTGCTTGGCGGAAAGCTTGCTGAGGAAAATGAAAGAAGATATTGTTTATGAAACAAAATTTCACAAAATCGTGCCCCTCCTATATATATATATATATATATATATCCAAAGAGCGACAATTTTTGATTGGGTCTTGAAGAAAACAACAACAACGCTAGAGACCTGTGCAGGTCTGATGGTGATGATACACGGGGCAACTTTTTGGGCAATGTTGCCAAGCAATGTTGCTGGGCAATTGCGTTTTGACTCTTTTCTATTGAGATTGGGCAACATTGTTTCTTTCTGAATGGTTTTGATAATCTCTGGCAACTTTTTGAGATAAGCCAATCAGAACGCGAGCATCGAGTCATGTGACCTCCGGTGAGGTTCGGATCAGAAATTTCAAACAAACATGGCGGCCGCTCAGTGTCAGTGGAGTGAAGAGATGGAGAGACTCCTCATCTGTTTTTACGCGGGTAAGTTGTCTCATCTCATCTCATTATCTCTAGCCGCTTTATCCTGTTCTACAGGGTCGCAGGCGAGCTGGAGCCTATCCCAGCTGACTACGGGCGAAAGGCGGGGTACACCCTGGACAAGTCGCCAGGTCATCACAGGGCTGACACATAGACACAGACAACCATTCACACTCACATTCACACCTACGCTCAATTTAGAGTCACCAGTTAACCTAACCTGCATGTCTTTGGACTGTGGGGGAAACCGGAGCACCCGGAGGAAACCCACGGGGAGAACATGCAAACTCCGCACAGAAAGGCCCTCGCCGGCCCCGGGGCTCGAACCCAGGACCTTCTTGCTGTGAGGCGACAGCGCTAACCACTACACCACCGTGCCGCCCTGCTGGTAAGTTGTTATTTTAATATTCTATATGGAGGAATTTACCTCACCAAAGCTCTAAAAAACAACAGACAGCTTGATTAAATGGTCACAGCAAAAATTAAGACATCGATTTTTTTTAGCTAACTGTAAACTGCCGTTGCTAACTGTTGTTGCCCATTGTTAGTTGCCCTGAAAAGTTGCCCTGTGTCTCACCTAGTTGCCCGTTGCCAGCAACATTGCTCGGCAACATTGCCCAAAAAGTTGCCCCGTGTATCATCACCTTGAGCTCCGCCTTTTACATCGACGCCAGGATTCAAACCGACGTTGCAAAACGCGTCCCTTTCCTGGACAGTTCTCTAGACTGCTCAGCCATGGAGGATTACATCGCAAACCGAAGTTATGTAACATGGCACTTATATAATCAGTACGCAGTGGCGCCATGCCATGACTGTAGAATCGCGACCTGAAGCTGGCACGCCAATGACCGTCTTACATTCTTAAACCCGCTCGAACTCGGTTAAACATACACAGACTGGTGCCTCTATAGGCTTCACCCAAAGGCTGACCCAAAAAAGTGTATCATTTTTTACTTTCTTCCCAAAGCTTCCCAAATCTACCAAAATGGCCTACGACGTAACCTACAAAAAAAAAAAAAATCAAGTAATTATTCATGTTGTTGAGATATTTAGTTGGCCAACTGATTGGGAGTGCAAGAGATGTGTGCAAAGATTACGATGGTTACAGCATGTTGCATCAGTGCGTCCTCGTTTGACTCCTTTCACCCACTTTCTCTCTCTCTCTCTCTCTCTCTCTCTGAATTTAAAAGAAAGCAGGCCTCGTTCTGAAGCTGACACGAACTCGTGAACAGAGTGTTGAGCCTGCCAAACACTCACAGGCTTCAGAAAGCTGAGTTCTCCATTTTGAACTCCTTAAAAAGGCGGGAGATGACGTCATTAAACATCAGGCTCAGCACTGAGCAAACACTCACATCGAGTCCGTTGCTGATTACCGAATCACGCACAAAGGGCGCAGATGTATCCACTGTCTTGATGCAAAACGCATTAATCCTCGCAGCCATCTTTTCCTTATTGCTCCGGGTAGAAAATGGGTGCATGTTAGGTCATGTGCCACTTAGTGCCACAGGGACAACCTTTGAAAGTGGGAGTGGTAGATCTCTGTGTGATAAAACTACAATGAAGAAGATCAGAATGTAGGAGATCAGAGCAGCACAGGTTTGGATAGATATAAAACGTCCTTTCTTCTCAGCACGCAAAGTTTTGACCCTTTGATCCGAACCAAACGCCAGCACAAGCCCATATAACACAGCATGGTTGTTTTTCTTCATCGGCGAGACCGCTCAGTGACCATGATGCTCCTTCAAAAATGACATAATATTTGCATGGCCCAAAGCATCCCTACATACTGAAAAATGAGTGCTGTGAAACATGTCATCCTGCCTGCATGTCATCCTGTTACACGGTAATGACTGATTAAACACACAAGCAGCGTACGTTACCAGATTAGATCCTTAACTCGTCCCTCTCATCACTCCATCGCTATGCTGTCATGCCTCAGTGAACTGTCGAGCAGGTAAAACTGCATTTTTATCTGTCCAACTTCCTGATACTGTCAGGTTCAAAACAAGATAAGCTCTTGTACCGGTATATGTACATGCATACACACACACACATTTAAATGCTAAATACTGTCCTGTGTATTACACATAATAATCACACGCCAGGTAGGAAACGGTAAACAGCTTATTTTATGAAATATGTACCGGTACAATACGCAGTCGGAAGTAAACTTGCACATGAATTAAAAAAAAAAAAAAAAAAAAGTCAAGAAGATTGGACGACTGAAAAGACGAGAGGAAAAACATACCAGCTATGCGAGTGTAGAGAATGGTTCATTCCTAGTGGTTTCTTCTTTCTTTATTCGTTCCAGGTTCATGAGAGAGAAGGCACGGTTTTTGTGCTCATGTCCGTGCGTGTGTGTGTTGCATACTCAAACACAAGGTCCTGCTCATTCGCTCCTCCCTCTCTGTTTCTCCCACTCTATCCGTCCTTCTCTGTGTATACCTCTGATGTTGGCCTGCTGCCAGGTGAACGAAGCGATCTCATTGGACGAGTGGTATGCTGATTTACAAGAAATCCATCCGGCTTCTCTTTTCTCACCCCTCCTCTCTCTCTCTCTCTCTCTCTTCTTCCCTCTGAAAAAAGACTGCAGTGTGACCTTTCAAAAAGCTCGCTCTCTCTTCAAAGCTGTCAGATAAACGCAATTCCACACTCGATCACAAACTTTGTGTTATCTTCACTACATTTACGACACCATCTGAGGAAACAGAGTTACCCTAGAAACCAGTCAAACAAACAAACAAACAAACAAACAAACAACACTTGTCGATCTGTGAGATGTTATCGTGATGCCCCGCCCTCTTCAGATCATACGATTCATCGTCGCGCGAACGATCGTTAATTCCGCTTCCTCCATTCCTCTGTCATGTCTTACACATGCAAATGCATACAAAAGATGCGTGCATGCACGTGAAAGGATTATTTACATCAGGACTTGCAATGGCCCTGTAAGCAGGAACTTCCATTAGATTTCTGAAAGGACTCAATTAGTGTATAACTGAGGGCAAAAGTTTTCAACCACCATGGGTTTTGAATGTCAAAATTAAAATAAAATAAAATAAAATAAAATGTGCCAAATGTTTTGCAATTTAATCAACAGAGTTTGTTCAAAAGAAGACGGAGGCCACGCTCGTCACCAGGGATGCGTACCGGTACGCCGGACCGGTTCTGGACTTGTAAAAACGTTTCGGTTCAGGTCCAAAAAAACTGAAACCCCAGTGATTCGGTACTGGACTTGTAAAAAAAATCTAGCACTCACATACAGTGGTGCTTGAAAGTTTGTGAACCCTTTACAATTTTCTATATTTCAGCATAAAACATCATCAGATTTTCACACAAGTCCTAAAAGTAGATAAAGAGAACCCAGTTAAACAAATGAGACAAAAATATTATACTTGGTCATTTATTTATTGAGGAAAATGATCCAATATTAAATATCTTTGAGTGGCAAAAGTATGTGAACCTTTGCTTTCAGTATCTGGTGTGACCCCCTTGTGCAGCAATAACTGCAACTAAACGTTTGCAGTAACTGTTGATCAGTCCTGCACACCGGCTTGGAGGAATTTTAGCCCGTTCCTCCGTACAGAACAGCTTCAACTCTGGGATGTTGGTGGGTTTCCTCACATGAACTGCTCGCTTCAGGTCCTTCCACAACATTTCCATTGGATTAAGGTCAGGACTTTGGCTTGGCCATTCCAAAACATTAACTTTATTCTTCTTTAACCATTCTTTGGGAGAATGACTTGTGTGCTTAGGGTCGTTGTCTTGCTGCATGACCCACCTTCTCTTGAGATTCAGTTCATGGACAGATGTCCTGACATTTTCCTTGAGAATTCGCTGATATAATTCAGAATTCATTGTTTCATCAATGATGGCACGCCATCTTGGCCCAGATGCAGCAAAACAGGCCCAAACCATGATACTACCACCACCATGTTTCACAGATGGGATAAGGTTCTTATGCTGGAATGCAGCCTTTTCCTTTCTCCAAACGTAATGCTTCTCATTTAAACCAAAAGTTCTATTTTGGTCTCATCCGTCCACAAAACATTTTTCCAATAGCCTTCTGGCTTGTCCACGTGATCTTTAACAAACTGCAGATGAGCAGCAATGTTCTTTTTGGAGAGCAGTGGCTTTCTCCTTGCAACCCTGCCAAGCACACCATTGTTGTTCAGTGTTCTCCTGATGGTGGACTCATGAACATTAACATTAGCCAATGTGAGAGAGGCCTTCAGTTGCTTAGAAGTTACCCTGGGGTCCTTTGTGACCTTGCCGACAATTACATGCCTTGCTCTTGGAGTGATCTTTGTTGGTTGACCACTCCTGGGGAGGGTAACAATGGTCTTGAATTTCCTCCATTTGTACACAATCTGTCTGACTGTGGATTGGTGGAGTCCAAACTCTTTAGAGATGGTTTTGTAACCTTTTCCAGCCTGATGAGCATCAACAAGGCTTTTTCTGAGGTCCTCAGAAATCTCCTTTGTTCGTGCCATGATACACTTCCACAAACATGTGTTGTGAAGATCAGACTTTGATAGATCCCTGTTCTTTAAATAAAACAGGGTGCCCACTCACACCTGATTGTCATCCCATTGATTGAAAACACCTGATTCGAATTTCACCTTCAAATTAACTGCTAATCCTAGAGGTTCACATACTTTTGCCACTCACAGATATGTAATATTGGATCATTTTCCTCAATAAATAAATGACCAAGTATAGTATTTTTGTCTTATTTGTTTAACTGGGCTCTCTTTATCTACTTTTAGGACTTGTGTGAAAATCTGATGATGTTTTAGGTCATATTTATGCAGAAATATAGAACATTCTAAATGGTTCACAAACTTTCAAGCACCACTGTATATCCTTTTCGTTTTAGACCATCTTAAACCTTCCATAGATTGCGAAATTCGTGCTGGAAAAAGACGAAAACATTCTCATGCATCGCTGTGTATGGCGGCCATTGCTGAATTCCCGGAGTCTCGCAAGTTGTCGCAACTGCTCGCGAGATTTGGATGATGTCAAGGGAAGCTAGCGATGTGATTCGCTAAACACCGCGTGGCTGCCAGTGGGCGCCATATTGGACATTTAGAGGTCTTTTGTGTTTTCTCGGCAGCAGACGGGGTCATGTTTGTTTGACCTCCCTGGTTTACACAATGCCGCGGCGTACTAGCAGCAGGGTATGGGACCATGTAACAAAACTCCCACAGAACCAGGCAAAGTGCAAACTTTGTGAGAGCGTTATCCACACTGCTGGAGGTACTTCTAACATTGCAAGACATTTGCCAAGTTGCTCGCGTCATGCTGTTATAACATTATTCAAATATGCCATGGGTTCAGGTCCGGACTTATTAGGTCCGGACCTGAACCTAAACCTTTGGATTCGAATCTGGACCTGAACCTGAATGTGGGTTTAGATACGCATCCCTACTCATCTCATCTCATCTCATTATCTCTAGCCGCTTTATCCTTCTACAGGGTTGCAGGCAAGCTGGAGCCTATCCCAGCTGACTACGGGCGAAAGGCGGGGTACACCCTGGACAAGTCGCCAGGTCATCACAGGGCTGACACATAAACACAGCCAACCATTCACACTCACATTCACACCTACGGTCAATTTAGAGTCGCCAGTTAACCTAACCTGCATGTCTTTGGACTGTGGGGGAAACCGGAGCACCCGGAGGAAACCCACGCGGACACGGGGAGAACATGCAAACTCCACACAGAAAGGCCCTCGCCGGCCACGGGGCTCGAACCCGGACCTTCTTGCTGTGAGGCGACAGCGCTAACCACTACACCACTGTGCTGCCCCGCATCCCTACTCGTCACTACTTTTTTCAAAACGACTGTATTTTGATCTTTTCACGATTAACTTCTGAGTTAACCATTTCTGTTCCTTGTTATGATTAAGGAACATCTGAGAAGGCAAACACGCCAAGTATAAAAGACTACTTCTTCTTCTTCGTTTCCTTATATGCGCACACAACATGGAAGAATTTACAGCTTTAAACCTGTGTTTCTGTGATAAGGATGAATCACTCGACAGTAAGTGAGATGACGCTGAAGAAAGTAGAGGTTGTCTGATATAATTTATTCAAATTAGAGTAAACTACATTTTCCTAACTCACATTTAAAGGAACCGGCACAAGTGCAGTGCACTTTGTTGCTTTATTCATTACACTATGAACAATCATACTACATTTACCCCCCCACACTTTTTTTTTCTTCTTTTTTGAAGGTTTACAGTCAGGATGATTTATTAATTAACCACAATAGACGTTAGACCACAACTCTGACATGACACTCCTGTTTCGGTTTTGGTATAAAACACGCTTGAAGGGAAAACATTATGATTATTATTATTATTTTTATGGGTGTGGGCTTTGACATGACAGCATCGGAAACTGAACTGTGATGCCTGAAAGTCAACTGCAACAAATTAAAATGTTAATATTTTCCAAAGTTGAACAAAATAAGCCACTTCTCATATCCTTATTTTCTTCTGAAACCGTTTGGGGAAGTGAGAAACTTACAGTGATGACTGTATCACTCAGAGACAACAGTTAGTATATGCACAGTGTCTTGCAAAAGTATTCACACACACACCCCGGCGTTTGTCCTGTTTTGTCACAGTAGAAGCTGGAATTAAAATGGATTTTTCTTTTTTTTTTGGGGGGGGGGGGGGGGGGGGGGTTGGTTAGTGTCATTTGATTTACACAACATGTCTACCACTTTAAAGGTGCAAATTGTTTCTTAATTCATTTCAATTCCAGCTTGTAACGCGACAAAACACCAAGGGGGATGAATACTTTTGCAAGACACTGTGTATATATATTTATTCTGTCCACATTCACTGGATATGAGTAATCGTGCGCTCTGATTGGCTACTCTACTACTAGGCTATCAGCTCATATACCGTGAGTAGAGAAAAACAAAATGGCGGCGCGTGTTGCTGAACCAACTGAGGACGAAATAAAAACTCTACTTGAAAACAAAACCCAAAAAACAAACCAACAACAACAACAACAAAATATGGAATGAAAGTATATTATGGTAAGAACATATCTTTTTTTAACTTTTCAGAATTATTATTATTATTAGAGCATTTTTCACAAATTGCGACTGTCATTTCGCCGGTTTGTTTACATTCTAAGCGGAAATGATTTTGTCGGACGTTTTGTATGAAGTTTTTATTGATCGGATTTGCAAAAAATAAAAATGAAAATGCTCTGTTTCTCAAAATCCAGTGAATGTGGATAGAATAAAACAGTTATTCCACTCGATCTCGCTGTACATGGCTTATAGCCGACTCAGCTATCAGCTCATTTACGACTCGATTTCGTGGAATAACTGTTAAATATACACTACCTGTCAAAAGTCTGGACACACTTTCTAATCCAATGTTTTTTCTTTATTTTTATTAATTAAAAGTCACTTCATGTCTTAAAGTAATGATGGACTGTCATTTCTCTTTACTTAGTTGAGCGGTTCTTGACTTGAGGTGCGGAACTGGGCTATTTATTTATTACCTCGCCCAGGACGAAGTCCACCAGGGGGCGAGGTATTGTTTTCGGTCAGGTTTGTTTGTTTGTTTTATTGTTAATGATGTTACGGGAAAACGTCTGGACCAATCTTCATGAAACTTTCAGGATACATGGGCATTGGTCTCAAATAGAACCGCCAACATTTTGAGGGTCATCCGGTCAAGGTCAAGGTTTTTGTGGCTACTGCTGCATATAGAGGCGGTAGCCACTATGTCATTGTGCTGTAAGAATCTGAGTGTAACAATCGTGCAGTATGGTGTGAGAGCAGTACGGTGTGTTCTGATTGGCTGACAGTAGTACGGTGTGTTCTGACTGGCTGAGAGCAGCAGAGAATCAGAACCATGTTTATTGGACAAGTATGTTCACACACAAGGTCAAAATCAAGGTCAAGGTCACCAAAAAGGTCTAAATCGTTTTGTCGCGATATCGTCCTTCATATTCACCATAAGTGCTACCGGGCGAGGTTTGTTTTGCCAGGCAACACTTGTTTAGTATTTTTATTATTTACTATTTAATCTCAAACGCGGGCGGCACGGTGGTGTAGTGGTTAGCGCTGTCGCCTCACAGCAAGAAGGTCCGGGTTCGAGCCCCGTGGCCGGCGAGGGCCTTTCTGTGCGGAGTTTGCATGTTCTCCCCGTGTCCGCGTGGGTTTCCTCCGGGTGCTCCGGTTTCCCCCACAGTCCAAAGACATGCAGGTTAGGCTAACTGGTGACTCTAAATTGACCGTAGGTGTGTATGGTTGTGTGTGTCTATGTGCAGCCCTGTGATGACCTGGCGACTTGTCCAGGGTGTACCCCGCCTTTCGCCCGTAGTCAGCTGGGATAGGCTCCAGCTTGCCTGCGACCCTGTAGAAGGATAAAGCGGCTAGAGATGATGAGAAGAGAATCTCAAACGCATTCAGAAAGCAAGAAACTCGTTCACTAATTATCTTTTGACGAGGCACACCTGTTAATTGAAGAGCATTCCAGGTGACTACCTCATGAACTTGGTTAAGATAATGCCAGCAGTGGGCAAAGTGTCATCAAAATAAACGGTAGCTACTTTGAAGAACCTAAAATATGAAAAATTTTTTGTTTTTCACACTTTTTTTGTTTACCACATAATTCCATATATGGTCCATGTCTTATTTTATCGTTTTGATGTCTTTAGTATTGTTTGACAATGTAAAAAATACAAAATACAGAAAAACCTATGAACGAGCAGAGTAGGGGTATACAAATTTTGACTGGTACTGTAGAACAGACAATACAGGGTTCCTGACCAAGAACTGTTTGGGGGGTAGAACAGAAATTTCACAATTTCTCGCCCAATCGAATAAAGTTTGCACCACTGAAAAGGGAAGTAAAGATGGTTCTGGCTGCAGCACCCGGTAAACTGTGGTGAGCAACTGGGTGGGAGCTGAACATAGAGGAAATCACACACTCTTACAGTTTTCTACTCTAATGATAGGGTTCACTTCTTCATGGCCTGAAACTACAAACCACCCTGACCACTGGATATGAACATTCTCAAGCTCAGTACTGTGAATTACTAAAGCTGAACATGCACCATGTCTCATGTCTCTCTAACAGCAAAGAATGTCACCTCACTAAACCATCGCCACTTGATTCACGACACGATACGACCATATATCATTATGCAGTAGGTATATCTACTCATTTACTAAAGGTCTGTGGAAGCACGGGCGCAGATAGAGGGGGGGACGGGTGGGATTCGTCCCACCCAGATTTAAATTCACCTCGTTTGGTCCCCCCCACTTATAGGGAGGAAAAAACGTCTATGCTGTCTTTCTTTGCATAAGGCAAACCTCACGGAAAAATCAAAACACTAATTACCATTCGGTTTATTGAGGTGCACAGCAGTACATACACAGTTGCAACAACTCACATAAAACAAAACAAAGACTGATATTCGGTTGGTTGAGCTGCGCAGACTGCACAGGTTGCGAGCTCGAGCTTGGTTGCTATGGTTACCCACAACAAGTTTGACAGGCATATCGGGGACAGCTCCTCGTTCAGGATCCCAACACGGCATGATGAAGGGCGCCAAACCGAAAAGGCAGAAAACGACTGCATCGTTTTTTCAAAAAACAACGACTGTAAGTAAACTGTGCCTTACTTTGTCATATCACCTTGCAATTTTTTGATAGTCTGTTCAAAGTAATGTCGTAGTGAAAGTAAAATCGTACGGAACAGAGATGCCTTTCTGGTAGCCTCCTTCTTTCGGTGGTAGCCTGTAGATACAGTGCTCAGAAGGCAGTTTTAATGTTTAATCTGGCGTTCCCTGCCATAATTTCAGCGAGCATCAGAGTATATTCCTCGCACAACACATGTTGTTGGTGGGGTTGGGGTTGGTTTGCTGACAGCTTTGTCCCCCCCAGTTCAAAAAATGTATCTGCGCCCCTGTGTGGAAGTAAAAACACATGCATATGACAACATCAGGCAAAGAAATATTGTCACAGCGTCTACAGAGGATCGCGTCTCGTCCATTTGGTATTAAAGACAAAATATAGGGTACGGTCTACATCAGTATGACCAAAGGGCAGGCGTTACATTTGCAGAAGCCTGTTTCTGCATTATGAAGACAAAATAAAACCACTAATCTATTAACTTTCCTCAAAATTGCATGAAAATGAAACATGAAAGAATTTCTCCCATTTTTGTCTCGACATTAGAGCAGTAATAATGTTGGTTTCATGTTTATTTATTCATTGCATGTTCGCATTTCAGGTGCCAACAACATTTAAAGAGCCTGTAAAAAGATAACTACATTGTTAAAACATCTCACTGTTTTTAAAAGGCTTTAAGGCTTTATACTAATATTGCACTGGAATGTGCAGCAAAATTCAATTTGAGTTTGATTGAAATCCAAAATGACCATTTATCACAGGGAAAAACCTAATTTACAATGTTGGCTGCTCTCTGTACTGTGCATCATTTTAAACTCCGCCAGCATTGTTGGAGAAGGCTATGTTTTCACCTCCATTTGTTTGTTTGTCTGTTCACAACGTAACTCAAAAAGTAGTGACCAGATTTGGATGAAATTTGGAGGAAAGGTGAGCCATGGGCCACGGAACACTTGTTTCGATTTTGATGCAAATCCGGATATGTATGTGGATCAAGGATATTTTTGTCTGTTCCCAACATAACTCAAAACATAGCGACCAGATTTGGATGAAATTTGGCAGAAAGGTAAGCCATGGGCCAAGGAACAATTGATTAGATTTTGATGCAAATCCGGATATGTATGCGGCTCCAGGATATTTTTTACTTTTCCCAACGTAACTCAAAACATAGTGACCAGATTTGGATGAAATTTGGAGGAAAGATGAACCATGGACCAAGGAACAATAGATTCAATTTTAATGCAAATCCGGATATGTATATGGATTCAGGATCCCAACATAACTCCAAAAGTAGTGACCGGACTTGGATGAAATTTGGAAGAAAGGTGGACCATAGGCCAATGAACAATATATTAGATTTTGATGCTGATCTGGATATATATGTGGATCCAGGACATTTTTTACTTTTCCCAACATAACTCAAAAAGTAGTGAACGGATTTGGATGAAATTTGGCAGAAAGGTGAGCCATGGGCCAAGGAACAACTGTTTCAATTTTGATGCAAATCTGGCCATGTATGTGGATCCAGGATATTCTAATATGTAGCTTGGTGGAGGTATGGACTCTACTGAATGCCCTCCTAGTTTTGTAAATAAACCCCAACATCACTAACTACTAGGGTGCATCAGTTGCCCCCTAAAAATGAAAAGTTCCTCCGATCATGATGCATTTTTGTTTTTATGTTCCTTTTGGTAAGAAAACACACTGGGTGAAATATTTTGACAAAAGTCAAAAGTTTAATGGTGGCACCAGGAGCTCAAAGTTATGGAAAAAGCTGCTATTTTATGACTTTTATGACAAAATTTCGATCACTTTTCATGAAACATTATGGCACCTTATAGAGTATACCAAATATCTTAGATACACATGTTTAGTACATATTCTAAATATATTATCAAGCACAGTTTGAGTTTTAGCTGTTCATTGAATCATTGTTCAACTACTTTTAAACAATACAAATGTATTATGAATCACATTAATGCTTCTCAATCCCTTGCAAAGGTTCTTAACATGATCTCTGGCTCACAAGAAATCAATAAATGGAGTCCAACATTGTGATTCAAACCTTACGCGAAAACATAAAATAAGCGTTTTTTGGCAAAAAATGAACCTCATGGTGCCGCCATTAGACTTTTGAATATGGTCAAAAAATTTTACAGGATGTCTTTATTGGTGAAAAGGAACACCCAAACAAAAATGCATCAGATTTTATGAAAGTGAGGGCAACTGATGCACCCTACTAACTACACTCCTAATTTATCCCTCTTTATATGCGATCCAAGATTTTATCAGTTATCCAACACCCAAACAAACTTTTTCCTGAGATGAGTTCACAATTAGTATTGAGGAATATGTCATCCATCCATCCATCCATTATCTCTAGCCGCTTATCCTGTTCTACAGGGTCGGAGGCAAGCTGGAGCCTATCGGAATATGTCATATGAAATGGAAATCACTATAAACAAATTTGGTGTCTATGTATCTGTGAAATCCTGGTATCCATTTATAGTTATGCTTAATGTTTCAGAATGTGTGTGATAGCAAGTTAATTCCTGTTATTGCTTATGCTTACAAGTTACAGACCGTTACTAAACAATCAGATTCATGAATTCAGCAGTGGTGTGGTATAAGTTGAAATCTTACCGGAGGAAATAAAAACATTTGTGTTCCCACCCCATTGCATGACTATCGGTGAAAAAAAATGTGTTTGATACGTCGGAATGCATGAGAAAGACGGATCGCAGAGCTTCTCCTAATGGAAAACGGATGTTTTCTCTACCCTGATGTCCTGACAGAAGGAGTGTGCAGGAGTGGGAGGAGAGGAAGAGAGGAAAGTTTACACTCAGGATTGTGTGTAATAATCTGGTGGTGGGTGGGTGATGGGTGTATCAAAAAGGAACTGAGACTAGACAATGTGTGCGAGCAATGAGAAGTTCTTGGTTTAGCCAATAATAGGATCAATCACAGCTTTTCACATGGATTCGTGCATTCAGCGAGAGGATAATGGCACTGACAAGAATGTGCAATGGCTTGGGCACACATTCAAACGCTATTAAAAAAAAAAAAGACATTAAAATGCAGAACCAGGCAGAATGAGAAACACACACACACAGGGCTATGACTCATGTACGCCCACGCAGATATACAGGATGCTTAAGGCCTGAGTAAGACCCGCTCTGAGCTTTGTATCTGGGGCCCAGAGGAACCTAAAGCCCCAAAACCAGTCCTAACCTGCACCAGGCGACCTCTCCTTACCCCGTAGCCCCACTCCTTTCTACCCACAATCCTCTGGGACACTGATTACTTGAATAAGTTCCCTACATTTAGCTACCACCCACACAGATTACCCCAGCAGGGAGAAAGCGTGTATCTTTCAGTCTTTAAATCATATCCACCTCTCTTGGGGTACCAAAAAACATCCAGTACAGGAAGTTTTTTTTTTTTTTTTTTTTAAATTCTGCAACATGCAACACTGACACACCTATTAGTGTGACTTTTTACACTGCCTAGGTGTTTTAAGTCAGCTCTTAATCCCCAAAAACCTCAAATTTATTTAATAATCCTTCTCAAAATGCAACTATTAAAGCTTTCACTTTCCTTTCTTCTTTGCAATATACAGACTGAATTACAGTATGTTCTTTCAGCATTACGTTCTTTATTCAGCATTTTACATTCTGAATTACGTACAAAGTAATTTTTTACTTTATAACTTGTTCGAAATATTTTACTCCTTTAAAATCCTTTTCTTTCTCTTTTTTAATAAAGGTCTATTGTGTCCTATTTCCAGTATCTGATTACAAGTCACTACTACTACTACTACTACTACTACTACTACTAATAATAATAATAATAATAATAACGAGATAGAGACTGTGACTAAAGTCACAGTAATTTGCGCTCGCTGTTACAAACCTGGTCAGCATAATCTATAGATCCGGAACGATAAGAGATAGAGAATGAGAAAGAGTGAGGAAAAGTTGCGCCCTGCCTCTTTTGCTGAACAAAATAAAAAATAAAACTGATTGAAAAAATCATGAAAATTGACAAGAGTTATAAGTGATTGAAAAAAATCCCATTTTTCATGGATCATTCCGGTTCAGTGATCCAGATCAGTACCAAAAGTCATAGCAATGTAATTCAGCCCAGCGGTATTCATCATGCAATATTTGGTGATGACTGGTTGAAAACCGAGGGGGAAATAGCATCCTAAAAACCATTAGGATAATAATAATAATAATAATAATAATAATAATAATAATAATAATTCTGTACACTCGTACACTAATGGTTGTCAATATTTATGATCATCATACATCTTCGAAGAGAACAAATGTTTGAGAAACGATCATTATTATTATAATACTTGTGTATTCAGCCATTAGTTTGATTTCTGATTGAGACAAAGTGCCAAAGAATACCTACTGCATATGAAATATCTGACAAAGAACTTCATCTACACTTTAAACTCGTGCATGTTTGCAAAGAAACAGGATTTACACCCGAGTCCTGGTTTTCAGAAATGTTTCCGCTGGATACTCGATGCTGAACTTCTCAGCATGGACATTTTCCAGCTGCTGTGGCAACCTCGACTAAACACGGGATACACAAGGACACCTGTTTGCTCTGAGCAGCTATAAATATAACATGGATACAAATGGATATATCCAGTTTGCTATGCGGGCTGTGAGCGTTTCTGTAACTACACACGCTTCCATTCATATTTCACGTTCATTCAGCAGCAGCATGTATAATGTTATGGCATGTTATGACTCGAAAGGATGTAATAGAATAATTCTCATCGATGCAAATTCATAAGAATCTGCACACGCCGACTCAACCCACACTTTCTCGGTAAAATAATAAACTGCATTTGTTTTGTCTTGTAAATTTCAAGACAGAGAAAGAAATGAGAGGCTGATGCTGCTGTAACACAAGTAATAAGAGGAACTTTTATATAAGGGACATGCTCTGATGGGAAAATAATCAACATTAGGGTGGTATCAGGAACTCCACTTCTCGTCAGGCCACATCACTCCACCCTGCTGTTGACTGTTTTCCCGAGAATAGCACGCCGCATGTGCATGACTTACTTATTAAGTATAAAATAATAATTAAAAAAAATCTTGACCTTTACATTTCATTCCTACTCATTTTCTCTGAGACTCATATGAGCATACGTTTACGTTTGCTTTTAACGAATGCCTTAAAGTTACTTATGCACGATCAATTTTACTTCCATCATCTTTCTATTTATTTGTTAGGCGCTTTTTAAGTAAATTGTACAAAATATATCTCACAAACAAATGGTTAACTCTTTGAAACAATTAACAGTTATTCCACGAAATCAAGTCGTACGTGAGCTGACAACCGACGAGGCGCGTAGCACCGAGTCGGCTATAAACCATGTACGACGAGATTGAATGGAATAACTGTTTTATTCTACTCACATTCACTGGATTATGACAAACAAAGCATTTTTATTTTTTGCAAATTCGATAAATAAAAACTTTATACAAAACGTCCGATAAAATCATTTCCGCTTTCAATGTAAACAAACCGGCGAAATGACAGTCGCAATTTGTGAAAAATGCTATAATAATAATAATAATAATAATAATAATAATAATAATAACTCTTGAAAAATAAAAAAGATACGTTCTTCCCATCAAATACTTTAATTCCATATTTTGCTGCTTTTTTTTTTGTTGTATTTTTTGTGGTTTTGTTTTTGAGTAGAGTTTTTATTTCAGGAAAAGAAGGAAATTCGGCTATTAAAGTACTTTGAAGAAACTGGTGGGTCGGTGAAGGAAGACTGAATGGACGACACATTGTAACAAACACAAGGTGATTGTTTTCCATCCTCGGTTGGTTCGGCAACACGCGCCGCCATTTTGTTTTTCTCTACTCACGGTATATGAGCTGATTTCCTACACTGTAAAAAAAAATAGTTGAGAATACTTGAAATTTCAAGGCAACAGTCTGCATTAAGAATTTTATGTTTTGCCAATGATGTGCCCATGATAATCCAAACTATGATAAAACTGTTATCTTTATTAAGAATTCTTAATTAAGTCAATTTTCAATTCCTCATTCTGCCAACATAGATTTCTCTTTTTGCTGAACAGTGGCATTCACAGTAGTGCAAAAAGGCAATCACAATTTTTTTGGGGGGGGCTTTTTTCACCTCTATTTGGATAGGACAGCGTAGAGAGAGGAAATGAGCAGGAGAGAGATCAGGAAATGACCTCAGGTCGGAACCGAACCCGGGTCCCCGGATTTATGATATGGCGCCTTATCCACCTGAGCCACGACGCCCCTGAGGTTATCACAATTTATCATTAAACCATACATGCCTTTTTTCATTGTTCTACACAATTACAAAAATTTTTAAAACCCACGTCATAGGTATGGCGTTGTGGCTCAGGTGGATAAGGCGCCATACCATAAATCCGGGGACCCAGGTTCGATTCCGACCCAAGGTCATTTCCCGCTCATTTCCTGTCTCTACACTCTCCTATCCAAATAAAGGTGAAAAAAAGCCCCCCAAAAAAGTCTGATAACCTCAATTGCCTTTTTGTACTACTGTGAATGCCACTGTTCAGCAAAAAGAGAAATCTATGTTGGCAGAATGAGGAATTGAAAATTGACTTAATTAAGAATTCTTAATAAAGATAACAGTTTTATCATAGTTTGGATTATCATGGGCACATCATTGGCAAAACATAAAATTCTTAATGCAGACTGTTGCCTTGAAATTTCAAGTATTCTCAACTATTCTTTTTTTACAGTGTAGTAGTAGAGTAGCCAATCAGAGCGTGCGATTGCTCATATCCAGTGAATGTGGATAGAATAAATTGAAATGCACATTAATACAATTCAGTATACAGCCCCAATATCTTCAGTGGAATAAACAGCAGTGCTGGATATTTTGACGGAACTTAGTACATTTAGTGGAGGAACAACACCGTCATCAATAAGCCATGCAAAGTATAACAACTCTGAGGATTCATATCTCCGGTGTAAAATTCAAGTTGCATTCCTGTTTGATCCATAAATCTCAGAACTGAACTCATGTTTGCATAAAATTGTACTGTTTATCTCCAAATTACTCATTTACTCTGTTCACCCTGAACCAAGAATGCTACATGTGATCTGATTCAAAGTTAGACGCATGCACTGAGTCGCTTTTACATGTATACACGTGTACATAGAGCTAAGTGTTTAACTCGTAATGATGAACCATGTATAACCACAAGACTTTTCTTGCATCAGCCACATTGGTCAACATGCGCTGTGACTCCAACAAACATGTTCAGAAAATAGAATCAGTTTATTCTAATCCGACTGATATACACAGAACTGTGCAAAAGTCTTCGGCACCCTACTTTTTTGCGTTTCCATACAAACTTTGGTCTCGATTTCTATTTTATGACTTCTACATTATCAAGTCAAAACATTACAAAAGCATTTTAGAGTTCCAAACGTTCGTTTTCCAGCACAAAATTAAATGTTACAGAAAAAAAAAATTTGTATCTGAGATCTGAGCGGCATATTACTGAAAAGTGCGTTCTACATTCCATAAGAGCGCACTTTTCAGATTAAAAAAGAAAACATAATGAAGGCTGCTGGGTTTTGGTGCAAAATGAAGACGCGAGTGTGACAGTCAAAGTGTCCAGAAGAACTGGGGCTGGTTCTGTAAGATGCTCAGTAAAACCTACAGCTCATTTCCGCATAAAACTGCACTCACTGGACCTGAAACCATTTTTTTTTTAAAGGAGCAATTCCAGCGTTATGGACGTGACACTTGAACTCAAAACGGCAACAAATGACCCAGTGCATGTTTTATTGTCTCCCAGTATTTAAACAGGTGTTGCATATTTTAAGGCTGTACCATACTGGAGAAGCGATAGAACAAGAACAATTCCCATAGTACGTCTAGGGCATGCCAGAAAATGCCAATAAAAGATGCGTTATGGATGTGACAGAAAAAGTATCACTTTTCTTGGGTGACTGTACATTTTTATCAAACTCTGTGAAATCGTAAACCTAATGTCGAAATGGAGATATCCATTTGATAGAGGGGTCCAAGGTGAATATTAAAAAATCTTTGTTTAAAATGTTTTGTATTTCATGCAGAGTTTCGGAAGGAAAAGTCAGCGTTATGGATGTGACGAAATTCCGTTATGGATGTGACGCGTCTGAAATAGACATGGCATATGTTTAGAAAATCAGCAATTTAACCACCATAACCCTTTGAAAAACTCTAAATATCAGCTAAAACTATCAAAGTTCTTAAATAATATTTAGGATGGCTATTGTTTTGCTGTTTTGTGGATTTTAGCATACATTTCTGTGGCTTGTGGCAATAATACAGAATTGTACATGATCAAAGTTGATTTTAGCTTGGGGTTTACATTATAAGAAAGAAAGACTGACAGTGACATATTAGGTTGGTTACAAATTGGTTCAACTTATTCACATCTGTAAAATACAGGCCTAGGTGAGATCTCTGGGAGTGGTTTTGATGTATTACATGCTGCTTTATTTTTGCATGGTGAGGTTGACATTTACATGGAATTGCCCAAAGCAAAGGGTCGTCTCACACCAAATACTGACTTTGTTTCATTTATTACAGCTTACTGCTTTTGTTTATAGTTTTTTTTTCCATGTTGAAACATTTAATTTCATTATTTTTAAGCCATTTCTGCTCTTTACATGTGCCTAAGACTTTTGCACAGTACTGTATACAAGAACATTTTATTCAGATTAATAATCTGATCTATCAATCGGATTATTAACAGATTATTTGACTGCAGTATACGTAGCTGTTTAGTATTCTGAAATCACTTCCTCTTTGTTTTCCTGGTTGAAAATGGTGCGCTTCTTTGACCACTTGGATCTTCAGCAGCATTTTCTATAATTTACCCACTTTCTTGATGTAAATTTGAACACAATATCATGGAAAGATTTTCTTTCTTTTTTTTTGTATGACACTGCTCACAATATCCTCATGCAAAAGGTGACAGTGTTTAAGTAACTTTCAAAACTTTTCTTGGCGTATGTGTAACTTTAGGAACAATTCTGGAGAAATCCAGTTAATTCTAATACCAATAGATGACATTTATTTCATGTTAACACATAAACGATCACTTAACGCCCAGATAAATCCTGATAAACATAAACATCTTGGATGGCCGAAGACATTTTGCACAGTAATGTAAAACTATTATGGCATACTGTAACAAGACAATGTTAAATATTCTACAAATGAATGAATGAATGAATGAATGAATGAATGTTTAAAAAGTAGTAAAATATTACAACCCCGATTCCAAAAAAGTTGGGACAAAGTACAAATTGTAAATAAAAACGGAATGCAATAATTTACAAATCTCAAAAACTGATATTGTATTCAGAATAGAACATAGATAACATATCAAATGTCGAAAGTGAGACATTTTGAAATTTCATACCAAATATTGGCTCATTTGTAATTTCATGACAGCAACACATCTCAAACTAGATAGAACTCGACGCCAACAGCGTCGATGGGGATGCCTCCGCCCGGTAGACTACACACCTTATTAAGTTGTGATTTGGGGATGGACATTTGACCTCAAAGTAATCGTGACCTGGTGAAATTACTTGTATTAGCCTTGGAGATATTGTGTTCACAAGGTTTTTGGACAGACATTTGACCTCACAGTGACCTTGACCTTAGACCTTTTGATCTCAAAATCTAATCAGTTCATGTTTGTCCCAAAGTGCACAAATGGTGAAAGTTTGGTGAAATTCCTTTCATTAGCCTTTGAGATATCGCGTTCACAAGGTTTCGGGATGGACGCACGCATGCACGGACGCACGGACAGACGGACAGCCCGAAAACATAATGCCTCCTGAACCTTATGGTGGCGGAGGCATAAAAAGTTGGGACAGGAGCAATAAGAGGCTGGAAAAGTTAAAAGGTACAAAAAAGGAACAGATGGAGGACCAAATTGCAACTCATTAGGTCAACTGGCAATAGGTCATTAACATGACTGGGTACAAAAAGAGCATCTTGGAGTGGCAGCGGCTCTCAGAAGTAAAGATGGGAAGAGGATCACCAATCCCCCTAATTCTGCGCCGACAAATAGTGGAGCAATATCAGAAAGGAGTTCGACAGTGTAAAATCGCAAAGAGTTTGAACATATCATCATCTACAGTGCATAATATCATCAAAAGATTCAGAGAATCTGGAAGAATCTCTGTGTGTAAGGGTCAAGGCCGGAAAACCATACTGGGTGCCCGTGATCTTCGGGCCCTTAGACGACGCTGCATCACATACAGGCATGCTTCTGTATTGGAAATCACAAAATGGACTCAGGAATATTTCCGGAGAGCATTATCTGTGAACACAATTCACCGTGCCATCCGCCGTTGCCAGCTAAAACTCTATAGTTCAAAGAAGAAGCCGTATCTAAACATGATCCAGAAGCGCAGACGTCTTCTCTGGGCCAAGGCTCATTTAAAATGGACTGTGGCAAAGTGGAAAACTGTTCTGTGGTCAGACGAATCAAAATTTGAAGTTCTTTATGGAAATCAGGGACGCCGTGTCATTCGGACTAAAGAGGAGAAGGACGACCCAAGTTGTTATCAGCGCTCAGTTCAGAAGCCTGCATCTCTGATGGTATGGGGTTGCATTAGTGTGTGTGGCATGGGCAGCTTACACATCTGGAAAGACACCATCAATGCTGAAAGGTATATCCAGGTTCTAGAGCAACATATGCTCCCATCCAGACGACGTCTCTTTCAGGGAAGACCTTGCATTTCCCAACATGACAATGCCAAACCACATACTGCATCAATTACAGCATCATGGCTGCGTAGAAGAAGGGTCCGGGTACTGAACTGGCCAGCCTGCAGTCCAGATCTTTCACCCATAGAAAATATTTGGCGCATCATAAAACGGAAGATACGACAAAAAAGACCTAAGACAGTTGAGCAACTAGAATCCTACATTAGACAATCGTGGGTTAACATTCCTATCCCTAAACTTGAGCAACTTGTCTCCTCAGTCCCCAGACGTTTACAGACTGTTGTAAAGAGAAAAGGGGATGTCTCACAGTGGTAAACATGGCCTTGTCCCAACTTTTTTGAGATGTGTTGTTGTCATGAAATTTAAAATCACCTATTTTTTCTCTTTAAATGATACATTTTCTCAGTTTAAACATTTGATATGTCATCTATGTTCTATTCTGAATAAAATATGGAATTTTGAAACTTCCACATCATTGCATTCCGTTTTTATTTACAATTTGTACTTTGTCCCAACTTCTTTGGAATCGGGGTCATATTTCCAAATGCATGAGCAAGATTTTTACTTGCTTGCAACAAACATACCAGATGGAATTCAGGGAAAACTGGACTCCATTGTTGCAAAGAACTATTACAGGAGGGCTACTTTTAACAAACGTGAAAATATTCCAGCATTTTCCAAACGACAAAATGTTATATCGTAATAAAGTTATAAACAATGCATTACATTCAGTCTTACAAGTATTAAATGTAAAGTCAGTTAGCATCATGTATCTTAATATGATTGTAATGTAGGCTATATGAAAATATGAAGTGTGCAGGGGCACCGTATTTTTTTTTCCCCATACAAACTTTGTTATAGATTTTCATTTCATGACTTCTACATTATAGTCAGTACAAAACATTTTCGATTCCAGACTAGAAAATCACTCGGAGAGCGCAGACCTCCGCCAAGAATCCTTTAAAAAAATCCGGGATCCGGAAGGTGATCCGGATCACCGCCAAAATTTAATGGATTGTTACTTGTGCCCAGTCACACCTCTGGAAAAAATTTCAGATCAATACGTTCATAACTTTTTCCGTAATGTTGCTAACAGACAAACCAACAAACAAACAAACCAACGCTACCGAAAACATAACCTCCTTGGTGGAGGTAATTAGTTTTCCTGCACAAAAGTAGTGCGACAGAAAAATGTTTGTATGTCAGTAAAGAAAGCAGCTTATTACAAAAGAGACAACTTTTCAGACAAAAAGCATAATGAAAGTAGCTGGGTTGTTATTTTGAATGCAAAAAAAAAAAAAAGATGACTAAGACGCAAGTGTCAGTCAAAGGCCGAATCCCATTTCACCCCTTGGACCAACCCCTTGGCCCTTCCCCTCCATTTTGCGCGTTCACGTGAAGGGGTAGGGGTATCCCAATCCCAGTTAACGCGGAGGGGTAGGGGAAGGGGTAGGGCTTCTGTACCCCTCCAAACGGAGATTTTCCTGGAGCTGACTCCGAACGAAGGGGTTTGAGTGATTTCCCACAATGCCATGCGGATTTCAGCGAGATTTCATGCGGATTTCAGAAAGATGGCGGTTCCCGCGGCGAAAGATTGTCATAAATGTATTTTCTCCATTATTTACGTGTTTTAAGTTGTTATCCAGAGGAAACACGCCGCTTGATTCGCTTTCGAGCTGAGAATGAGCAGCGATTTCTGAAATCCAAGCTGCTGCTAAAAAGCTTTGGGAGTGAGTATTGTTTTCGGTTGCTTGACTGCGTACGTTTTGTTCTGTTATTCTCGCTTTTATTGTTTACATGAGTGTTCTGACACCTCATTCTGTCGGATGTGGTGCACGAAGCGCCAAAGATATCCCATTCAGTGGTGTTAGTTAACAAATCACACCCTGCCAGCAGAGATTTCTGGCTCTGACTGTAGCGGCTGGTCGCAGCCAATGACGCATTTGGTCGCGTTTTGCTAACGTAAACGCTGACGGAGGTACGCGATGACGTATGCGATCGTTGAAGGGCTATCCCAATACGTAGGGGTTCAATTTCAAGCCCTATTCCTTGTAGCTCAGTTTCAAGGGGAAGGGCCAAGGGGAAGGGGGAGGGGTAGGGGAAGGGGTAGAAATTAGAATTGGGATTGGGCCAAAGTGTCCAGAAGAACTGAGGCTTGTTCTGTAAGATGTTCAATAAAACTTAAGGCCAATTTATGCTGACAACGCAGTCCTCGCAGATGGCGTCGCAGATGGCGTCTGCGTAGCCCCCCCACCTTCGCAGACGCTCTGCGCGCACCTCCCAAAAATTGTGACCACCGCAGAAGCCTCGCAAACAGCGTCGCAGACAAGAGGGCTCTGATTGGTCCACTCCAGGTCCACTCTACATCCGCTGTACACGCACTTCCGCTTCCCTACTTTCCCAGTTTGTTTTGTTTTCACTACCGCCATTTTTAAAAACACGAGCGAAGATGGAGCAGCACGAAGAGCGGTTGATCGAGGAAGTGAGGAAGTACAGACATCTATACGACTCCAGTTCTAGTCATTATAAGTAACCGGAGGATAAACACTCCACTAACCACACCCACCAACTACTCCTAGCGATTTCGCGACTTCACGCCCCCTTGCGTTGTGGCGGTGAATAACATCGCGCACGCCTATTACTCCCCGCTCAACGATAAATTACAACTGTCTGCGAAAAGCTATCTGCGAAAGCCTTGTCGCAAGAGCATGCAGAGGCCCTTACAGCTCGTTTCCTTATAATATTATAATAAACCTGCATTAATCATATCTGGGACGAGTATTTTTATTTTTTTTTAAAACCAAAAGATCATCACACTAAACACTGACTGACTTTGTTTCATTTATCACTGTTTACTACTATTTATTGTGGTTTTTTTATCTAGAAACCTTGAATTTCATTACTTTTGAAAGTATATTTTCTCAAAAGCATTTCTTTGCATGTGCTGAAGACTTTTGTACAGGATTGAGTTCTGCGCAAAAGTTTTAGACCCCCTGTTTTTTTTTCCATACAAACTTTCTTACAGTTTCTATTTTACAGATAATTATCGATAATTACATATTATCGAGTCGAAACAGTACAAAAACATTTTAGAGTCCAAACGTTTGTGTTCCAGAACAAAATGAAATGTTACAGGAAGAAAAAAATTTGTATCTGAGTAGGATATTACACAAGAGAGGACTTTCCAGATTAAAACAACAAAACATAATGAAGGCTGCTGGGTTTTGGTGCAAAATGAAGAAGCGAGTGTGACAGTCAAGGTGTCCAGAAGAACTGTGGCTGGTTCTGGAAGATGCTCAGTAAAACCTACAGCTCATTTCCGCATAAAACTGCACTCATTGGACCTGAAATTATTATTATTTTTTTTTAAAGCAAAGGGAAGTTTGTCTCACACCAAATATCGACTTTGTTTCATTTATTATGGCTTAATACTGTTTGTAGTATATCTTTTAATGATGAAACATTTCATTTCATTATTTTTAAGCCTTTATTTTTACAGATTTCTATTTTATGACGTCTTCTTCCCAGAAGCTGTGAGACTAATCAACACTAAGCAGCTCTGATGCTGCCTCCTCCACTCCCCTCATTTTGCATTTTGCACATATTGAAGTTTTTACTGTTCACCTGAACACTTTCTAATCACGGTTGCACTATTTTCTATTCTATTTTTAATTTTAATTCTTTTATTTATATCCGCTGCTGGCCCTGAGGCACAAATTTCGTTTCCATGTGAAACATGCAAATGACAATAAAGAACCTTGACCTTGATTTTTTTTGGTCTCTAACATTTCTTTACATGTGCCTATGACTTGTGTACAGTACTATATATATATATATATATATATATATACACTACCGTTCAAAAGTTTGGGGTCACCCAGACAATTTTGTGTTTTCCACGGAAAGTCACACTTTTATTTGCCACCATAAGTTGTAAAATGAATAGAAAATATAGTCGAGACATTTTTCTGAGCATTTAATCGACCCCACAAATGTGATGCTCCAGAAACTCAATCTGCTCAAAGGAAGGTCAGTTTTATAGCTTCTCTAAAGAGCTCAACTGTTTTCAGCTGTGCTAACATGATTGTACAAGGGTTTTCTAATCATCCATTAGCCTTCTGAGGCAATGAGCAAACACATTGTACCATTAGAACACTGGAGTGAGAGTTGCTGGAAATGGGCCTCTATACACCTATGGAGATATTGCACCAAAAACCAGACATTTGCAGCTAGAATAGTCATTTACCACATTAGCAATGTATAGAGTGGATTTCTGATTAGTTTAAAGTGATCTTCATTGAAAAGAACAGTGCTTTTCTTTCAAAAATAAGGACATTTCAAAGTGACCCCAAACTTTTGAACGGTAGTGTATATACAGGTAGTCGTCGACTTACGACTGCATTTGGTTACGACTGACCGGTCGTAAACCGATCTGGTCGTAAGTCGGCCTATGTTAAATGAACGTAAGTATATTGTGATGTGTAATGATATTGTAATCATCTTAAAGTCTTATTTTATCAACATTTTCTTATTTCATTACCTTGGCTCATTATTTGGTTTAAGTCAAACACTGCATACTCAGGGGTGAAAGTAACTTTTATTTCTTGCCAGTATATCATTTTGAGCCATAGTGCGCGCACACAGCGTGCGCCGAAAAATACACCTAATTATTTATTATTGTCTACTTTTCAAGCATTCACTAGGACTTCTTATCACTCAGTAGTACTAGTATAGTACTTTTTTATCACACTATCACTCTTTCATCCACCTGTATCAGTTTTTGATTATAAATAAATTGCAAACACATCATTTCAACAACACAATCGTTTTAATTAAATTTTTTTTTCGCTGAACAGTTGAAAACTAACTTTTCATTTTGGACATTGGACACAGAACAGTGTAACAGAACAGAAAAGTGAAAGTTACTTTAATCACCAGCTGCGCACGTTATAGCACAAGATCTGGTTAAGCCGTACGCGCGCTGTAGCTCGCTCGTTGTTTGTCCAGCAAAACACTGCACACATAATAGAAGAGGCTGGATGCAGTGTTGCCAGATTGGGCGGTTTTAAGTGCATTTTGGCAGGTTTTGAACATATTTTGGGCTGGAAACCGTCAGCAGTATCTGGCGACACTGGCTGGATGCTGGGCGCTGCCAGGAGCTGGGGCGGAAACTGTCGTACGCTCAGCTAGCTCAGCTGGGAAACACTTGCCAGTCATAACCAGAAGGTCGTAAAGTCAATCGGTCGTAAGTCGCATAGGTCGTAAGTCGACGACTACCTGTATATATATATACTGTATGTACACACAGCGTATGGACAATTGAGATCTGAAAGCACAACCTCCTAAGTATACATCTGTTAAAAGGTTAATTACTCTGGAAGTTAAAGTGCATATCACGGGTAAATTCAGGAGCAAGATCAATGTAATTCTCCTATTTTATATTAAACTTTGGTCAAATATCTGTCACATTTTGCATTTTCTGCAATTTTTTTTACCTTGCGCAATACCAGAAAAATTCAGTTGAAATCAAGCCATTTGAGGCGAATTGGTCCGCCTCTGAAAAACTTGCCATTTGGATTTCCCGGCAAACATTGATTTTCGTGACGTCGCGTGCGGGACGCCTCCCTCTGAATCCTACGTCAGCGCTGGTTTGTTTATGAGAAAACGACCTGGTGGTTTTCTGCAAATTTCTTCAACGTTATCACGTAATTATTAAAATGGTTAACAGATGTATCGTCGGAGGGTGTAGCAACACCAATCATGATGGGATTAGTACTCATCGTTTTCCAAAAGACCGGACAATGAGAGAGAAATGGGAGCGCTTGGTTTGGTCTACACAGGCTGTGCACTGAAACCGTGCAAAGCTCGCGCAGCCTGCTGGCGCTTCCGCAGGTGACGTCACGAATCTGGCTCCAGACTCCCTTGGGATTTTTCCAGACGTGTTTTGTTATTTCATTTTTTTCTGCTGGAGACGGCACTCAACCCTTGTGGATGAGTGTGTAAAGGGACATGCTTTCATATAAAAAAAACACGAAATTGGTCCAGAATATGCCCTTTAAGAAAACATGTCCAAAGGGAATTTCATCTCACACCAAATATCGACTTTGTTTCATTTATTATGGCTTACTGTTGACTGTTTATAGTATTTTTTATGACATGTGCCTAAGACTTGTGCACAGTACTGTATGTATGTATATATATATATACAGTGCATGGACAATAGAGATCTGATAGCACAACCTCCTGAGTATACATCTGTTAAAGGGTTAATTACTCTGGAAGTTAAGAGAACATGTCCAAATAGAACCTGTTTCTCATTAAATCTAAGCCCAGCCTACTTCCTTAACTTACTTCTAATTAAATAAAAGTTACTTTCCACAAAAATAAAGAACAAAAACAGGATCTATAGGTATACAAACCCGGGTTCAGACATTAATGACAACAGACCTACAAGAGGAAATCATTCTTGCTTCCTGGTACAAGACTGAGTTTTCAGTATCTTTCTATAACTTCATACAAACCCGTTAAAAAGGCTTAAATGTTGATGTTTATAGATGTATATGTACGTATTGAACATCTGTAAACGCGTCATGTTACCAAATAATCCGGTATAAAGTTAGTTCTGGTTCTAACCCCGGGCTGAATGATGTCATGTTAAAGTCAGGCACTTCCGCCTCCTCTGTCCTCCGCCATTTCACAGCTCGAATGTTTCAAAATGTAACCGAACTAAAGTCTGTTATCGCGAATTCGTATTCAAACCGAAGTTTTTGATCAATATAGTCGCAATGTGGACGAGTTAAAGTGAGATTGACTTACCTACTGGTGTAAATTTCGTGTAAAACTGTGGTGTGCTGGCCTGGGGCGGTTTCTTCCCTTCTCTCTCCGCCAGATGTGCTTCCCTTCAGCAGGAGGAAGCTGATGGCGGTAACCATAAGAGGAGGTGGGATGGAGAATCAGAGTCGCAGCAAATATGCAAACATGTACAGAGCCCCGAAAGTCTCAAAAAGTGATTTAAGTCACTTCGTTAAGGCGATTTAAATGACTTGTGCGCACAAGATAAATAACAAGATGAACCTGTTCCCACAAGATAAATAACGTTTGTACACAAGATATATAACTTGTGCACATATAAATCACTTGTTCCTACAAGATAATAACTTGTACACACAAGATAAATACAAAATAATAACTTGTGCACACAAGATAATAACTTGTGCAAATATAAATAACTTATTCCCACAAGATAATTCCTTGTGCACACAAGATGAATAACAAAATAATAACTTGTTCCCACAAGATAATAACTTTTGTATACAAGATAATAACTGGTGCAAACATAAAGAACTTATTCCCACGAGATAATTCCTTGTACACACAAGCTAAATAACAAAATAATAACGTGTTCCCACAAGATAATGACTTGTGTATACAAGATAATAACTTGTGCAAATATAAAGAACTTGTTCCCATGAGATAATTCCTTGTGCACACAAGATAAATAACAAAATAATAACTTGTTCCCACAAGATAATTACTTGTGCACACAAGATAATAACATGTGCAAATATAAAGAACTTATTCCCATGAGATAAGTCCTTGTGCACACAAGATAAATACAAAATAATAACTTGTTCCCACAAGATAATAACTTGTGCAAATATAAATAACTTATTCCCACAAGCTAATTCCTTATGCACACAAGATAAATAACAAAATAATAACTTGTTCCCACAAGATAATAACTTTTGTATACAAGATAATAACTGGTGCAAACATAAAGAACTTATTCCCACGAGATAATTCCTTGTACACACAAGCTAAATAACAAAATAATAACTTGTTCCCACAAGATAATGACTTGTGTATACAAGATAATAACTTGTGCAAATATAAAGAACTTGTTCCCATGAGATAATTCCTTGTGCACACAAGATAAATAACAAAATAATAACTTGTTCCCACAAGATAATAACTTGTGCACACAAGATAATAACATGTGCAAATATAAAGAACTTATTCCCATGAGATAAGTCCTTGTGCACACAAGATAAATAACAAAATAATAACTTGTACCCACAAAATAATAACTTTTGTATACAAGATAATAACTTGTGCAAATATAAATAACTTATTCCCACAAGATAATTCCTTGTGCACACAAGATGAATAACAAAATAATAACTTGTTCCCACAAGATAATAACTTTTGTATACAAGATAATAACTTGTGCAAATATAAAGAACTTATTCCCATGAGATAATTCCTTGTGCACACAAGATAAATAACAAAATAATAACTTGTTCCCACAAGGTAATAACTTTTGTATACAAGATAATAACTTGTGCAAATATAAATAACTTATTCCCACAAGATAATTCCTTGTGCACACAAGATGAATAACAAAATAATAACTTGTTCCCACAAGATAATAACTTTTGTATACAAGATAATAACTTGTGCAAATATAAAGAACTTATTCCCATGAGATAATTCCTTGTACACACAAGCTAAATAACAAAATAATAACTTGTTCCCACAAGATAATGACTTTTGTATACAAGATAATAACTTGTGCAAATATAAAGAACTTATTCCCATGAGATAATTCCTTGTGCACACAAGATAAATAACAAAATAATAACTTGTTCCCACAAGGTAATAACTTCCCACAAGATAATTCCTTGTGCACAAAAGCTAAATAGCAAAATAATAACTTGTTCCCACAAGATAATAACTTGTGCACACAAGATAATAACTTGTGCAAATATAAAGAACTTATTCCCACAAGATAATTCCTTGTGCACACAAGATAAATAACAAAATAATAACTTGTTCCCAGAAGATAATAACTTTTGTATACAAGATAATAACTTGTGCAAATATAAAGAACTTATTCTCACAAGATAATTCCTTGTGCACACAAGCTAAATAACAAAATAATAACTTTTGTATACAAGATAATAACTTGTGCAAATATAAAGAACTTATTCCCATGAGACAAGTCCTTGTGCACACAAGATAAATAACAAAATAATAACTTGTTCCCACAAGATAATAACTGTTGTCTACAGGATAATAACCTGTGCACACAAGATAATAACTTGTGCAAATATAAAGAACTTGTTCCCACAAGATAACTCCTTGTGCACACAAAATAAATAACAAAATAATAAATTGTTCCCACAAGATAATAACATTTGTATACAGGACAATAACTTGTGCACACAAGATAAATAACAAAATAATAACTTGTCCCCACAAGATAATTACTTGTGCAAATATAAAGAACTTATTCCCACAAGATAATTCCATGTGCACACAAGATAAATAACAAAATAATAACTTGTTCTCACAAGATAATAAATTTTGTACACAAGATAATAACTTTTGTACACAAGATAATAACTTGTGCAAATATAAACTACTTATTCCCACAAGATAATCCTTGTGCACACAAAATAGTAACTTGTGCACTTATAAATAACTTGGTCCCATAAGATAATTCCTTGTGCACACAAGATAAATAACAAGATAATAACTTGTGCGCACAAGATAATAACTTGTGCAAATATAAAGAACTTATTCCCACAAGATAATTCCATGTGCACACAAGATAAATAACAAAATAATAACTTGTTCCAACAAGCTAATAACTTGTGCACATATAAAGAACATATTCCTACAAGATAATTCCTTGTGCACACAAGATAAATAACAAAATAATAACTTGTTCTCACAAAATAATAACTTTTGTACACAAGATAATAACTTTTGTATACAAGATAATAACTTGTGCAAATATAAACTACTTATTCCCACAAGATAATTCCTTGTGCACAAAAGATAGTAACTTGTGCACTTATAAATAACTTGGTCCCATAAGATAAATCCTTGTGCACACAAGATAAATAACAAAATAATAACTTGTTCCAACAAGCTAATAACTTGTGCACATATAAAGAATGTATTCCCACAAGATAATTCTTTGTAGACCCAAGATAAATAACAAAATAATAACTTGTTCCCACAAGATAATAACTTGTGCACACAAGATAATAACTTTTGTATACAAGATAATAACTTGTGCAAATATAAATAACTTATTCCCACAAGATAATTCCTTGTGCACACAAGATGAATAACAAAATAATAACTTGTTCCCACAAGATAATAATTTTTGTATACAAGATAATAACTTGTGCAAATATAAAGAACTTATTCCTACGAGATAATTCCTTGTACACACAAGCTAAATAACAAAATAATAACTTGTTCCCACAAGATAATAACTTCCCACAAGATAATTCCTTGTGCACAAAAGCTAAATAACAAAATAATAACTTGTTCCCACAAGATAATAACTTGTGCACACAAGATAATAACTTGTGCAAATATAAAGAACTGGTTCCCACAAGATAATTCCTTGTGCACACAAGATAGTAACTTGTGAACTTATAAATAACTTGGTCCCATAAGATAATTCCTTGTGCACACAAGATAAATAACAAGATAATAACTTGTGCAAATATAAATAACTTATTCCTACAAGATAATTCCATGTGCACACAAGATAAATAACAAAATAATAACTTGTTCCAACAAGCTAATAACTTGTGCACATATAAAGAACGTATTCCCACAAGATAATTCTTTGTAGACCCAAGATAAATAACAAAATAATAACTTGTTCCCACAAGATAATAACTTGTGCACACAAGATAACTTGTGCAAATATAAATATCTTATCCCCACAAGATAACTCCTTGTGCACACAAGATAAATAACAAAAAAAATAACTTTTTCCCACAATATAATAACTTTTGTACACAAGATGGTAACTTGTGAACATATAAATAACTTGGTCCCATAAGATAATTCCTTGTGCACACAAGATAAATAACAAGATAAACCTGTGTTCACAAGATAATAACTTGTTCCCAGAAGACAGTAACTTGTGTATACAAGTGCACGTATAAATAACTTGTTCCCACAAGATCATTTCTGATGTATATAAAATAAATAACAAGATAAACTTGTTCTTACCAGGTAATAATTTGCTCCCACAAGATAATTTCCTGTGCATACAAGATAAATAACAAGGTAAACTTGTGCCCACAAGACAGTAACTTGTGTATACGAGGTAATAACTTTTGCACACAAGATGGTAATTTGTGCGCAAGATAATAAATTGTACACACAAGATATTAACTTGTGCATGTGTAAATAACTTGTTCTCACAAGATAATTTCTGATGCATACAAGATAAATAACAAGACACACTTGTTCTCACAAGATAATAACTTGTTCCCAGAAGATAGTAACTTGTGTATCCAAGATATTAACTTGTGCATGTATAAATAACTTGTTCCCACAAGATAATAACTTTTGTATACAAGATAATAACTTGAGCACACAAGATAGTCACTTGTGCATGAAAAATAACTTGTTCCCACAAGATAATTTCTGATGCATACAAGATAAATAACAAGATACACTTGTTCTCACAAGATAATAACTTATTCCCAGAAGATAGTAACTTGTGTATCCAAGATATTAACTTGTGCATGTATAAATAACTTGTTCCCACAAGATAATAACTTTTGTATATAAGATAATAACTTGTGCACACAAGATAATAATTTGTGCAAATCTAAAGAACTTATTCCCACAAGATAATTCCTTGTGCACACAAGATAAATAACAAAATAATAACTTGTTCTCACAAGATAACAACTTTTGTACACAAGATAATAACTTTTGTATACAAGATAATAACTTGTGCAAATATAAAGAACTTATTCCCTCAAGATAATTTCCTGTGCATACAAGATAAATAACAAGGTAAACTTGTGCCCACAAGATAGTAACTTGTGTATACAAGGTAATAACTTTTGCACACAAGATGGTAATTTGTGCACAAGATAATAAATTGTACACACAAGACAATAACTTGAGCACACGAGATAGTCACTTGTGCATGTGTAAATAACTTGTTCTCACAAGATAATTTCTGACGCATACAAGGTAATTAACAAGATAAACTTGTTCTCACAAGATGATAATTTGTTCCCAGAAGATAATAACTTGTGCACACAAGATAATCACTTGTGTACTTATAAATAACTTGTTCCCACAAAATAATTCCTGATGCATACAAGATAAATAACAAGGTAACCTTGTTCTCACAAGATAAAAATTTGTGCACACAAGATAATAACCATATAAATAACTTGCTCCCACAAGATAATTCCTTTTGCACCGAAGATAGTAGTAATTTTATGCACATAAGGTAAAGAACTTGTTCCCACAAGATAAATGACTTGTGCACACACAATAATAACCGTCGCACAAAATATAATACAAATATAATGATATAATATTTATAATAAAAAGAAATGTTGATATTCATTGAAATATTGATAATAAAAAGAAATTCCAAACTAAGAGTTTTTCCTCGAATACAGCATTATTTCCACTAGCACCACTTTCACAGCAGGTAGTCGAACAGCATTGTGGGTAACGCGAGAAGTTGAATGAAAACAGACAAATGTGTCAGTGAAAGAAGTTTAAACTAAAAAGGTGAACTGCGAATTTCATGACATTATAAATCTTCAGTAACAATGAAGGGCAGATGTTGCTTATAAGGACGAATATGAAGGTCATTTTGGGTGGCTGTACTTTGTTATCTCCCACACCTGTACACTTTGTGCTTGGGTTTACTGTAGAAAGTCTAAAAGTTGATCAATATGGAGGACAATAGAGTGAGTGATGCACAGATTAGAAATACAAACAATCCACTTTTCTAAAAAATTCACACATTAAATTGATCTCCTCTCACAGGATGTGGCAGACAATTCTTGGAACATGGTAGGAGCTTAAATCAGAACATATGGCCTCATGAGGGAGTCATTGTGCCCCCTGCTGGTGAACGATGCCATTTTCTTTTCATCACTGCCTCACATTCTGCTGAATTCAGATAGACTCACCGGCCACTTTAATAGGAGCTTGTTCTTGATTCTAAGATCCCTGTTTTTGGCTGCAGGAGTGGAACCCAGTGTGTTGTTCTGCTGTTGCATGCTGAGATGCTTTTCTGCTCACCACGGTTGTAAAGAGTTGCTATGAGTTGCTATGTCCTTCCTGGCCAAAAAGCTCGAACCAATCTGTCCATTTTCCTCTGACCTCTCTTATCAACAAGCTGTTTGTTTCCACCCACAGAACTGTCACTCACTCACTCACTCACTCACTCGATGCTTGTTTTTTGTTTTTCGCACCATTCTGTGTCGAGACTGTTGTGTGTGAAAACCCCAGGAGATCAGCAGCTTCTGAAATACTCAAACCAGTCCATCTGGCTCAAACCAACACCCACAGTGCCACAGTGAAAGAAAGTCACACTCTGAGATCACGATTTTTCCCATTTTGATGTTTGAACATGGTGAACATTACCTGAAGCTCTTGATTTGTATCTGCATGATTTGACACATTGTGCTGCTGATCGGCTGATTAGATAACTGCGTCAAACAGCAAGTGGATGTATGTATTTGATGTGTATTTTTCAAATCCAGCTTGGTGAAATGAAGTGGAGGTGGGTATCGCAGCCACCTGGTTAGAAAAATAAAGGGACTGTAAAACGAAGTCTTCACATTTTTCCTTCAACGGTAGGCACTGGGGGAAAACCAGATGGGTTTGGTGTGGGTACAACATGAGCAGAACTAATACCGAGAAAACGAGCAGTTTGAAAACAATTTGTGCGATAAATATGTGGTATCTACTTCTCATATAAAAACCCCTGTGTGGACAAAGTCAGCTGTTGTGACTTCTGCTGGGCCTTTGATAAAGAAGTCTTCAATATCACTCAGATGTGGCAACAATTCAAAATTCAAAACCATTTTTTAAATAAAGACACAAAAACACAAATCCACGACGTAGAAATTTTGAAAGCAGAGGGAGCAGTGAAGAAAATCCAGAAGTCATGAGGATTTTGAGCAAAAGGTGATGTGACCTCAGCATGAGTTCAATCACATTATCATATACATGCATGAGTAAGAATAAAGAAGAGAAAGGTCAAGAATTAATAACGAGTTCTGGAGAAAAAACAAGTGGTTCGATAAGAGGAAGTGTAACCTACACCAGACCGATGGAAAGAGGGAAGTGTGTAAAAAAAAACAACAACTATTACCTCACATGTAAAATATGTGACATTTGGCTGTCAGCTAAACTGTCTCAGTTTATGATTTACAACCCCGATTCCAAAAAAGTTGGGACAAAGTACAAATTGTAAATAAAAACGAAATGCAATCATTTACAAATCTCAAAAACTGATATTGTATTCACAATAGAACATAGACAACATATCAAATATCGAAAGTGAGACAATTTGAAATTTCATGACAGCAACACATCTCAAAAAAGTTGGGACAGGGGCAATAAGAGGCTGGAAAAGTTAAAGGTACAAAAAAGGAACAGCTGGAGGACCAAATTGCAACTCATTAGGTCAATTGGCAATAGGTCATTAACATGACTGGGTATAAAAAGAGCATCTTGGAGTGGCAGCGGCTCTCAGAAGTAAAGATGGGAAGAGGATCACCAATCCCCCTAATTCTGCGCCAACAAATAGTGGAGCAATATCAGAAAGGAGTTCGACAGTGTAAAATTGCAAAGAGTTTGAACATATCATCATCTACAGTGCATAATATCATCAAAAGATTCAGAGAATCTGGAAGAATCTCTGTGCGTAAGGGTCAAGGCCGGAAAACCATACTGGGTGGCCGTGATCTTCGGGCCCTTAGACGGCACTGCATCACATACAGGCACGCTTCTGTATTGGAAATCACAAAATGGGCTCAGGAATATTTCCGGAGAACATTATCTGTGAACACAATTCACTGTGCCATCCGCCGTTGCCAGCTAAAACTCTATAGTTCAAAGAAGAAGCCGTATCTAAACATGATCCAGAAGCGCAGACGTCTTCTCTGGACCAAGGCTCATTTAAAATGGACTGTGGCAAAGTGGAAAACTGTTCTGTGGTCAGATGAATCAAAATTTGAAGTTCTTTATGGAAATCAGGGACGCCGTGTCATTTGGACTAAAGAGGAGAAGGACGACCCAAGTTGTTATCAGCGCTCAGTTCAGAAGCCTGCATCTCTGATGGTATGGGGTTACATTAGTGCGTGTGGCATGGGCAGCTTACACATCTGGAAAGACACCATCAATGCTGAAAGGTATATCCAGGTTCTAGAGCAACATATGCTCCTATCCAGACGACATCTCTTTCAGGGAAGACCTTGCATTTTCCAACATGACAATGCCAAACCACATACTGCATCAATTACAGCATCATGGCTGCGTCGAAGAAGGGTCCGGGTACTGAACTGGCCAGCCTGCAGTCCAGATCTTTCACCCATAGAAAACATTTGGCGCATCATAAAACGGAAGATACGACAAAAAAGACCTAAGACAGTTGAGCAACTAGAATCCTACATTAGACAAGAATGGGTTAACATTCCTATCCCTAAACTTGAGCAACTTGTCTCCTCAGTCCCCAGACGTTTACAGACTGTTGTAAAGAGAAAAGGGGATGTCTCACAGTGGGAAACATGGCCTTGTCCCAACTTTTTTGAGATGTGTTGTTGTCATGAAATTTAAAATCACCTAATTTTTCTCTTTAAATTATACATTTTCTCAGTTTAAACATTTGATATGTCATCTATGTTCTATTCTGAATAAAACATGAAATTTTGAAACTTCCACATCATTGCATTCTGTTTTTATTTACAATTTGTACTTTGTCCCAACTTTTTTGGAATCGGGGTTGTATGATGATGTGACAAGCAGCAAACAATCACGAAATATACAGTATATGATACAAAACAGGGGTTCTAAAAGTTTTCGTACACTCTCAGAAAATAAAGTACATGACTACCTTTAGGGGAGCAACAGCTTGTACCCTCTAAGGTACTTATTTGTATCCTTTATATACTGCTTGGGAACATGTAAATACCTTTTTGGCCCTAAAAAGGTACACAGTTACTCCAAGGACCAATAATGAGCCCGAGGGGGTACAGTGGTGCTTGAAAGTTTGTGAACTCTTTAGAATTTTCTAAATTTCTGCATAAATACAACCTAAAACATCATCAGATTTTCACACAAGTCCTAAAAGTAGATAAAGAGAACCCAGTTAAACAAATGAGACAAAAATATTATACTTGGTCATTTATTTATTGAGGAAAATTATCCAATATTACATATCTGTGAGTGGCAGAAGTATGTGAACCTTTGCTTCCAGTATCTGGTGTGACCCCCTTGTGCAGCAATAACTGCAACTAAACGTTTGCGGTAACTGTTGATCAGTCCTGCACACCGGCTTGGAGGAATTTTAGCCCATTCCTCCGTACAGAACAGCTTCAACTCTGGGATGTTGGTGGGTTTCCTCACATGAACTGCTCGCTTCAGGTCCTTCCACAACATTTCAACTGGATTAAGGTCAGGACTTTGACTTGGCCATTCCAAAACATTAACTTTATTCTTCTTTAACCATTCTTTGGTAGAACGACTTGTGTGCTTAGGGTCGTTGTCTTGCTGCATGACCCACCTTCTCTTGAGATTCAGTTCATGGATAGATGTTCTGACATTTTCCTTTAGAATTCGCTGGTATAATTCAGAATTCATTGTTCCATCAATGATGGCAAGCCGTCCTGACCTAGATGCAGCAAAACAGGCCCAAACCATGATACTACCACCACCATGTTTCACAGATGGGATAAGGTTCTTATGCTGGAATGCAGTGTTTTCCCTTCTCCAAACATAACGCTTTTCATTTAAACCAAAAAATTCTATTTCGGTTTCATCGGTCCACAAAACTTTTTTCCAATAGCTTTCTGGCTTGTCCATGTGATCTTTAGCAAACTGCAGACGAGCAGCAATGTTCTTTTTGGAGAGCAGTGGCTTTCTCCTTGCGATCCTGCCATGCACACCGTTGTTGTTCAGTGTTCTCCTGATGGTGGACTCATGAACATTAACATTAGCCAATGTGAGAGAGGCCTTCAGTTGCTTAGAAGTTACCCTGGGGTCCTTTGTGACCTCGCCGACTATTACACGCCTTGCTGTTGGAGTGATCTTTGTTGGTCGACCACTCCTGGGGAGGGTAACAATGGTCTTGAATTTCCTCCATTTGTACACAACCTGTCTGACTGTGGATTGGTGGAGTCCAAACTCTTTAGAGATGGTTTTGTAACCTTTTCCAGCCTGATGAGCATCAACAATGCTTTTTCTGAGGTCCTCAGAAATCTCCTTTGTTTGTGCCATGATACACTTCCACAAACATGTGTTGTGAAGATCAGACTTTGATAGATCCCTGTTCTTTAAATAAAACAGGGTGCCCACTCACACCTGATTGTCATCCCATTGATTGAAAACACCTGACTCTAATTTCACCTTCAAATTAACTGCTAATCCTAGAGGTTCACATACTTTTGCCACTCACAGATATGTAATATTGGATCATTTTCCTCAATAAATAAATGACCAAGTATAATATTTTTGTCTCATTTGTTTAACTGGGTTCTCTTTATCTACTTTTAGGACTTGTGTGAAAATCTGATGATGTTTTAGGTCATATTTATGCAGAAATATAGAAAATTCTAAAGGGTTCACAATCTTTCAAGCACCACTGTACCTTGAGGGACAGAAATGGACTCCTACTGGACTCCTGTTTCTGACAGTGTGTGATAGCTTGTGTCCCCTAAGACAAAAATCCACTAACCTATCGGTCCAGATTTATGTCATGAACATTATTTAAATGTTTACAATAATACTTTGGATATTTATTGGAGCCATCGAGCTTTGTATTTCTGAACATCTCACCAACAGGATGCATTAGGTCCATGTTGACAGACCCCTATGGCTGTGCTTCATGGAGCCCAGGTTAAGAACCAGTGATATAAACACTTGAGTTTTCTTCAGACCCAAAGATTGGCTGGGCACCTGACCTGAAAGCTACTGAGCTTCATTCCACTTCCTGAGGGCACATCTCATGAGAAAACCACTGAAAGAAACAGGAAGTGAAAATAGCTGAATGATTCTAAATGTAACAGATGGTTACAGATGGTCATCATCAACAAAAGATATTTTATTTAAAATTATCTTCGTTTTCAGTTCCAGCAGAGATAGCAGCTCCAGACTCCTCACTCTCATAAAACCTTTACTGATACACCGTCTTGCGAAAATATTCATCCCCCTTGGTGTTTGTCCTGTTTTGTCGCATTACAAGCTGGAATTAAAATGGATTATTTGGGGGGTTAGCAGCATTTGATTTACACAACATGCCTACCAATTTAAAGGTGCAAATTTTGTTTTATTTTGACATAAAGAATAATTAAGGTGAACCCCCCCAGAAATCTAGAGTGTGCATAGGTATTCACCCCTTTCGTATGAAACCCCTAAATAAGAGCTGGTCCAACCAATTCACTTCATAAGTCACATAATTAGTTGATTAAGATCCACTTGTGTGCAATCAAAGTGTCACATGGTCTGTCACATGATGTCTGTATAAATCAACCTGTTCTAGAAGGACCCTGACTCTGCAACACTACTAAGCAAGCAACATGAAAACCAAGCAGCCTCCAAACAGGTCAGAGACAAAGTTGTGAAGAAGTATGGATCAGGGTTGGGTTATAAAAAATATCCCAAACTTTGAATATCCCAGGGTGCACCATTAAATGCAAAACATGGGTCAAAAGTGACCCGGCTGAGTTTTTATCTTCTATATCTTTGCAATAAATTAATTCCATCATTCAGTATTCAAGGTATTCCTCAAGTAACTTGTTTTTGATCATCATACATCCTTATTTTATTTTTTCCTTTCTTACTTTTTGAATAAAAACCCTTTTTTGTATCACTACCCTTCTAATGCACAACATGGGTCAAAAACGACCTGCATTCATTTTCCAGGTTATTTCATGTACGGCTGAGTGTTTCTATGATATACTTTTGAAATAAATTCATTTTGTCATTTACTTTTCCAAATATGCAGTAAATATCTTGTTTTTGTTTAGCACAAATCATCATTTTTATTTTTCCTTTCTTAAGTTATGAACAAGCACAGCTTTTGTAATTCTACATCACGTTTACACACATGGGTCAGAACCGACCCGCATGCATTTACTCCAGCGTTTGGTGGGAACTGTGAATTGTGCTTGTGTCAGACATTTCACAGCTCAGCACAGCGCCCTTTGCCCATCTAATACATGGAAGTAATGTTTTTCAATTGTTCTAACATTACCTTAGAAAAAAATGGATTATGTTTAGGTTCCCTTGAGAGTGAGTAGATTACTTGTCAGAAAGTTACAAGTAATTACTATTAGCTACCGAGCTGTTGACATATTCTACTTTAGTTAGCTAATTTTATTGTAGTTGGCTTCGCTAACTACATAGTTAATAAATAAATAACTGGCCCCATTCACTGCTAAAGTAATTACTTGAAACAAATTATTATTATAATATTAAGACATTTAATTTTAAATCACACTTGGATGACCCATGTGTAGTAATATAAAAAGTATTTTTGTTCATAAAGTAGGAAAGGAAAAAATTAAATGAATGATTTGTGGTAATTAAAAAGATATTTAAAGAATACTTGGAGCATTCAATCATAAAATAAATTGATTTCAAAAGATAGAGCAAAGAAAAAGTCAGCATGAAATAACCTGGAAAATGAATGCGGGTCATTTTTTACCCATGTTGTGCATTAGAAGGGGGGTGCATATGTTTTGCATCAAAGGGTAAAATCCATTATAGAAAAGTGGAAAGAATATGGCACCACAACAAACCTCACAAGAGAAGGCCCCACCCACCAAAACTCACAGACGGGCAAGGAGGGCATTAATCAGAGATTGTTAGGACTGGGACTGTTTTGGCCTCTAGAGGCCGCTGTTATTTCCTTTTCTTGTCATGTTTGTTTTGGCCTCTAGAGGCCGCCACTGTTCCTGTGTTTTGTGTTTGTCTTTATTGCCTGTTTTGTCTTCATTAGTGTCACCTGTGTTCAATTTATTTTGTGTATAAATACTCCTCTGTTTGTCCCCTAGTCAGAGAGTCTTTATGCTATGCTGTTAGTGCTAGTTCCCTCTGTCCCATGTACCTTGCCTGTGGCTTTGTATTCTTGGTTTTTGCTTCTTTCTTTTGGACTTTGTGGATTTTGTTTTGACCTTTGGATCTTCTGTGCGTTTGAGTTTTTGCCTCTTCTTTTCTCGTTTGGATTTTGGACTTTGAACCTTGGGATATTTTATTTCTGTTTATCTTCTGAGCTTTGGATTATTCTTTTTGTTTTTTTCCCTTGGATTGTACATATTGTAAATAAACTATTTTTGATACTCTACTTTCGCCTCACGCCTCTGCACTTGAGTTATCCCCCTGGTGGTCTTGTGGGGGTTTGCTGGATTATCACACCAGTGATCCGGGTTCAAATCCCAGCAAAACCCTATCAGAGATGCAATAAAGACACTGAAGTAACTGAAAGATCCACAGCGGAGATGGAAGTATCCCTTTAAGCCATACACTCCACTTTATGGACCACTTTAAGCCATACACTCCACAGAGTGAGGCTTTATGGAAGAATGGCCAGAAAAAAGTCATTGCTTAAAAAAATCACATTTGGAGTTTGCCCAACAGCATGTAGCAGACTCCCCAAACACCTGGAAGAAGATTCTCTGGTCAAATGAGACTAAAATTGGCCATCATGGGAAATGTCATGTATGGTACAAACCCAACAGCCTGAGAACACCATTCTTGCAGTGAAGCATGGTGGTGGCAGCATCATGCTGTGGGGATCTTTTTCATCTGCATGGACAGGAAAGCTGGTCAGGACGGAAGGAAAGATGGATGACACTAAATACAGGGCAATTCTGGAGGAAAAACCTGTTTGAGTCGGCCAGAAGTTTGAGACTGGGACGAAGGTTCACGTTCCAGCAGGACAATGACCCTAAACATACTGCTAAAGCTACAATGGTGTGGTTTAAAGGGAAATGTTTAAATATCTTGGAATGGCCTAGTCAAAGCCCAGACCTCAATCCAACTGAGAATCTATGGCATAACTTGAAGATTGCTGTACACCAACGCAACCCATTTAACTTGAAAGAGTTGGAGCAGTTTTGCCTTGAGGAATGGGCAAAAATCCCAGTGGCTAGATGTGCTAAGCTAATAGAGACATACCCCAAGAGACTTGTAGCTGTAATTGCAGCAAAAATACGGTATTGACTTTGGGGGTGAATACCTATGCACACTCCAGATTTGTTTTTTTCATCTTAATTATTGTTTGTGTCACAATAAATAAATAATTTTCACCTTTAAAGTTGTAGGCATGTTGTGTAAATCAAATGGTGCCTAACCCCCCCCCCCCCCCCCCCAAAAAAAAAAAAAAATCCATTTTAATTCCAGCTTGTAATGTGAAAAAACAGGACAAACACCAAGGGGGATGAATACTTTTGCAAGACACTGTACTTTTACCTCACAGTAGTTTAAAGGAGTTACAGCAGTTACTGTACAATATATCATTTAAATTAGCGACCATCGGATCTTCGTTCTCTTTTTATGAGATCTTTGCTATAACGATTTACAATTTTCGCAACTGTGTGTCTTATGGTAAAGTCTGTATTTCTGTATAGCTAAAAAAAAAAACCAACTGTCCACCTGAGCACTTAATACTTCATAAATACACCTTTCTTAAAAGTGAAACTTTTAATTCTGGCTTATTTTAGTTCCAGTTGTCTCTGTTATAGACTGATTAGATCAGTTATGATAAAATATTCTTTATTGATCTCCATGAGGGAAAATTCATGTGTTGCAGCAGCTCAAGTACAGAGTAAAATATAGATAAATGTAGGTTAAGTAATAAATAATATTATATTATAATAAAGACAGGGCAGGGTGGCACAGTGGTGTAGTGGTTAGCGCTGTCGCCTCACAGCAAGAAGGTCCGGGTTTGAGCCCCGTGGCCAGCGAGGGCCTTTCTGTGTGGAGCTTGTATGTTCTCCCCGTGTCCGCGTGGGTTTCCTCCGGGTGCTCCGGTTTCCCCCACAGTCCAAAGACATGCAGGTTAGGTTAACTGGTGACTCTAAATTGACCGTAGGTGTGAATGTGAGTGTGAATGGTTGTCTGTGTCTATGTGTCAGCCCTGTGATGACCTGGCGACTTGTCCAGGGTGTACCCCGCCTTTCGCCCGTAGTCAGCTGGGATAGGCTCCAGCTTGCCTGCGACCCTGTAGAACAGGATAAAGCGGCTACAGATAATGAGATGAGAATGAGACATGGTTTTTGTTTGTTTGTTTGTTTAGATTTAAATGGCACTCCATAGTTTTGTAATCTAAATGAAAGTGGTGTGTACACGCGCAAATCCACCACTAGGAGGCGCTCTATTCATACAGCTCAGCAACTCTATTTACACAGTGCAGCAAACATTTATCGAATTATTGACCAAATAACGGATAAAGACGAATGCTTTTTTAAGCGTACAATTCATAAAAATTGTAGATAAATACAATTCGTTATGAAATCGTTGCAGCAAGAGTTGAAACCGAGCATTTAAAACACATAAGACCGTTTAAATGACATAACACTATGTTAGTGTCAGCCATTCTATCTGTCGAATCTGATTGGACAATACGCCCATCAATCAACTTGACCCGCTCTGCCATTGGTCCTTTTTACCCTTCTGCTTGGTCTGTAGGCGTTCAGATTCAGAAACGAAGGAGAGAGAGAGGGGAGCTGAGACAAAATGGCTGACAGATTTTCAAGGTTCAACGAGGAACGTGATTTCCAGGTAAATACAACGAAAAGGTTGAGGGTATAAACTATGAATTGTGCGCGGTGATTGTTTTGCAGCCTCTATCTTTCTTTTGAGGTAATTTTTATCGCGTTGTAAGGAGTGAGACAGCTAGCTGTTAGCTCAAGTGTTTAGGTCGCTATGTGTGACAGACCTACAGCAGAGAAAGAGCTTCATAGCTAACGCGCTAATCGTTTTTTTTTTAAATATGTATTATTATCTTTAAAATAAATTATGCACTAAATTGAACCTTTTTAAATTTTTGCATTTAAAATTGTTATTGAGATGGATAGCGGCTAGCCTGCTTTTAATAGCCAGGTATGATAAGTGAGCTAAATTGGGTTTATTATATTTTAATAAACAATTAATACACTTTAACACACATATAAGACTGTTTTAATACCAATACCATCCCTCTATCTGCTTAGTGTTGTTTAAAAAAATATTCTCAAGTAAAAATAATAATAATTATAAAAAGCCGTCAGCTATGCTAACATGCTAATCCGTAAACACGCCCCACGGTTTGTCCTATTGTTGTTGCAAGTCGGAGGAAAAGTTTCATCCTAATTTGATGAGCTGTAATGTGCGATTTATGATTTGCAATTGGAAAACTAGGATGCCTGATTTATGAGTTGCTTCGTAATAAAGCGAGCTGGCGCGGAGGATTTGTGCGTGTTTGACCCGAGTGGTGGGAAAGACCGACAGTCTGCCTGGAGGTTTTTCTCCTTCCACGGTCTTTTCAGGGGAAAGTAGCTCATCCTGATCCCAGCAAGAGCTGGAAGTCGCTGCGTGACGTCATAAGCGTTTTTGCGTATTTACCAGATCCTCGTGCATATCATTTGCATATCATTACTTGAAGGTTTTATGGTGAAGGTGAATGTTATTCGAATTGGAGTTAACTTGTTTGTTTTAGACATAAGTCATCTTTGGGCACGGCACCATAAACGAGCTGCTTATGTATTTTTAATTTACTGTGTGTTCTAAAACACGAAGAATATAAATGGAGCTGGTGAGTGAGGGGTTGGGAAATGTTTATACTTTGTTAGGAAACGGTTACAGATGGAATCGCTTGCTAAGGGAAGTATCTTACTGGGCTGCGACAGCCCGCGACTAGTTGGAGACACAATTACGATAAAATATGCGAATAGTGACAGTTTTCACTTGGAATCACACTGAATTGATATTCGCATATTTTTACCGCAATTATTGTGTTTGCAACTAGTCGCAGCCTGGCTTTCCCTTGGCAGGCAGGGAACCTGACTTGAGAAGGGTTTGCGACGGCTTTGCGGCTGTTTTTATTTTTTTAAGATATTTTTTGGGGCTTTTTTCATCTTTGTTGGATAGGACAGTGTCGAGACAGGAAATGAGCGGGAGAGAGAGATGGGGAGGGATCGGGAAATGACCTCGGGTTGGAATCGAACCCGGGTCCCCGGATTTATGGTATGGCGCCTTATCCACCTGAGCCACAACGCCCCCATTTGCGGCTGTTTTGAGGGAAATTTTGTCGCATGAATTTTTTGAACATGTTCAAAATTTCAGCGACGAAGGAGCAACACTTTGCGAGGAAATTGAGAGGCCCCACGAATGTTTCAAGACACTTTTGAAAAACTCTCGCAAATGATGTTCGCAATTTGTTGCAGCCCAGTGAGGTACTGGTTTAAGAGAATGTGAGGGATGAATAACGGTGATCAGTGATTGGTTGTTGGGAAACAGTGGTGATCAGTTATAGGTTGTTGAGGAGAATAGTGGTCAGTGGTTGGTTGCTGGGAAACAACTGTGATTGTTGGAGTCAGTGATGGTTTGTTTAGAAAATGGTGATTCGTTAGTGGTCATTTGGAATGGTTGTGATTGGTCATTGGGAACCGTGGAGATCAATTGTTGGTTGTTGGAAATGATAGTGGTCAGTGATTGTTTTTTGGGAAACAATGGTGATCAGTTATGTGCTGGGAACAGTGATGATTAGTGATTGGTCTTTGGAAAAATAGTGGCCAGTGGTTGTTGGAAACAATGGTGATGAGTGGTTGTTGGAGTCAGTGGTGAGCAGTGATGGGTTGTTGGGGGGGAATGGTGATTGATGATTGGCCATTGGGAACAGCAGTTATTGGTCATTGAGAACAGTGGTGATTTGTGGTTGGTCATTGGGAACAGCTGTGATCAGTGGTTGGTTATTGGAAATGATAGTAGTCAGTGATTTTGTTGGAATCGATGGCAATTAGTTATAGGATGTTGAAAAAATAGTGTTCAATGATTGGTTGTTGGGAAACAATGGTGATTAATGATTGCTGGAATCAGTGGTGATTTAGTGAGCAGTCATTTGGAATAATGGTGATTAATGGTTGGTCATTGGGAACAGCTGTGATCAGTGGTTGGCTGTTGGAAATGAGAGTAGTCAGTGATTTGTTGGAATTGATGGTGATCAGTTATAGGTTGTTGAGGATAATGGTGATCAGTGATTGGCTGTTGAAAAAATAGTGGTCAATGATTGGGAGCCAATGGTGATTAATGATTAGAGTCAGTGGTGATCAGTGATGGGGTTGATTAGTTGGGGTGGTTAGTGAGCAGTAATTTGGAATAATAGTGATTGGTCATTGGGAGCAGTGGTCATCAGTCAGTACGTTTACATGCACATCCAAATCGAGCAAAGGGTCCCAGCAGGGGTGCCAGAGAAATCCAATCCTACATGCATACTGTGAAATCGATCCATTGAGTGAGGTGCATTGTGCACCCGAGCCACAGGTGGCGCTACACGCCCTATCGTGTTGGTACACTTCTGGTTGTCGTCATGAAGAAGAGCTATTCAAGAGTATAAACAAAGGGACTACAGGCGGAAATTAGCATGTACTGCTATAACCTGGTACAGATATCTGTCCTTACCACAAGGATAATGTTTAATTTGTACACTGTCCCTTTTAAAAATAAAATAAACTCTAAGAAGAGTGTTTGTAGTTTGTATGTACGAACAGAAGTGTTCCTAATAAAGTGGGTGGCTAAGGTGAAGTGTCATGCCGACCGAGGCTGTTGTGTTTCCCGCTTGTGGTCTCGTCACTTCCGGAAGGGGCAGTGCTGAAGTAAGTAGCTGGACTACGTAGCTCGATAGGGTTTACATGCACTAAGTAGCTCGGCAAAAATCGCATAATCTAGGTCGTGTAGCTCGATTGCGAGAAATCAACTTCGGTTCAATTTCAGCCTAGCTAAGGTGTTTACATGCCATTTAGAACTTCGATTTCAGACGAGCAATGGCAGAAATTCGATTTTCTCTATGTGCATGTAAACGCACTGAGTGATAGGTTGTTGGAAATGATAGTGGTCAGTGATTGGCTGTTGGCTTGCACAATTGCAGCTGACACTGGTGTTCTGAGCCTGCTTTCTCAACTCCTCTAACCAGTAGCAGTGATGGAAGCTGTAGAGCCGTATCGAGTTCAGGACGTGTGAATGTCTGCTCAAAACTCACTCCGTTTGTCATTAAACTGTTCTTTATTTTTTTTGGAATAAAGTTGCTTAAGAGGCCTAAAATTTGACCAGGCCAAGCGACAAAGGCACCGAGCTGGTAACTGTGGACGTAGTATAATTTAAAGCTTGGTGCTGTTTTATATGCTGAATGCGTCTCTCTTGGCTTTACCCAGCACAATGCCTCTCTTGTGTTCATGCTTTTGCATCACTAATTTGTAAGGTCGTGCTTATAAAGCTGGAATTGTCTTCCTTATGGCTCGTCCAGCAGATATTAAACTGGATTTATGTTTGGTTTTGTCAAAATGATTCGCTAGATCACGTCCATCACTTTGGCTCTCATGTTTATAGAAATACTGTGATTTTAAAAATCATAATTTCATCTTCTGTATTAAATATTAAATGTTTGGCTCAACGTTAACTATTTAATCCACTCGCCCAGTCAGACAAGCAGCAAGATTTCTCACTTATCCTGACCAGAACCTTTTTATTACTCTGTCTTTAGTAGTTCAATGAAAGGAAACTTTGTGGTTCACAAAGTTTATCAAAAGGCAGGTGTAATTATGATAATCATTACGCTTTTATGATTTATAATTTTTCAATTAAATCAAACTTTAACCGTAACAATAAACAAAAATTATCCAATATCCCATTATGGTGCGTGTGGTGGTGTAACCCATTACCTGATCTGCAGTTTTAAAAGTTGGAGTCGCCCAAATTCAAAGTTAAATCTTGATTTAGTCCAGTAAAACTTGATGTATAAATTAATTTAAAGAAAACAAGTTGAACGTCATCACGTTGCGAATGAAAACAAACCATGAGTGAGTTTGGCGCTGTCATAAAATCCACACAAAATATTTTACGACATTTGTGATGGTTAATGTGAATCATAAATCGAAAATTACAATGAATGAAATGAAGATTTGCCACAGATTTATTTTCTTGAGGTATTTGATTGCCATTTCTCTGATTTTGATGAATTCAGAGTCTAATAATCTATAATTAGAGATTACGACGTGGTTATTTTTACACACACCCCTGCTGTACTCGGCTTCCCTGGAATTTCGTGAACAATAACGCAGCTAGATCGCTGAGGTGATTGAACTAGTTTCTTTGGAACTTAAATTACACATGAGTAATTGCTATAAAAATGCTGGCTTTCTACAAATATTCAACTCGGACTGGCAGATGCAGATTTGACTTGTCCGGACCAAACATTTGGTTGTCCCGGACAGTCGGACTACCATTAATGTCGAACCCTGAGTAAAGACTGGGTTGATATTCTAACGTGTAGTAAAAAAAAACATTTTTTAACATTTTTGTGCTTGTTCTGCAGTGTGTGTTGCTTGGTTATCGGGCCACATGCTGACACGAGTTTGTAAATTCAGCTTTTCTGCCACCTACCTCATAGAAATGCCTTGATGAGATGCTGTTATCTGCAGACAGATGGTCTTTCACGTCGAACAAATGTTCAGCTCGGTTCTTCACAAAACGTATCTCTCTAATGGAGGAAACAGATGCTCTTTTCTGTGATGACCATAAAGTGTCCTTGGCACTTTAACAGTGAAGTTAATGATGTCCTAACATCTAAGCAAAGTTAAATCGTCACTTGCTATAGACGTAGAGAAGAGTCGTACGGTGTTTGACGGTTGGATGTTCTGTTCTGTTCTGTTGAGGAGAAATTTATTGCACTATGAAGCTATGGACTGCTTGAACCTTTTTTTTTTTTTTTTTAATTTTTTTAGCTTGGAGTGAAATAAGCTGAGCTGAGTGGAGTTAGTATTGTACCCATCCAGATTGTTTTGACATTTACGTTCAGGAGATTGAGTGGGTTCATTGCTGTTTATTTCTAAAAATGTTTTTAGTCAGTGCCTGAATAAATCTTCCAGCATGAGATTGAAGTTTTGTCATGATCAGGGATACGATTCGCTTGTCTTCACTGTGTACCTATTATCTGAATTTCACCGTTTACCAGAGCTGATAGCTAGAATACCAATCCACCGCTCCACTTTCCTCTCACGTCTGAGATTTGTGTGTGTGTTTGCGCATGTTTTTGTGCATATTTGCAATTCATATTTCGTTATTAACGTACCTCTGGTCCTCTGGCGCATTTCCAAAGCTTCGGTGATGCATCATCTGTTTAATTCGCAGGCATGTTTAAACTGTTTTTTACGTTATGGAAGACTGTTGGTTTTTATTTGGGCAGCTCGCTTGGAATTTATTGGTTCACCACTTGTCCAGAATGCTTGGCCTTTTTTTTTTTTTTTAAAAGTCTTGGATGACCTTGAATCCCGGGTCTCTATATTCAGTAGCAATGGATTTTGGTCTGTGGCATTCCTCAGGCAGGATGGTGGCCATGTTGACAGCTGTGGGTTCTACTCAGTCCGTGTGTGTGTGTGTGAGAGAGATTAGATCTGTGTTTTCCTCTCTCTGACCTTCTGTGACAGCAGTATGTCTGTCAGCTACGCGCGCACACAGTATCTAGACACATCAACAGTTGTTGTATGAATAAATAAAGTCCCGGCGCACTGACTGACAATGTTTATTTTTATTTTTATTTTTTCCTGCGTTTGTTTTTGAATTTGAAAACAAAACAGCAGCGTGATTGTCTCCGCTAATCACTCTTAAAAGGACACCCCACCCTGTTATGTGAAATTTAATTAACCGAATAGATTTGTAACAGTCCGTCAGCGAAGAAAGCATTTCGGGGACACATGATTTCGGAGAGCAGCCTGATGAGAAGGTGTTCGGTTGGGTCTCAAGCCTACGCTGAAACTTTAAGCTTGCTGAGCTTTTGAAAGTGCCTCCAGAAGGTCGGAGCAGGTCATTGCTTTCTGTCAAAGGCTTCTGCTGATTTTGTACTTTCTTCCTGTCTGGCCTTTTCAGTGTGCTCGGGTTTTCCGTCATGAGGCACACAGATGTACAGTAGGCTTGTGAGATTGTGTAAAACGCTGTCGTAATATCATGCCACCCAACTATTGATAATGATCAGTACCTGTAGCTTTCGGGGGAACAGAAGGGGGTGTGGCCAGAGATGCAGTGCATGCCATGTACACGTTGCATCATAAGAGAGCGCATACCTCCTCCGAGCCACATATTAGAATGTCCAGATGGGATGGGATGTGATTTGGTTTTTGGGAAACAATAGTGATCAGGCCATCCTTAAAAAAAAATCCGTTTCCTGTCCACCGGGTGGGCAGCAAAAATTTCAGTCGGGAGGGAGGGATGATTTTTTATTTATTTATTTATTTTTTTTAATATATGGATGGATAAGAAATCGCAATGCTGTGTTTGCTTTTACTTTCAGTACTTTTTTTTTTATTACAAAAGCAGACACATTGAATAAAATGACAGTTAAATCAACTGAAACTTGTACAAAAACTTTAAGTTAGCATTTTAAATGCTGACTGCAACATTTGCAAAACTTTTACAAAGGTACTTAAAATGTCCGACACACGGACTTTTTGTAGTTCTAAATCGAGCGTTAGGCCTAGTTCGGATGAAATTACACTATTAAAATGATCACTGAATGATTTATTTTTCTGAATCTTTACTATTTTGTTGTTCGCTAGAATACCATTTTGCGATTTCACACTTAAGCAAATGTTTGAAAACTCCAGATCTCCTTCCTTCATGGTGGCTGCCATTTTTTTGTGCCGCACGGCGCATGCGCAGAGCTGATTCGACAGGGCTTTCCACAAGCGCCGGCCACACAATTAAGTCCAGCCGGCTACTTTAATGACTATTTTTGTAGCCCACAGGCTCTAAATATTAATTTTCGATTTTAATAAAATTAAATGTTTATCTAACGGACTGACAATAATGTCAAACTGAACTGTTAATCAGGGGAGAGTAACTCATCCGCGCCCCGACATGCGGTGTGCGCGCGCACTCGGCGGAGGCAGTAGTGTGCTAAGTGGGCTAAGCCCCACTGCAGACCGTTGTCGTTGTTAATTCATAGCATGCCCAGCTGCGTGAATGTGTCATGCACCGAAAATAAGAGATTTACAAGCCAGGAACGCCTCATGATGCAATACGCAAGAAAAGAAAAGATTTACTGCCATTTTACTTTGTATTTGAGTAAAGTGAATAAATAAATGGTCTGTGGAAAATACACTTAACCCTGGGAACTGCGTGCACAGGAGTTTTTGTGTTTACCTCCCCCCTGGGCTGGCTACTTATTTGTCATGGCTGGCTAGTATGATCCTGAGTGGAAAGCCCTGGGAATGCGTAAATATCAAGTTCGATTTTAGATTTACGAACCCGAAAAAAAATGTCGAAAAACCGGCATTAAAAAAAAAAATTTCACCCGCACAAACGGCACTCACCCGGCCGGTGGACCGGAAACAGAACATTTTTTAATAATGGCCTCAGTTGTTGGGGATAATGGTGATCAGTGATTGGTCACTGGGAACAGTGGTTGTTGCAAACAACGGTGATGAGTGATGGTTGTTTTTTTGGGGGGGAATGGTGATTAGTGAGCGGCCATTTAGAATAATGGTGATTGGCCATTGTGAATAGTGTTGATTTGTGGTTGGTTGTTGGGAGCAGCGGATCAGTGGTTGGTTGTTGGAAATGATAGTCGTCAGTGGTTGTTGGAATCAGTGGTGAGACGTTATATAAGTTGTTGGGGATAATGGTGGTCAGTGATCGGTTGCTAGGAACAACGGTGATCAGTGGTTGGTTGTTGCAGTGTGTATGCACTGACAGTGAAATCAGACCAGTAGTTACCCTATTACAGTTTTCTGGATCCAGGATCCAGAAGATGATATGGATTACTTCCAAAAGTTGACCAGTTCAAAGCTGGGTTAGGACAAGTCTACACAGCAAATTTCATCAAAATCCATTTGGTACTTTTTGAGTGACGCTGGGAACAGACACAAGAATCCTGTATCCACATACATATCCGGATTTGTATCAAAATTTAATCAGTTGTTCCTTGGCCCATGGCTCACTTTTCATCTGAATTTGATCCAAATCCGTTCACTACTTATTGAGTTACGTTGAGAACAAATAAACAAACAGAGGCGAAAATATAACATCCTACAACAAAGTTGGCAGAGGTAAAAAGTACTGGATGTTCCTCGCGAGTCGGCTGTAGCTGCAAGTGTTAGTGTTTTGTCAGGTTTTTAGAATTGTTTACCCGTTAACTAGGTCACTAATGTTGCAGAAGTAAGGGCGGTAAATAATCACATGGTCTGTGAGGGATCTGTGTAAACCTTCAGTTGGATTACGAGCAGCTACGCCACTGAAATTAGACCCCCATCGCTTTTGAAGGACTCAGTAATTGTAAAGCTACTTTGGGTGTGAGACATTTATATTTATTAAATGGGAAGTATTATTAGCTCTTAGTAAGCTCATTATTAGGTGGCAAGTAAGCAGTCAGTTCTTGAAGATATGTTGGAAGCATGAAAAACGGGCAGGTGTCAGGTGAGCGACTTGGTCGTTTGACAGGGACCAAATTGCGATGGCTAGACGAGACGACTGGGTCAGAGCGTCTTCAGAACAGCAGGTCTTGCAGTGTATTCCTGCTATGCAGTGGTTAGGACAAGAGAAGTAATGGCACACAAGGCTCACTGATGAAGAACTGTCCAGGAATGGTTTGAGGAGCATGATGAAGCGTGTTGACTCAGCCTCCAAATTCCCCAAAACTAAATCTGATCGAGTGTCTGTGGGATGTGCTGGACAAACAAGTCTGATTCATGGAGGCTCCACTTCACAACTTGAATAACTTAAAGGTTCTGCTGCTAACGTCTGGGTGCCGGATACCACAGCACAACTTCAGAGATCTTTTGGAGTCCAGGCCTCGATGGATCAGAGCTGTTTTGGCAGCACAATATTGGGCAGGTGGTTTTAATGTTCTGGTTGATCGGTGTAGGATACAAACTAGATGGAAAGGAAACGCACATTAAGGAATGTAACACTATTAAAGCTGCAGACGCCACGTACTCCAACAAATATTTAAATCATCCAACTTCAAAGCCATCACGATTGTTGACTCGATAACGATCATAATTAGACATCCCAAACCTAGTTTACATTGCTGTACGAAAGTCTTTAGCATGTCTAAAGAAGTATATTAAGTCATCAATCAATGTTAAATCGACCTGCCATTTGCCTTTGTATTTTTAAAACTGTATAAATTCTCTTCAGTACCCAAGTCTTTTTCTTTCTTTTTTTTTTTTAATTTTGGATGTCGGAAGTTTTCTTTGCTATTGATGCCCAAGTGCAGCTGATGTAAAATAACCAGACGTGTATTTTCGAATCGGAGTACTGAAAGCTGTATTTGTTTGTTTCTTCGTGAAGACACCTCTGAAGGCTCCAGAGTGTTTGAGCAGCACTTTAAAGTCACTGTGAAGTAGAAACGTTTGACCTTGACTTTGTTTCCTCTGCAGCGACCGTTAGGGCAGGAGCTTTAACGACATAAAGATGTTTAACGAGAGTTTGTCATATGCAGTGTTTGGTCGTAGTGAAGGTGTAAGTGTAATCACTGACGTTTTAACAAAGTAGTTAAAGGTGTCCAACAACTCTTTTTAGGAAAAAAAATTGACAGGATTTGTAAACGTGAAATCGTGTGACATGGCAGCTTTTGTCCATCAGTCGAAATATTTAATATTTTGGCAACACGTTAGTCATTCGGCAGCTCTGTACTGTGTCTCTCCGGATTCATGTTGATTTCATGAGCAGGAAAGTTGTTTTGGCTTTGCCTTACGCAACAGGAACACTTCATACTCCAGACCACCATGGTTTCAGTCTAAAGCACTCTGTTTTCCACTTAGCTCGGAGTTTCTTTTTTTTTTTTCTTCTTCTTCTTCTTTCAGCAGTTTTAAAGCTCGGCTCCAGCTCATTTGCTCCGTCAGCGCGCACACGTATAGTCCCAGTTCTGTTAAAAAGGTATTGGTGTAAAATTCAGGCAGCAGGGAAATACCTTGAGCAAAAATATGGCTGTGGTCAGCTTGCCTCACACTTGCCCTTCTAGTGCATATCCTACTCATTTTTGCCAAGATCAGCATTCCTTCACCGCCGTTTTCCTTTCAGCCGTAAAGAGGATATCTGAACTGCTGTTTCTTAAAGCAGATACGCAGAGCCTTTATTTTTAAATACATTTCTGAGTGGATAGTATCTCCATCCTTGACTCTTGTATGCTGCATAAATGTGAATAATAAAAAAAATTAAAATTGACCGCAAAGTTGGTGTTCGAGCTGCCCCGCTGAGCCAGCCAGGTCTGAGTACGTGACGTCAATGCGGTAACCGGTTTTAACGCCGAGGCCTTTTACGGCTATAGACCAAAGTCATACAAATAAAAATTTATGCTGAAAGTAAGAAATACCGTCACCGACTTGCTCAACGAAGACTGATTTGACTTCATTGATTGTGGGTTGACTCTCATTAAAACAGGATGGGTGTTGTAACTTATGCAACATACATGTACATGCATGCATTTTCACTGATAAAACGTAAAAGGCTCATTTAAATAATCCGATGAACTGAGACAATAATAATAAATAATCTTATACCGATAACTTAAACACACAATACAAGTTACATGGATTAATCTAAATGCAGGTAAACAACGTGTTGTTTTGTATCCAAATGAGAGTCGGAGCTTACCCGTCTGTGTTCTTGCTTCTTGAAGGCCAATCTTGTGGCCGATTGTTTCAAAACAATCTGACTTTCAGTTCTTCATTCAGTTCTCCGTTCATTCACTTCTTCCACGTAAGGGCGAAATGGCAGCAATATCCAGTGTGGAAATAAGACGGCTGGTCCACTCATTCTCCATTCTTTCCATTACCGAGTACTCGGGCAATTACTAAAACCCGGGACGGAACGGGGCGTCACTGGTTTTAGCAGCAACCGCAGGGAGGTCATTGCCTGAGTGATATGTCCCATCCTGTTCCGTCCCGGGTTTTACCAACAACCCTCGGCTCACTCCGGGAGAACTGGTGTGCAACTGAACTCACTTTCCTAAAAAAAAAAAACCTTTCCTTTTCTTGTAGTTTTCTTTTCCTTTAATTGTTGATACTGCACCCTCCTTCAATACGGGCTTATAGCCAACGCTCCTCAACAGATCAGAGGTCTTGTACGAGTCTTCAGTAAAATGTGCAGAGCAGAGGAGAGACCACTTCGTAGGCGCCCAACGTGCCCGTGAAGAACTCATAAAACGCGTCCAAATCTTTGCAGTTTGAACATTCTTGGGCCTTGAATGCAACGTAAATCCACCTTCTGTCGTGTTGCTGCACCCTCCAGCAACACATCTGAGTGACATGGCGATAAATTAGCTCAAAATGGAGGCTCGGAGTTGCAGCCAGCTCTGTTTTAGTATAGCGGAAATGGCGATGAGACTGATAGACTTCCTGCTGTGATGTTACAGATGTCAAGGTCATTCACTCAGACCGCTACCTATATAAATCACTTAAATCGTAAAAATTACTATATTAGATTTATTGTTAACGCTTAAAACTATTCCTGTGCCATTCTTGAGGTCTCAAGGCATTTATAAATGAAAGTGAGGCCATGGTTCTGCGTATCTACTTTAACCTACGAAGAATTAAGATGTCATAGAAGTAGGGGTGTGCGATGTTACTGATTACAATTTTGAATTTTTTTTTTTGGTGCAATCTGCTGACTTCTAGAGCTGCAATTGAGCCTTAAAAAGCAATGAAAGAAAGCATTAATTTTAAGTGTGAATTATATTTTATTAGGCATTTAACACATTTTATTTACTAACTTGATAAAATGTTATAACAAAGTTTAAATTTAGTTTCTTATTCATTAACCAGAACTTTACAAATCGCTTTGCAACTTTACAAAGAAAATCTTCTACAAATTCCTCCAATAAAAGCAGAAACCTTAAATTATAAAAAAAAAAAAAATACAAATTGCTGCAATCGAGTCCTATTATACAGAATACGTCTTCACTACGTACAACAAAGATAACACATGAGATTCAGCCGACTGTGCAGGGCTCGACATTAACAGTAGCCCGATTGCCCGGGGCAACCATTCAATAGATTCGGACAACCAGACTCTCACAAATGCTTGCCCGATCGGGCAACTACCCAAATGTGTCAACTTGCGTGAAAAACGATGTTTATTCATTCATATTATGATGAAATTCCATCACAATTTGCGATTGTTTGACTCGGAAAGACCGCGTCCGTGTTATCATTACGGGATGTTCAACAACTAGCGGAATTCACATTTGCACATTGCGGGCTCGCAATGCAGTTTCCCATTGCTAATAATTATCGCGTAGTGCATATTCAGTGTTCTATTCAGACCCTCCAGGATGTTGCGATTTGCAACTTCAATGCAAATTCAACCAATCCCCGCTAATTCAGGGCGGTGTTGCAATTGTATCCAATCACTGCAACGTTGCCGCAAATTTGACCAGTCGTTGGCGTCGTCTTGAGGTGACGTCGACAAACTACCTTCCGCCTTACTTCCGTGTGTACGTTCAAGAGAAGCAGCATGTGTGCAGTGTTGCCAGATTGGGTGGTTTTAAGTGCATTTTGGCGGGGTTTGAACATATTTTGGGCTGGAAAACTTCAGCAGTATCTGGCAACATTGCATGATGCGCGAGTCAGTGTTTATATAGGCTTAAATTCTGTTACTAAAAGTGTGTTATGTTTACAGTGAAGGACTGTGTGCACTTTATTTTTTTTACTTAATACAAGAAATTAATGGATGCCAACATTTTTGCCAAAAAGGTATTTTATTTTCCATTGTTTAGGCAGCTTCAGCATCATACTGTGAGATTCTGTTCCAATTGTTTTGTTTTTTTTCTTCTATGAAGCCTGAGCCATTTATTTTATTAGTTTATAATTATTGTTTAATTTAGTATTCAGGAGAGACTGCCTGCACACAGTACTAGTATTAATAGTTTTTTTTTTTTCTTACATGAAAGCTGAGGCATTTATATTATATTTTAAGGTAACTTCATGTTGTGCTGTGAGGTTCTCTGCACTTTAACTTTTGAACCAACAGGTGCATTTGGATAAGTAAAGCCTATTTTTCTGCATTTTTGTAGTCCTGGTAATCTTTTATATTGGTCAAGTTGTTTATAGGACCATTTCTCAGTGTCTGTTTTTTTTTAATCAATAATAACTTAATATTTAACATATCACTCAATTTTAATCACAAAAAGAGAAAATCGCAACTTTCACTTCCTCCCGCAATGTAATCGCAACAAAAACCTAAAAAACACCGCAACTTTCATCACAATTTTTTGGAAAACCCCCCGCAACATCAGACATTTTAGCCCGCAACAATCACAAAAAAGGCCTGCGGAATCCTGGGGGGACTGAATATTGGTATGTCCTTCACTACATGACTAATTACCGCATTACTCGCACGGGGCGCTAGTGTCAATGCTTGTTGATACAGACAGCATCTGAGAAGGTTGAATAATAAATTAAAAAAAATTTAATATTTGGGCAACCATGTTCTGAGTTCGGGCAACCAGATTTCTACAAATGGTTGCCCGAATGGGCAACCATGTCTCAAAGTTAACGTAGATCCCTGCTCTGAAGATTAATGTTATGAAACATGTACGTCTGAAAATAATAGATACCTTCTGTAACAAGTTTTGATTTTACGAAATATACATAATGCTAATGTTACATCACAAAAATGTTAGGAATCATTTTGATTCTGTTAAGTGCAATAAACAGGAGTTGAAAATAAGCTACAAATGAAAGGAAATTTTCCTGTAGTTACTTGAAATGTAAATGTTGTAAACAAGACAAAATTCAATAATAACGGTAGTTTATGAAAGTACTATTTAAGATAATGTAATTCTTGGCAAAAAAGTGAAGGTGAATAATGCTGTTACCATAGGAACAGTCTTTTATGAATGTGGAAGTGGGCTCTCAGCGCGCCGAGTCCGGTGGGACTGAGGAAGGTGACAAGTTTTATGTTTCTTCTAATTTAGGTCATTTAAAAACTATATTATTATTATTTGGCAGTGGGCACATAGGAAAGTATAAAGTTTCTGTCTTGATCATGCTTGTATGACTTTTGCCCCTGAAGCTGACGGGCTTTGGGCTTTTTTGACCGTGAAACTGGCCAATAAATGGATAGGAAATGCTAAATCATTGTTAAAATCATTTTACAAAAAATTAACACATTCTTACTGTACATATCGTCTTTATTATCAATGTGAGACTCGTTTGACATTTCAGTTGAGACTCGTGTGCCTGTTGTGCCTCCCTGAATTAGTTATTTTTTTGTGTGTGTGAAAAATAAACGAACTTCCGTGCATAAACAAAATACCCAATTACAATAAATGCATACATTTTTTACAATACACATAATGTTAATTGGGTGAAACCACTCCAGTCCATGCACGAGCTGGTGCGTGTGCCCGAGACTGGCACTACAAAGCCACCCTGGCCTCTGTGGTTCGGGTCCTTTGACCCAGGAACCCGGAAGTCCTGCAGTAAACAACCACAGGGAAGCAACGGGAAAATGCAGCTCTCGCCTGCACAATCACAGATACGTAAAATAAAAGACCTGAACTTAACTAATGTGTGTGTGCTGTTATATGATTACTGTAAGTGTGTATGGTCAGAAAAGACGATAGATAAGCGGAACCGTTGCACAATAATGCTACAAACACCCGCAAAGTTATTTAGCTGCTAGCTAGCTACAGCTTCCAGCGTTCCTATGTGTCCGTATAGTGTAATGCGGTGCGGTGTAGTGTGACGCAGGGATAGACCCGTATGCATTTGTTTAATGGTCTTCTGCGTGTTAAAGGGGAATGGACATTAAAATTTGTCCTAAAACTGTTTCCATATCGCGATCTAGCATAAAATTTGCTTTCTTTTGATATACGGCAAGCTAGTATCCAAATCACAAAATCCAAGATATTTAACAATAACATCGGCAGTAATCGCTATCCCAGTTCGTTTTTTTTTTTTTTTGCTGCCATACGATAATCTGGGCGCCATATTGTGATGTCAGCGCAGTAATCCACTCCGTGTAAACAACAAGGAAAAGCAATGTCTGACTCGGATGTCAGTGAAATTAGCGTGGATTTGTCCGAATTTTCAGAAGAATTATCTGATGATAATGGGTTAGAAGAAAGAGAACTTTCACAGGTTCAACCTAGAGATATTCAACCATATCGATTTGAACCATATGTGCCAGATACAGAACTCGAAGTGTCTGATGATGATTTTTGCTCCATGCAGTCCATGCAATGTCCTTTCAGCCATGTTTTTGCTCCGTGTCATGGCTGAATCCTGAATGACTCCTATTTGTATAAATAGGGCACTACATAGGCAGCAGTGGTAGTTTCTTTTTCCCTGCCATGGAAGCGCACTTGTATACTGAGGAGGAAAGCAATTTGCATTACAGCCGTGAGGCGGCTCGGCTCGGTTTTCCCTTTCGGGCGCTCTCGTTTTCTGTTAGAATTTGGTAAAGAAAAAAATAAATAAATATTATTTACCAGCTTACTGGGTCCATGAACATAAATCTGACAGCTGACAAGGTCGGGATATAAACGAATCAAATACAAACCACCCGCCGGGACTCCTACTTATGCGGCTCCAGCTTATCCTTGAAGCTGGAGCCGCAGCCGGATGAAGCCGGCAGCGCGCAGTGATAAGAAGGGAGAGAAAATGGTGCCAAGCAATTGCGAGGTCTGACTTTTTATTTGGCAACGGTTTTGTGATGCAAATATGTCACTCTTTTGAACACATACTGTTTTGAGACGAAAAAAGTTTTACTTTCGTGACCCCAACAAACTTGCCGGACTACTTTCGTCTGGACCAAAACTGGGCAAGAACTGGACTCACAGGATGCTGTCGGGGGTAAGTCAGTGTGTTTGCACGACACTATTGATGGGGATGCTATACAGATTCATGTCAAAAATCCCGAACTATCCCTTTAACATAATATTTTGTGAATGTTACATTGAGCACGGGTTCGTTGTACTTGTTTTGTCCATAGATTCCTCATATGCGAGTCCTTTGGAAACCTAAAAAGTGTCACATTGTGACTAGGAATATTACAGCAACACATCGATTTGGCATTCTCACATAATATGTAGGGGAATCTACAACAAAAAAAACGATTCTGCAACTCAACGCATATAAAGGAATGTAAACATTCATCCGAGAATTTTCCTGGTTACTGCGCTGACGTCATATCCGGCTTCTTCCTGGCGAGTAGAACGGTTTTCGGCGGGGTGCTTGAATCTGTGATATTTCGAACTATTGTGTCGATTTGTAAAAAAACGATGTGTTTACTGATAAAAACTGCCGTGTATTGGTGGACAAAATATTATAATCTTTACGAATAAATGAACTTGTGTTGGTCCTTTCTGTATCCCTTTAAATAGTTACAAAGTTATAATAAAGCAAATACTTTACGATTTATTTGGTGTATACTCATGAAGTTACGCATTTTTATTTAAATTTTTTTGGCCAAGGGAAGGGCGGCGGGCCAGAATTATAATGTGTCGGTGCGCCACTTTAAAAGCACCCGTGGAGAACACTGAAGTCATTAAAGAAAATTTCCAGTCGAGTCCACTATTGATCTGAATCAAGTCCAAGACTCCAGTAGCACCATTCGATGGTGTCTGTTTCAGTGCCATTAACGTTCGTCTGTTCCTGAACATGACACATGAACAGGTGAATGTGCTTCTCTTTGTCAGGGAGCATGAAGTATTCTGTCAGAGATGGTTGGGAGATGGATGTGAGTGCAGAAGGTGTGTTTATTAATACAAGCGAAGACGGTAAACGACCCAGAACGGCAGGCAGAATCGTAAAACAGTGAAGCAGGCGATAGGTCGAGCGAGGCACAAACAAACTATTGTAGACTCGGCAGAATCAAAGACGAGAAACAGGAAATCAGGGATCAGGAAAGCAAACAAGGAAATGAGGCTCGGTAATGTATCAGCAACACAACTCAATACTTTGCAAAGTAAGCATGTTTTGACAGTTTTTATATAGGCGTGATGATTATGCCTTAATCCTGTGCAGGCGCGAGTCATTTACGGCGCATGCGCGAGAGTCCGCTAGGTGCGCACGCTGTCCGGAGCGCGCCCGAGAGTGTGTCTGATGCACAAGCCAAGTCGCGCAGGTGTGACGCACTCTTGCGTGAAATTGGTATAAAAATTAATGTAGACACAAATATCTTATGCCAAATTCTTATAGCATGTTACAAAAATGAATTAAAAAATCCAAGTCCTCGTCTCCAATTTACAAGTCCTGATGCAGTTAATGCATGAGTCCGAGTCATCAGTGCTCAAGTCCAAGCCTGATCGTGATATGTATTGTATCAGAGCTTCATTGCTGATACTCACCCCTACATAGAAGAGAAGAAGAGATTTTGCCACACCTTTAATCCATGATGATTTAGAAATACTTTTTCGCGGCCCGGTTTCCATCAAATCCTGCTCTCTGATTAGCTGGCGAGCCCCGGTTACGGACCTCTGGCAACTCGCTCGTTCACAACAACAAACATAGCATTTTTTGGGTCAACATTTATCTTTTTTTTTTTTTAAAAGATTTATTTATAAGGGGCGGCACGGTGGTGTAGTGGTTAGCGCTGTCGCCTCACAGCAAGAAGGTCCTGGGTTCGAGCCCCGGGGCCGGCGAGGGCCTTTCTGTGTGGAGTTTGCATGTTCTCCCCGTGTCCGCGTGGGTTTCCTCCGGGTGCTCCGGTTTCCCCCACAGTCCAAAGACATGCAGGTTAGGTTAACTGGTGGCTCTAAATTGACCGTAGGTGTGAATGTGAGTGTGAATGGTTGTCTGTGTCTATGTGTCAGCCCTGTGATGACCTGGCGACTTGTCCAGGGTGTACCCCGCCTTTCGCCCATAGTCAGCTGGGATAGGCTCCAGCTTGCCTGCGACCCTGTAGAAGGATAAAGCGGCTAGAGATAATGAGATGAGATGAGATGATTTATTTATAAGATTATCAAAAATCTTATAAATTTGCACCAGCATTTCTCAGGAGAACAGAATTAATTTTACAGCATGGATAGCGATAACGACAGTGTTCACAGCGAAAGCGAGTTTTACTACCCTGAGGAAGAAGAAATAAAAGAAAACATTTCAGGAGAAAGCTAAAAACCTGTAACTGTTGCTAACGCCGAGCAAAAACATGGCTGAATCCTGAATTACTCAGTTTTGTATAAATAGGGGACTACATAGGCGGCAAAATGTAGTTTTTTTTCCTGCCATGGAAGTGCACTTGTATACCGAGGAGGAAGCAATTTGCATTACAGCCGCAAATGAGGATTCAAAATGGCGGCTCGGCTCGGTTTTCCCTTTCGGGCGCTCTCGTTTTCTGTTAGGATTTGGTAAAGAAAAAAATAAATGTTATTTACCAGCTTAAGGTCGGTCCGTATGGTGAAATACCGTGACCTTGGCCTTGAATACTGACCTCGGCCCAGAGGACCTCGCTCAGTACTTTCAAGACCTCAGTCACGGTATTTCACCATACAGACCTCCCAGCTGGTAAATAACGCGTATATCTGTGACTGGATTAATGGGTATGATAAAATTCAAATACGGTGTAAATAGTTTGTTCTGATCGCGCTGAAGTGCTAACCTTTGTTGTCCTGGATGAAACCGTCTTCATTCACTGCGCCGATGATGCTTTTGTCCTGGCAGAACCCAGTCGCATGCGAACAGATGGTTTGTTTTCTGTTGTTCGCCACAGCAAGACAGTGACTAATAGCTCATGTTTCTGTAATGCACCGATAGAGCTTTGTTCTTCACCTTTGAAAGAGCGACGAATTCGTAGGTAGAGAGAGTCGAGAGACGCTTGTGAAAGTGCCCAGTGTTGTGGGAGGATATGGTGTTATGATAAAATCGCACACCATTAATCACTAAGTAAATCAGTCATTGCAGCTCACACTCAAAGTAATCATAATGGCTGTAATTATTTTTAAAAGCACACAATCCTACTGCCAGTTATGAAAAATGATCGTGTGCTTCATGTTCTGTGGAACGAAAGCAGTAGACGGTGGATTTAAGATGAGTTCTGCATGTTTTTGTTTTGTGTAAACCGCCTAGTTTCGTGTCTTGTTGTGCTATGGGTCGAGACACTCCTTGAACGTTTCGTACCGTGTTGTAAACGCACACAGCTGTATTGTTTAAGAGTGTTTGACATGCGGTGTTATTTCAGGTGACGCCCTGAGAAAATGTTTGCATCTCTCCTTTGTGATCTAGATCAGAAGTATGGCCTTAGTTAAAGCAGATACGCAGAATCTTTATTTTTAAATAAATTTGAGTGGATAGTATCTCCATCCTTGACTCTTGTATGCTGCATAAATGGGAATAAAAAAGATATTTTTGAGAGTTAAAATCGACCGCCAAGTTGGCGTTCGAGCTGCCCCGCTGAGCCAGCCAGCCCTGAGCGCGTGTCGTCACTGCGGTAACCGGTTTTAAGGCCGAAGCCTTTGACAGCTATAGACCAAAGTCATATAAATAAAAATTTATGCTGAAAGTAAGAAATACCGTTACCGACTTGCTCAACTAAGACTGATTTGACTAGACTGATTGTGGGTTGACTCTCATTAAAACAGGATGGGTGTTGTAACTTATGCAACATACATGTACACTACCGTTCAAAAGTTTGGGGTCACTTTGAAATGTCCTTATTTTTGAAAGAAAAGCACTGTTCTTTTCAATGAAGATGACTTTAAACTAATCAGAAATCCACTCTATACATTGCTAATGTGGTAAATGACTATTCTAGCTGCAAATGTGTGGTTTTTGGTGCAATATCTCCATAGGTGTATAGAGGCCCATTTCCAGCAACTCTCACTCCAGTGTTCTAATGGTACAATGTGTTTGCTCATTGCCTCAGAAGGCTAATGGATGATTAGAAAACCCTTGTACAATCATGTTAGCACAGCTGAAAACAGTTGAGCTCTTTAGAGAAGCTATAAAACTGACCTTCCTTTGAGCAGATTGAGGTGGGGTTTACATTAGACCGTATCAGCGGATCATCAGATTAACGTTTTTAAAAACGATTAGCGTGTACACAGCAACGCCAATACACGATTCGCGTGCACACAGCAACGCCAATACACGGATACGCTAATCACATGACTAATTCGGCACGTAAGTTGAAATGTGTCAGTGCGGCTCATCGCTTCCTCCTCAGCGGCTGCGCTCCAAATCACTCCGCCCTGAACAGCGAGTGCCCTCTGGAGGGTGCGCACTCCGGCCCTGCGCAGCTCACAGAGCGCGTGAGTGTAGTGCACGAGCAGTGATTCGGGACTGAGCCGCTGTGCGCAAGTCACTTACCACTTGCAAGTGGAAGGATGGCAAGCCTAAAGACAATCATAACTACACAATGGGCAGTATTTGCATCAGTATTTGCAGTATTTTCATACTTTTATACTCTTTAATGAAAGGTGATACAAGGCGGAAGTCCGCGCCGTTTTTCAGCAGTCGCGTCACATGACCAACGCCAGCGAATCAGGAAGGTGGATGTCACCGTGACGTTGTCCAATGACGACGCCAGCTAGAGCTCAGCACAGCGTATCCGCGTATTCTCAATGTTTACACAGCACCGGAGCTGACACGATCTAGATTGAATACGTGGACCCTGGCGGATTCCCGTTTCCCGGCGTTTCCAGGCGTTTTAATGTAAACGGACAGTGCATCCGCGAAGAAAACGAGACAGATACGGTCTAATGTAAACTTGGCCTGAGTTTCTGGAGCATCACATTTGTGGGGTCGATTAAATGCTCAAAATGGACAGAAAAATGTCTTGACTATATTTTCTATTCATTTTACAACTTATGGTGGTAAATAAAGGTGTGACTTTTCATGGAAAACACAAAATTGTCTGGGTGACCCCAAACTTTTGAATGGTAGTATACAGTTGAGGAAATAATTATTTGATCCCTTGCTGATTTTGTAAGTTTGCCCACTGGCAAAGATATGAACAGTCTTTAATTTTAAGGGTAGGTTTATTTTAACAGTGAGAGAATATCAAAAAGAAAATCACATTTGATAAAATATTGATTTGCATTTCGTTGAGTGAAATAAGTATTTGATTCCCTACTAACCATTAAGAGTTCTGGCTCCCACAGACCAGTTAGACACTCCTAATCAACTCGTTACCTGCATTAAAGACAGCTGTCTTAAATTGACACCTGTATAAAAGACACCTGTCCACAGAATCAATCAATCAGACTCCAACCTCTCCAACATGGGCAAGACCAAAGAGCTGTCTAAGGATGTCAGGGACAAGATTGTAAAGCTGGACTGGGCTACAAAACCATAAGCAAGAAGCTGGGTGAGAAGGAGACAACTGTTGGTGCAATAGTTCGAAAATGGAAGAAATACAAAATTACCATCAATCGACCTCGTTCTGGGGCCCCACGCAAGATCTCACCTCGTGGGCCATCAATGATCATGAGAAAGGTGAGAGATCAGCCTAGAACTACACGGGAGGAGCTTGTTAATGATCTTAAGGCAGCTGGGACCACAGTCACCAAGAAAACCATTGGTAACACATTATGCCATAATGGATTAAAATCCTGCAGTGCCCTCAAGGTCCCCCTGCTCAAGAAGGCACATGTGCAGGCCCGTCTGAAGTTTGCCAATGAATGCCTGAATGATTCTGAGAGTGATTTGGGAGAAGGTGCTGTGGTCAGATGAGACCAAAATCGAGCTCTTTGGCATTAACTCAACTCGCCGTGTTTGGAGGAAGAAAAATGCTGACTATGACCTGAGGAACACCATCCCCACTGTCAAGCATGGAGGTGGAAACATTATGCTTTGGGGGTGTTTCTCTGCTAAGGCCACAGGACTACTTCACCGCATCAACGGAAGAATGGACACGGCCATGTACCGTAAAATCCTGAGTGACAACCTCCTTCCCTCTGCCAGGACACTGAAAATGGGTCGTGGATGGGTCTTCCAGCATGACCGTGACCCAAAACATACAGCCAAGGCAACAATGGAGTAGCTCAAGAAGAAGCACATTAAGGTCATGGAGTGGCCTAGCCAGTCTCCGGACCTTAATCCCATAGAAAACTTATGGAGGGAGCTGAAGCTCCGAGTTGCAAAGCGACAGCCTCAAAACCTTAATGATCCAGAGATGATCTGCAAAGAGGAGCGGACCAAAAGTCCTCCTGACGTGCGCAAACCTGGTCATCAACTACAAGAAACGTCTGACCGCTGTGCTTGCCAACAAGGGTTTTGCCACCAAATACTAAGTCTTGTTTGCTAGAGGGTTCAAATACTTTTCACTCAAAGAAATGCAAATCAGTTTATATCTTTTCTATGAAGTTATTTTCTGGATTTTCTTTTTGATGTTTTGTCTCTCGCAGTTAAAATAAACCTACCGTTAAAATTATAGAATGTTCATTTCTTTGTCAGTGGACAAACTTACAAAATCAGCAAGGGATTAAATAATTATTTCCCTCACTGTACATGCATGCATTTTCACTGATAAAACGTAAAAGGCTCATTAAATAATCAGATGAACTGAAGCAAATTAAATAATCTAATACCGGTAACTTAAACACACAATACAAGTTACATGTATTAATCTAAATGCAGGTAAACAACGTGGTGTTGTTTTTGTTTTTTATTTATCCAAATGAGAGTCGGAGTTTCCCCGTCTGTGTTCTCGCTTCTTGAAGACGGATCTTGTGGCCGATTGTTTTGAAACAATCTGACTTTCAGTTGTTCGTTCAGTTCTCCGTTTGCTTGCTTCTTCCATGTAAGGGCGAGATGGCAGCAATATCCAGTTTAGAAATCAGGCAGCTACTCTACTCATTCTCTCCATACTGTGTACTCCGCCATTACTGCTCGGCTCAGGCAATTACTAAAACCTGGGACGGAACGAGATGACACCGGTTTTAGCAATAACCGCGGGGAGGTCACTGCCCGAGCGATATGTCCCGTCCCAGGTTTTCCCAACAACCCTCTGCTCACGCTCCAGGAGAACTAGTGCAACTGAACTCACTTGAAAATAAATAATTTTCTTTAATTGTTGGTACTGCACCGTCTTTTCAATACGGGCTTATAGCCAACGCTCCTCAACAGATCAGAGGTCTCGTACAAGTCTTCAGTAAAATGTACAGAGCAGAGGAAAGACCACTTCGTAGGTGCCCAATGTGCCCGTGAACTTCTCGCAAAACACGGAGTTGCACTCAGCTCTGTGTTTTAGTATAGCGGAAATGGCGATGAGACCAATAGACTTCCTGCTGTGACGTTACGGATGTCAAGGTCATTCACTCAGACCGCTTCCTATATGAATCACTTTAATCGTAAAAAATTACTATATTAGATTTATTCTTAACGCTTAAAACTGTTCCTGTGCCATTCTTGAGGTCTTGAGGCATTTATAAACGAAAGTGAGGCCATGGCTCTGCGTATATGCTTTAAGGAAGGAAGATGGCCGTGGATTGTGGGACCTCAATAAATATCTTTTACAAGACATGCCGTGTTTAATCTCTGCCCTGTGCTTATTTATAAGAGCTGTTGGCAGGCAGATTTCTAATTTAGAATAGACAAGGCCAGTCCTTTCACAAGCTCGGAGCGGTTTGCGATCACGATGAGACTGTTCACAAACTCGGACAAGGGTCTCCATGGAGCAGACCGCGACGCCGAGCCTAAACCGTGCTTCAGGGTTCTTTGTGTGTCAGTGCAGGAAGGTTCCGTGTCAGTGTGTTAAACCTCATTAATTTGTGGCCCTTGGCACCGTAATTCAGATGGAAAAATGGTAGCAGTTTAAAGTAATTATGACTCGCTCCTAGTATGTGGTGCAAGAGTGAGAGCTGGTTCGAGCCGTTTGAATGTAGATGAGATGAGGGCAGGGATTTGAATGACTGACTTGTCATTGGAATGTCATTGAGGTTCGGTTTTGCTGCCTGCAGCAAATTTGTATTTTTTTAATTAAAATTATCAGCTTTTTCATGGTGAGTGGTGTTTGCACTTTGTAAGCAAAACCTCAGTAAAAATAAATATCGTGGGACGTATCAGACATGCTGATAAATATGTATTGATGTAATATTTTCTGCTTTATATCAAACTGCCGTTGAAGTGTATAATTTTCTATCACGGCACTTCTGACAAGGAAATCGCAGGTTTATAGCCGTTAGTGCACTCTGTCAATCAGTGGCATTGCTTCTCTCGTAACAGCTTGCACAGGGCTCGATGGGGAACACACTACATCAGCTGATTATAAACGTGTAACTGTACATATGGCCAGGTTTTCTGGAAGGAGATGTTTATCATTAGAGAGAGAGAGCAGTAACTTTTACGTTTTCTGCTATAAGCTTTGCAGTTTATCTGTAATTCAACAAGCAACTTTTTGTTTGTTTGTCTTAAGCCCTATTCTGGCTGGATTAGTTTATCAATGGGGGACGTCTTTAACTCTTTACCCCTTAACGACGACCCTGCGTATATCCCATAATGACGACATATGACGCCTTGTCTAAAACCTTGTCAAAACTTTGTCTTTAGACTTGTAAATATGTTCTAAGGGTGAACAGTATATACTTGCCACCAAGGGTGGCTGTAGCAACTGCTTTAAAGTGCATATTCTGGACCAATTTCGTGTTTTGTTTTGTTTTTTTTTAAATATATGAAAGTATGTCCCTTTACACACTCATCCAGAAGGGTAATTTTGCACAAGGCCATCTGTCTACAGCAGAAAAAAATAAAATTACAAAACGCATCTGGAAAAATCCCAAGGGAGTCTGGAGCCAGATTCGTGACGTTACCTGCGGGAGCGCCAGCAGGCTGCGAGAGCTTTGCACGGTTTCAGTGCACAGCCTGTGTAGACCAAACCAAGCGCTCCCATTTCTCTCTCATTGTCCGGTCTTTTGGAAAACGATGAGTACTAATCCCATCAAGATTGGTGTTGCTACACCCTCCTACGATACATCTGTTAACCATTTTAATAATTACGCGATGACATTGAAGAACTTCCCGAGATACTTAAACTCCTCCACTTGAGGCAGAACTTCTCCACCAACCTTTGAGCTTTGAGCAACCATGAGCTTTGGGTAATGACCGAAAGGACAAGATCGCGGATACAAGCGGCCGAAATTAGTTTCCTTCGCAGGGTGGCTGGGCGCTCCCTTAGAGATAGGGTGAGAAGCACAGTCACTCGGGAGGAGCTCGGAGTAGAGCCGCTGCTGCTCCACATCGAGAGGAATCGGCTGAGGTGGCTCGGGCATCTTTTTCGGATGCCTCCTGGACGCCTCCCTGGGGAGGTGTTCCAGGCATGTCCCCCCGGGAGGAGGCCCCGGGGAAGACCCAGGACACGCTGGAGGGACTATGTCTCTCGGCTGGCCTGGGAACGCCTCGGTGTTCTTCCCGAGGAGCTGGCCGAGGTGTCTGGGGAAAGGGAAGTTTGGGCTTCCCTGCTTAGACTGCTGCCTCCGCGACCCGGTCCCGGATAAAGCGGAAGAAGACGAGACGAGACGAGACATTGAAGAACTTTGCAGAAAACCACCAGGTCGTTTTCTCATAAACAAACCAGCGCTGATGTAGGATTCAGAAGGAGGCGTCCCGCACGCGACATCACGAAAATCAATGTTTGCCGGGAAATCCAAACGCCATGTTTTTTCAGAGGCGGACCAATTCGCCTCAAATGGCTTGATTTCAACTGAATTTTTCTGGTATTGCGCAAAGTAAAAAAAAAAAAATTGCATAGAATGCAAAATGTGACAGACATTTGACCAAAGTTTAATGTACAGGGATGAGAATTTTCCGCCGATTGGCGGTTTTCCAACTTTTTCAGACCAAAATGATCGTTTTTGAGATCGATGTAAATCCGTTGAGAATTTTTTTTTTGGGGGGGGGGGCGGGGGGATGATTAATGATCTGTGGTCACCTTATAATGCAGACATCCCAAGTGTCCCGGGATTCTCCTGCATATTGATAGAAGCGAGCAAGAGCGTGCGCGCGCAATATTAAGGTCTGCATCACGCATCTTAGAATGTGCGCGCGTGAGGGAGACTGTGTGCAGTGTTGCCAGATATTGCTGACGTTTTCCAGCCCAAAATATGTTCAAGACCTGCCAAAATGCACTTAAAACCACCCAATCTGGCAACACTGCCTGTGTGCCTGTTCATGTAGCGCATGCCAGACAAAGAGCATCTTGATTGGGTTACTCAGCAAAATACGCCAATCAGCTTTCAGTGTGGGCGGGCTTTTATCTCTTTTCTCGAGGACCGGAGTTTTCAGTTGTATTGAGTCAGTGCAACCTACAGGATCGGCATGGCAGAGAGAGCGCACGCCCCAAAAAATATATATCAATTACATGTCATATATAAGTGTGTTTCTTTTATAAATGGGGTTAGCTTATCTAATGTAGCATGTTGGGGAGAATCATAGTATCGTATCTATATTTCTGATAAAATTTTAAGTATGATAGCATGTATAACTCTCCTACTTATTGCTCATTTCATGGGGGGGAATTGCTGGGATGTGCCGCGCGGGAGCGTCTGCCCAAACTTTTTAGGCCGAGATGAACTTAGAGTTTTTGATTTAAAAAAAATTTCCAGTATGTAATGCCCATTGTACACGCCTGTTCTTTAATTCAAACTCACCATCTTGATCTTCAAATTGACCATATGGTATCTGTATTACATTACACAGCATCCTGTCCAGATAAAACCTAGTTAGTCCACACAACAGTTGAAAGGGAAGTGATGTTGAATGTTGCCTGCTTAATATGCAAGACCTCCTGCTACCATGATGATAACATCAGAAGAAAGCTTAAGAGAATGATATGATAGAACTTTTTTCTGGTTTGCACTTCATTTTAAAGGATTAGAGTATTCAAAGACATGAATAGCTAAAATGCAGAAATATAATACTGTAGAGCTCGTTTATATTAAAAGGTGCATTGATTTTTTGAAATCATCAAATGTGAATTGATTAAAAACAAGTCTCTTGTACCTAATAATTTTCACCTGGTAGTCCACCAAGAAGGGGAATTTATTTCCAAATAAATTGCAAATTTTTGCTGATAAAATTAATGGTTTTGGGGTAAAAAAAAAAAAAATAGCCAAAAATTATTAGTCCCATGGGCCCTGCGCCCCGCCCCGGCTTTTTCAGACTTTTAAAATATTTTTCATTCTCATCCCTGAATATAAAATAGGAGAATTACATTGATCTTGCTCCTGAATTTACCCGTGAGATGCACTTTAAGGGGTAAAGAGTTAAAAATGTCCCACACGTCTCATCAGGGATGAAGCTCTCGCATCCGGACAGGAGGAGCGATTTTCTCATGAGGTGTATTTTCTATGAACCCGTTTTTTGTCCTCTGATAGTGAATGTTGATAAATTAATAACGGTGATTAAATGCAGTTGGAATATTAAATCATTTACAGTTTAAATTTATCAGTATTTAACGTTTATTAGAGGAGATATTTAACGAACTGTCCGTGATAGAAAGCTAAAAGTTGATGGTATTGTGCGTATTTGTAACTGTTTTATATCTGTAGCTGCTTTTGCACTTTTTTTTTCCTTTCTCCCCTTTAAATTGAGCAGTGTGTGTCGTCAAAGTTTATTTCCTAGACCAAGTATATAGTTCAGTGCCTCTTCTAAAGCATCCGTTTTTATCCCCCCGCTGGCCGAAAGGCCCGAAGGGGGATGATGTGGCGACGTCCGTCCATCCATCCGTCCCGGGAAGGGTGCTCACCTTCTGAAATCAACTCCTCTTGCAATTTTTGGAGCAATTTCACAAAACTTGGCAGGATTCTTTGTTACGTGTCGGTAATACGTATATTGCAGTTTCGTTAAATTCGGTCACATTTTACCAGAGTTACAGCCCTTGACTTAACAAAATTTATAATTTTGACAATTTCATGAGTGTTTTCCTTCTGAAATCAACTCCTCTCACATTTTGTGGAGGAATTTCACTCAACTTGGCAAAAGGCTTTGTTATATGTCGGTAGTACGCATGTTGTTTTGTTCAATTTGGTTGCTTTTTACCAGAGTTACAGTCCTCGATTAACAACCTTGTATTTTCACAATTTCCTGAAGGTGTGTTTGCCTTCTGACATCAACTCCTCTTAGAATTTTTGGACGAATTTCTCGAAGCTTGGTAAAAAGGCCTTGTTATATGACGGTAATACACATATTGCGATTTTAATTTCGTTTGTGAAAATTTTCCCAGAGTTTTGACCCTTGATTAAATAACTTTGACAATTTCTTGAGGGTGTACGTTCTTCTGAAATCAACTCCGCTCACAATTTCTGGAGGAATTTCACCAAATTTGGTAAAAGGCTTTGTTATATGACAGTTATACGCGTATTGAAATTTCGTTTAATTTGGGCAAATTTTACCAGAGTTATGCCCTTGATTATTAACAAACTTTGGCAATTTCATCAAGGTGTGCTCGCTTTCTGAAATCAACTTCCTTCACAATTTTTATTATCCCCCGCTGGCTGAAGGGCCCGAAGGGGGATTATGTCACGGCGATGTCCATCCCGAGAAGGGTACTTGCCTTCTGAATTCAACTCCTCTCTCAATTTTTTGAGGAATTTCACTAAACTTGACAATATTCTTTGTTACATGTCAGTAATGTGCATATTGCAATTTCGTTCAGTTCAGTCACGTTTTACCAGAGTTATGGCCGAGTTGCCAGCGGGGGATATTTGTGCTCTCAGAGCACTCGTTCATTTCATGATTCAGGAAGTGTGCAGTATCGACGGGAGGGTCACTGATGCACACTGAGATGAGTAGGGGAGACCGGGTATGGTTGTAACACATTTTTCTTCAGCACATAAAACTCTCATTTCTTTTTAAACTACAGTTGTAGAACTTTTAGGCAAAGTACCCACATTTGTCTACTGCAGTTTGCAACCATTTAAATCTCCTCAACTACATCACAAAATTTGTCTGATTGTGTCAAATACAGAGTGTACCTTTGTTACAACCTACCCCACTACTGGGGTAGGTTGCAACACGTATTGGGGTAGGTTGTAACAGGTAGTTAAAACACAGAAAAAAAACAACAGAAGTCCATTTCATATGCCGATTTATTGCATGAACATGGAAAATAGATTCACCAACTATGTTGTATGACATACAATCCACTCTCCATATTGAAAATTAAGATCATATTAATGTTATAAACAAAATATAAAAAGCATAATGTTTACACTGTGTATGTGTGTGCGTGTATTTATTGAAAAGTCACACACACAAAGATGAACTGAATGAGCATGTCTGTTAAGGGTAACATGGCAGATGCCATGGTTTCTTGCCACTGCCCTTACAGATGTACCTTTCCTAATCTCTTCTGCTGCTCTTTTTAGCAGTTTAGCATCCACTCCACGAGTTGTTTTCCTCACCCATGTTCTAGGCATTCTGCAGAATTATCAAAATCACAAAAAAATCTTTTTTGTATGTAAGGGGATGGTTGTAACACTTTCAAAAAACTTGTTACAACCTACCCCACCACTGTCATCCATTGCTTAGCTAGCTGTATTAGCATGGTGCTTTGACATTAGCAGGGGATAAGTACACCATTCTTTACCTTAGAGACTGTAGTTTGACCTGATATAACTCATACAACGTTACCTACAATGTGTAAAGCACTAGGAAAAAAAATAATATATTAAAAAAAGTTACTTTCTTACCTCAGACTTTGTTTTTTTCACTTCTCTCCATGAGAACTTGCGCCAACGATTTCCAAATGTCCATGCGTGGTCGAAAAGGAACTATGAAGAGATTCTAATTGCCACATGACTTGTATCTTATCCCTGATTGGTGGAATTAGTGGCGTTACAACTCCCCCCGTGTTACAACCATACCCGGTTTCCCCTACTGCGTTCCAGTTGAACTGGGAATTTGGAATTTCCGGCTTAGAAAGTTGAAAGGACGTCGCCAACCCCGGCCTCAAAATCCAGGATGGCTGCTTTGTACATCAGCAGTAAAAAGCTGGAGTGATCTCTTGCTTATTAGCACTTGTGTCTTATTTGTGTCTCGTTAAATCAGTCACACACAGAGTACGGTCCAGTTTCTATTTGTGGACAATCTGCTACGGCGTTTGAACCGCGAAGTAATGAATAATGCGTCGTCGTTAACTGGTAATGCTAAAAATGGCTAACCTGGCTAGAACTGGCATTGCTAACAATGGAGTCCATCTTGGTTTTCTGATTCATTGTACTGGAACCTGGTCAACTCAGGTGTGACGTCGTTCCCAGACATTGTTCCCAGACAATGCCAGGCAACAGCTTTGGAGAAAAATCACATCCAGAAGTGACTCAAATTGGATAGGTAATTCGGATTATAAGTTTCTCAGAGGAAGGCTAAGAAAAATACCGACATGGCCGATTGGACGGAAATAAACTCGCAGAGTAGCATCTGTAAGTTAGGAAGTCACCCCAGGACTCTTTGTAAACTTAATTCTGGCTGAATAGGGCTTTATTTAATTCAAGAGAAGGGGGAAAAAAAAAGGATGGTGAGGGGGAATTAGAGTTTATAGCTGCTGTAATGTAAGTGACTTGATTCACAGATGTTCCACAACATTAAAAAGGCTTCAAGCAGATTAAAAAGTACAAAGTATGGCACGTTGTTCTTTAATCAGTAGAACATTGTTAGCATGCAGGGCTCGACATTAACAGTAGCCCGATTGCCCGGGGCAACCATTCAATAGATTCGGACAACCAGACTCTCACAAATGCTTGCCCGATCGGGCAACTACCCAAATATGTCAACTTGCGTGAAAAACGATGTTTATTCATTCATATTATGATGAAATTCCATCACGATTTGGGATTGTTTGACTCGGAAGACCGCGTTCATGTTATCATTACGGGATGTTCAACAACTAGCGGAATTCACATTTGCACATCGCGGGCTCGCAATGCAGTTTCCCATTAGGGATGGCGAAAACTAAAAAAAATCTTGACCGACCACCGAGCCTCATTAGCCGGTTAAATTCGGTTAACCTATGAGTTTAAACAGGGATGCAAACGGCGCGCCTTTTTCACGGCTCGTGCAGATCCGATTTTTTTTTTAGGGGGGGGGCGTTGGAGTGTCTGAATAATTTCATCAGAGTAAATTCTGTATTAAAATTACTACATGAGCAAATGCCGTTACAGTCCACGAAAAAGCCGTGAAAAGTCGGCATCTGCACCTTTAGTTTGTGTGGAGAGATATGATCTGCAATAACATGCATTGTTGGCTACAGACCGAAACATACTTTCAGAATGCACTGGCCAAGGCAGGACTAAACTCGATGTGCCTTCTAATAATAATTAAAAAAAAAAACAGAATAGTAATTTGTAAGCTAAAAAGCCTGTCTACACTTTTTTTTTCTTTCGCCGAGTGGCAGCTGTGTTCAACTGGGGCGGGACATGACTGAATGGGTGTTTCTGATTTGTCAGCTGTCGTCCTTACACCACATGGCGTGCCCCAAGCGTTTACAACACAGAATTCCAGGTTCTCCGCTCCAAAATCGGCAGCTTCAAAACGATTTTTTTTTTTTTTTTCACTGACAACCAAAAAAAAATTAACCGGTTGACGTTGATACGATCATCGGTTAACATCCCTATTTCCCATTGTTAATAATTATTGCATAGTGCATATTCAGTGTTCTATTCAGACCCTCCAGGATTTCGCGATGTTGCGATTTGCAACTTCAAGGCAAATTCAACCAATCCCCGCGAATTCAGGGCGGTGTTGCAATTATATCCAATCACCGCAACTTTCCTGCAAATTTGACCAATCGCTGGCGTCGTCTTGAGGTGACGTCGGCAAACTACCTTCCGCCTTACTTCCGTGTATACATTCAAGAGAAGCAGCATGTGCGAGTCAGTGTTTATATAGGCTTAAATTCTGTTCCTGAAAGTGTGTTATGTTTACAGTGAAGGACTGTGCGCACTTTTTTTTTTTTTTTTTTTTACTTAATACAAGAAATTAATGGATACCAACATTTTTGCCAAAATGGTATTTTATTTTCCATTGTTTAGGCAGCTTCAGTATCATACTGTGAGATTCTGTTCAAATTATTATTTTTTTCTTCTATGAAGCCTGAGCCATTTATTTTATTAGTTCATAATTATTGTTCAATTTAGTCTTCAGGAGAGACTGCCTGCACACAGTACTAGTATTAAGTTTTTTTCTTACATGAAAGCTGAGGCATTTATATTATATTTTAAGGTAACTTCATGTTGTGCTGTGAGGTTCTCTGCACTTTAACTTTTGAACCAACAGGTGCATTTGGATAAGTAAAGCCTATTTTTCTGCATTTTTGTAGTCCTGGTAATCTTTTATATTGGTAAAGTTGTTTATAGGACCATTTCTCAGTGTCTGTTTTTTTTTTAATCAATAATAACTTAATATTTAACATATCAATTTTAATCACAAAAAGAGAAAATCGCAACAATTTCTCACAACTTTCACTTCCTCCCATAATGTAATCGCAACAAAAACCTAAACACCGCAACTTTCATCGCAATTTTTTGGAAAAACACCCCCGCAACATCAGACATTTTAGCCCGCAACAATCACAAAAATGGCCTGCGGAATCCTGGGGGGACTGAATATTGGTATGTCCTTCACTACATGACTAATTACCGCATTGACACTAGCGCCCCGTGCGAGTAATGCTTGTTGATACAGACAGCGTCTGAGAAGGTTGAATAATAAATAAATAAAAAAAATGTAATATTTGGGCAACCATGTTCTGAGTTCGGGCAACCAGATTTCTACAAATGGGCAACCATGTCTCAAAGTTAACGTAGAGCCCTGGCATGTGCACATTGTTGTGGAATAAGAGGACTAAAATGTTTTGGGATATTCTGTTATTAGAAAGTAATCAACTTTGGGGCTGTAACAGTGCTTTATCACGCCACCCTGATGTGGATTATTTTCGTGTTTGAGAACATGTATTTTGATCCAGTTGTGACTGAGGGAGTCTCTGATATCGTGACCTCTCTTCTCTAAGGAAAAAAGATGTGGTAATTTAGATCCTCCTTCTGAAGGTGCCCTTATTTGGGCTGATTATCTGGGTTGAGTATCTCAATACAGACTCTCATGCAAATGACTGAAGAAGTTCTGTCATACGGAATTGTGAATTCTTGCACAGTTTTCTGAATGAGTTGGATCTGAGATTTATAAAACAGAATGCTTTGTGTATCTCTTCCCATTGAAAGTGAGTAAATAGGAGAGATGCGTCTTTTTTTTCCTTCCTTTTTATTATACCAGTACTAGTATCGAAAACTTGAGTATTGGCTGATATTGATACTCATCAAGAAAAACTACATTGACGAAATCATTATTTGATTTCCCAATTCGGTTTATTCAGTTAAACCCTTGGAGACACATATAACTAGGACACTTGGAGAGCGCAGACCTCATTCCACCAGTGACGATAGTCAGCTCTTCTATGATCTGCAAATCTGCAGCCGTAACCAAGTCATACATACTGGCAATGATTCTACAGCCTGTTTGTTCCGCATCAAGACACATTTTGAAACCAGTGTCCCATGATATGTTTCTGTATTACATTTGTGCAGACACGTGCATCCCAGAGGACTACTAGTGCTCATGTAATAGTCATCGTACTTCTACGTTGATTGATTTGTTTTGCCTCTCTTGAACTTTTTACTACCATCTCCTACGTTTTAAGATGTATGGTAGTGTTGAGCACAGACTTCCACCAAGGATACATGTCATGTCTCGCAATGTTCTTGAAAGTGAAACTAAATTTGTGGATCTGCAACGTAACTCCAAAGTAGGGTTGGGCGGTATCCAAATTTTGATACCTTTAAACCGTCTCTGTGTTTTCCCGGGGTATACGGTATTACCGAGAAAAAAATATTTTGTTTCGGCCTACTGTGTAACGTGCGCCTATGCCTCAAATGTACTATTTAAAAGCAGCATAGCGAATTGTGTGCATTGTGGTATGGATTAAGCAGCAAAGTGAATTTTGTGCATTGATGAATGGATTAAGAGATATTTCAAAGCATCACGCAACTCTTCCTTCATCTTGAAAATAGCATTCAACTGTCGTTTACACGTCTGCGTTGAAACGCCATTTGCAGCACTATTTCACCTCCTCCATCAAAAAAAAGTACACGATGAGCAGGATCATACCCTTTCAAGCATGGGAAATAAAAAAAAGAAAAAGAATCAACCAACACCCAAGTCCGTTTAGACTGCGCGATAAACCATATTCTTCAGCGCAGATGAGGCGAACCTAATTCAAATGCGTGATAGCTGCACAAGGCAAAATCATATGGGCCCACGTCATGCCATGGCGGGGAAATTAATAATCAAATGGCCTTACCTTGCTTAAAACGTTGTCTTGATCACATAACTCCTTACAATTATTCCACTTAAATCCATACGGTTTAACACGCCCAACAAAGATAGCAAGCGCATTGCTAATTCCCACCAGAAACCTAACAGTTTACGCTACGATGTTTTCTTCCGTTTCTTCAGTAGAGGACATTTCAAACGTTTATTACCCACATCCCAAATGTCATACGTTATATTATTTTACCTTGTTGTTACTCATGTAACCTACTCAAAACACAACTCATTGGAGAGATCTCGTGGAAGTGGAGTACCCCAGGCTATGGTGTGCCTTAGGGGACATATTAGATTTTTCGTTTGGTTTGAAACCAAAATACTGCCACACTGCCGATGTTGTATTTTTTTTTTTTGCCACTAACTCGTTATCTTGACTTGCCATCTTTCAACCGCGGTCTCAGTCTCTTTTTTTTTTTTTTTTTTTTTTTTAGATAGGACAGTATAGAGAGACAGGAAATGAGCGGGGGAGAGAGAGACGGGATCGGGAAATAACCTCGGGTCAGAATCGAACCCGGGTCCCCGGATTTATGGTACGGTGCCTTAGCCATCTGAGCCATGACACCCCCGATCTCAGTCTCTTGCGAAGCTTTCTGTCAGACTCCAAAATGTCACGCAGGGTTGCCATGGTAACGACATAAACAACCCTGCACGCGATGAAAACTTCTTTAGGAAATTGATAGAATTAGTGAAAATACGATCACACAGTTATTCGGGATGATCTTCAATTTATTATTTTATATTATGACCTCATGTACTCCATATTTATTTAGATATTATATATTTTTTTAAAATGACGGTAATGAGACCGATACCGTTGGTACTTTTGGATACCTCGGGATACCTTCTTACCGTAATACCGCCCAACCCTACTCCAAAGTTTAATGGGTTCTTCCTTGGCCCAAGCTACACCCTTCCACCAAGTTTCATGGAAATAGGGTCTGTAGATTTTGTGCAATCCTGCTTGCATGGAAAGCATTACATCCTTGGCGGAGGTAATAATCCATAATTATTCTATGGCACAAGCTACTTCCGGTAAAATCGTGCGCTCTGATTGGTTTCTCGGCGAGCCGAATTTTCCCGTAATGCCAGTAGTTCAATCACAGACTTTCTCCCTAAGGCGCCGGCTTTCAATTTTGCAAAAAGAAAGACGAATTGGAAATCAAAACGGAATAAAAAATGTCCGAAAGACAAACGAATCACCGAGTTATTCAGAAACCACTAACCGCTAACAAATTCAGTTTTGAAACAGTTGTTTATTCTGAATGTGTGACTCAACTATGTTGCAAATATGACGTGACCTGAAAGCAGCCTCACGCCTCATTATAATGGCCGTCAATTTTAATCTAATAAATAAAAAAGCCAAATAATAAACTCCTGATTAACCTCGCTTGCTTGGTCTTTATGGGAAAATACCAGACCGAGGCCTTTTTTTTTTTTTTTTTTAAATATACAGACCTCATTTATGGCTTGGTCCGTACTGTCAAGACCTCGTAAAGACCGAGCAAGTGAGGTTAATATAGAATAAAATAATCCCCCCCCCCCCCCCCCCCCCAAAAAAAAAAAACCCCACAATTGTCAACACTTCTAGTTCCAAAAACAATCTTTTCCATTTGTCCCAACATCCAGTTCAAATTAGGGTTTTTTTCGTTGTATATCTAATCCACCGTTCTGGTTCAGCCGGATGCTGATCACCGGATCGGTTCCGTCTCTGGTAAGTAATTTTTCTCAGCATGCATGCTTTTTGTTTGTTGTTTTGTTTTGTTTTAAATTTGTCTCGACTCTTTGTGACCGCAGGGTGGGAATCACTTTGACCAGTATGACGAGGGCCAGTTGGAGTTGGAACAGGCCTCCCTGGACAAGCCCATAGAATCGGTAAGGTCGCGCCCCCCTCACCTCACGTCATCCCATTTGGATTAGATCCACGACTGATTGTGTGTGAGTGAATGATTGCTTGATTGGTGCAGTCAAGAGTTTATAGCCACACCTCCTCTGCTGTCAGCCCCACCCCTTTTCAGTATCAAGCTGCCCACTTTGTTTTAAAGACAGTTAAATCCTTTACTTTGTCCCTTCAGAGCCCCCCATAGAGCCCCTGAGTCCCTCCCAGCTCTCTCTCTTTCTCTCCCCCCTCCTTCAGTGTCGTTACCATAGTCACACGATGGAGGAGAGGAAAGCTGTCGGATTGTACCAATCACTGTGATCAACCCGCACATCAGTTTATTTTGATCACAGATATGAGAGGTGTGTGTGTGTGTGAGAGAAAGATGATGTTATCTGTAAGTGTGTACGGTCATGCTCATGACCTGTCTGTGTCATTGTGACGTGTATTCATTTTTTAAAAGCGTGGCGTGGATGACACACTGTCTCTCTTTATGTAATAATAAACACTCCTACCTGCATACGGACACTGTCGGATAAACTTGTTCAAGACTCGAAGACAATTTTATGTAAACAATACAATACAGCACTGCACTGATGAACGTTTTATATATTTCCATGTGACCGAAATCCGAGACTTTGTTTCGCAAAGGACGTTTACTTGGGTTGCATGATGCGTTCAGTGTGTTCTCCACGCCACAGCGAGAGCATGAGAGTACAAGTGTGTTCCGTGTGTGGTATGAAAAAAGGCTGTGTGTGTGTGTGAGATTGCACTCCAGTGATCTGTGTTTTTTGTTTTTGTGTTAGTGTCTGTGTAGGACAGTAATTTCAGATATTTACAGTATTGTACACAACTTGGGGTGTTCGACATTTCTCTCCTGCAGCGAATTGGCCCCAATTAGCTAAGCAGCTCTGACCCGGTTTGTATCTGCACGCTCTGCTCTCCTACTCCTGTCTCTTTAGGGGCTCCTTGTAACGCTTATCTCACTGTCTTTCTCTCTCTTTCTCTGTCTCTCTGTCTTTGTTCCTTGCACACACCTCTCTCTCTCTCTCTCTCTCTCTCTCTTCTTTCTATCACACGTTCTGTCTCTCTCTCTGTCTCTCCAACACAGTGATTCGGTGTACAGTACCCTCTGTCATTATGTGCTGGCATGGTGCTTGTGCAACTGGGACTGCATTATTCGCTGACTAGGCATGTAGATAATATTGCAGGCAGCTTTTTAAAAAAAATAATAATTAAAAATAATAATCAAAATCTCCTCTTTAGTCTTTCATTCAGAGTGGAGTATACCTGACTGAACGGCCTTCCTCATCTCTGTTTAGCTCTCTCTGCTATAGTATGTAAATTAAATCCTTTATAACTTGTAAATGCTTAAGTTTAAGAGTGTTGAAATCGAGCCCGAATATCGTTTACCGTGAAAAGTAAATTTCGTGCTTTCGGATGATACCTCGCCAGTATGCTTCCGTATTAAAACCCTTGAAGGCATTGAAATGTAGCGTGTTTGTTTTTTAACCTCGATATTAAACTAATACTTGTAGCTCAGTTTAGAACTGGGCAATGTGATAATATCGATATTGTCAAATTATGCTGGTATGTGTTTTTGAAATCTTTTCTAAAATTAGGAGTTGGTTTTTTTTTTTTTTTGGGGGGGGGGGGGGGTTAATGTACATTTTTTTTAAATAAATGTTATTTACCAGCTGGGAGGTCCGTATTGTGAAATACCGTGACCGAGGTCTTGAAAGTAGAGGGCCGAGATCACAGTATTTCACCATACGGACCGACCTTAAGCTGGTAAATAACACATTTATTTTTTTCTTCACCAAATTCTAACAGAAAACGAGAGCGCCCGAAAGGGAAAACCGAGCCGCCATTTTGAATCCTCATTCACGGCTGTGATGCAAATGGCTTCCTCCTCAGTATACAAGTGCACTTCCATGGCAGGAAAAAAAACTACATTTTGCTGCCTATGTAGTCCCCTATTTATACAAAATTGAGTCATTCAGGATTCAGCCATGTTTTTGCTCGGCGTTAGCAACAGTTACAGGTTTTTAGCTTTCTCCTGAAATGTTTTCTTTTATTTCTTCTTCCTCAGGGTAGTAAAACTCGCTTTCGCTGTGAACACTGTCGTTATCGCTATCCATGCTGTAAAATTAATGTTATTCTCCTGAGAAGTGCTGGTGCAAAAACTTATAAGATTTTTAATAATCTTATTTAAAAAAAAAAAGATAAATGTTGACAAAAAATGCTACTATGTTTGTTGTGAATGAGCGATTCGCCAGAGGTCCGTAACCGGGGTCGGTACCGTAGGATACAGACCCGCTCGCCAGCCAATCAGAGCACAGGATTTGATGGAAACCGGACCGTGAAAAAAAAAAAAGTTATCACTGAGCTGCTGCGTTGCTTTTAGTTTGTGAATAAATCTATAAATTGGGTGATGTAGCATAGAAATGATTTCGTGATATGTACAGAGATGCCAACATGGACGATTTGGGCGTAGCAGCTACGGATTTGAAGCACGACTGTGTGTAAACCTGAAAATAATGTTTTTCAACCGGTTTTACCGGTGTGTGTGTATCGATTGATTGATCGATTCAACTTATTTTTGCCGTTCGGACGTGTCCTTGTTTACGCTGATTCGGATCATTCCGGGAATTCCCGTGTACGTTAGCTGCGCTGTGATTGGCCGAGAGGTAACCCGATTCACGCTCTCAGCCAGTCACAGCGCGTCTTAAATGCAGTACGCAGTAGTGATGCGTAGTCGTCTTCCTGGAAGCAAACTGACTTCGTCGGTCGTGTTCCAGAACTGGAACTTCTGATTTCTCTCTCAAACTAGTGTCCGGTGTGAAGCGAAGACAGTCGTACAACAGAAGGACAACGGAGAAAGCAAAATCGGCTACATACAACAAATTATCTAAGCGTCTTCAGCATGCTCAGTGTAATTAAATGTTGTATAGTTGGGCATCTTTCAGTATTGACTTAATAAAGTCCAGTATTCTTGGGTTTCAGTCACGTGACTTTTCTTAGCGATTTCACTTCCGGTAAAACAGCTGGTGGTCGAGCAAACCAAAACGGCTGCCGTAATGCAAGCAACTAGCGATAACTTATCAGAGTACGCTCGTAATCTAGAAGCCGCTGCTCGCTTTAGATATATTCAGAAGATCGCTATGTGCAATGGAATCGACCCCTACAGTCTGGGAAAGAAGGATTTGTCATACGATTTTAAAAACTACCCTTCAGTCGAGTTCCCTGACATCTCGAACTATCTGGTGTTGCAGACGTCCTTCTACACCGCAAAACAGATGAAAGCGTGGAAGAGTATGGAGGCTTACGACTTTTTTTGTACGTGGCTGGGTAAAGGACTTCGGGATCACGTCGCTGCCGAATGAATCCTGGATTGTTTTTGCCTGTGTAAGTGTGGCGTTTAAGCTTTTCGTTCACGTCTTTACAACAAAGCGCTGCAAGTTGAAGTGTAAACAAACAACAGTTGGCTTGATTCTCACTTGTGTTGGCTTTGGCGCTTCGTGACTTAAAAAAAAAAGTACTGTAAAATCACACATAGCAAGAAAAGTACTTGGAAAACACTAAGGACAGAGCTGAGAGGGAGATACAAACCTTTCACCAAGTGAAACTCAAGCATGCTTTGATTTCAGCGAGAGGTTCAAAAGCCACCTTTCTCGACGTCTTTTTGTGAAACCGTGTGTTCGTTCACACTTTTTTTTTTTTTTTAATTAGTTCACGCGGAACCCTGAAGAAACTTATCAGTTTCATGGTTTGATTGATTCGAAGAACCTAAACCAACGCAAGCGTAAGGCGTTTTTCATGTGAGCAATGAACCTTCTCCGTACAAACACCTTTTTTTTTTTTTTGGTCAACTGAGGGCCCATTTACACGAGGACGCTGTCGGGTAAAAACGACTAAATATTTTATCGGAAGTGCCTTTCGTCTACACGGGGACGGCGTTTCCGAGGCTGAAAAACGGAAAAAATTGAAAACGCCTTCCAGAGTGGATAAGTTAAAAACACCCCCCGTTGCATATCCGTCTAAACTACCCAATACGCCAAACTCTGCTCGGATCTGCTCACGTCGGGTACGCGTTTACGTCATACATATGTCATATACTGTACATGCCAGCCCGGGAAGTAAGAAAGTAAGTAAAAAAGTAAGAGCATGTCTTATTACATCGATCCAACCGACCTTCAAGCTGCTCTGGCAGCTTTAATAAACGTCCAGGAGTCCTTCGAACATCTATACCGAATCCGCACATATACCGTTAATGAACAGAGGCGGGTATAGTATGCTCTTACTTTTTTACTTACTTTCTTACTTACCATAGCCAGAGTAGTCAAAGTTTTCGCGGCGCAGATGTACAGATCAGACAAGACGGAAGACGTTGCGCATGCGTGCGGAGGTCTTTCACAGCACCGCCTAGCCGCCTGGCATGCACATCCAATTGAATTCCACACATTTATGCGTCACCGTATAGACGCAGGTTTCCTCCTTGAAAACAGTCGTGTAGACGCGGAAAAAAGTGAGAACGAAAACGGACTTTTTTGTTTCAGACCGTCCCCGTGTAAAGTGGGCCTAAGCTTTGGTAGACCACCAGCTAAAGGTTTGAATAACTAATGAGGCGGCTGTGACGTTGCGTGAAACCCAAGAATTAGACCGGTGCACAGTCCAGGAAGTAAATACAGTCTTAGTTTTGTTATTGAAAGACTAATACATAAGTCAGTCAAAGACAAAAGATTTTTTTTTTTTTGATCATGATGAAACGACTGAAATACTGTTACAGTACAAGCTCAGTTACCCGAACCCCTTTTATCTGAACATCCTACTGGTTAAAGAGAGTTTGGATAATTGAGCTTATACTGTCCAGGGTTTTTTCTAGAAAAATCTAGTATGAGGGCGCTCACCATGGCGAGGGAGCAAAGCGGGGGGGGGGATGGTGCCGGTTGTCTCCCCCCCCCCCCCCCCCCGCCGTGCGAAGCCTTTGAAAAACTGAGGCTCCAATGGGACATTCTGAGGCTATCTGAGAGGGAAATTGTAACAAATTGTCTGTCAACATTGAAAAAGAAAGTAGTAATCTTATTCTGTTCCGGACAGTCTTTGGCTTTCTTCCTCTTCGTGCCGCAGGATGACGTCTTTAAATGCCCAAGTGTCAACAAAAACAACTCGCGAACCACTTCTGTCAAATGCTCCCGCGCCGGTGGGTGAAAGGTCATTCAGTCTCGGGAAATCTCGCTCTACAAGTCAGCCGACCTTGTATGTAACCCATGTCAAATCTCGCGAGAGCAGCCGCGACGAGTAAACAACATGGCGCCTCAGTCTGGAAAACGCCAATTCGGATTGTTTTTGCACCGTCTGGCGGTGTATCTACTATGATTGGAATATTTTTGGAGTAATTATAACGTATTTGATGATCAGACACATTGTCACGTGGTGTTGCTGGGATGTTTTCACAGAGAAAAGATCGTTTTGAGAAAGATTGCATGTTGTGCAGTAGCATATAAGTGCATGGCCTAAGTGTGACTTGGGGTTCAATCGGCATTTCGGTAAGAGGGCGCAGCGCCCCTGTTCCCCGGTTTAGACGAAAGCCTGATACTGTCATTAAACCTTGCATTTATTTTCCTCAAAAAAGTAGCTCAAAATGGCTGAGATTGCATCTCTGAGCTTCTGTGAAATTTGGTTTCTGGGGGCCTCGGCGGACCCCGGCCTAATCGGGGGTCATGAAATAACCCCCTGCGCTCTGAGATGCTACCTTTTTTTTTTTTTTTTTAATATATATTTTTAAAAACTCCGTTCAGTGTTCTTTCCGCCATACCTGAATTAAAGGATTTCTTTACTCACTAAAACAGTGCGTTTATGTTCATATTATTGTTCCTGTACTAGGAAACAGCCGGTAAATAGCACTCAGTACCGATTATTTTATTTTTTTAAATAAAACCGCCGGCAGCCGATATCTCTAAAAGCGAAAATGCAAGTTGATGCTCTTATGTTGCGGTTCGAGTGGATGGCAGAGAGAGCGAGAGAACAGAGATGTGGCCTGGCAGCTGCCTCACTGAACAGATTCATGCTCCTGCGCTATTGTCTATGGAGGGACGCAGACAGCAGAGTCATCACACACACACACCCCATATCTAATATATAAACTCACACACAGAAGGAATGATGCAGAGACTCTGCAGTGTCTGGTGTGATGACGGTCGCTGTGTTCTAAACCCAGACCTAATAAGGACTCCGTTCTGAGTTTGGCCCGATCAGTTAGTCTAATCTGCACGTTCGCACACTGAACATAGTGTCCTGCTCTGGAACCTGGAACCACAGCAGGGAGCGCCAGCACTAGTGCGACAGTGACGGCCATCCTCAAACGCTCGTGTGTGTGTGTGTGTCCTAGTCTTGCTTCTCTGCGCCCCTCTTATGCCGCACATTGTGTGTGATCTGTAGGCAGTTAGAGGTCTGTGGTTCTTAAATTGGAATATTTTTATTCAACTCTTTTTTTTTTTTTTTCTCTATTTGACGCTTTTATCTTTTTTTTCTAACATTTTTTTTTCTTTTGCATGTGTTATCTTGATAGCAGTCATACTTATATCTCATCTCCAGTTATATAACCCTCTCTCTTATGTTTGTCACCAATAACTTCACAAACCTGGGAGATGTGCACTGGGCAGCTACTGTCTTAGATCTCGTGTACACACACACACACACACACACAAACTGGTTAATTTCAGGTATCTGCACCTCCTCCTTTCTCTCTGTCTCTATCAGAGTACACACACACACACGGCTTCATTTTTATTTTTAATTGTGACTGGTTTAGGGAATCTGAGGCACTTTAAAGGACTGCACACAGCCCTGTTTCCGTGCAAAGATGCCCCACACAGCCTCACGTTCTCTGAATCAGCACGTTTTGAAAGGACTTGATTGATTAATTGACTTTTTAATAATTTAAGAGATGGTTGACGGATAATTCCAACATTTTGTCCGAGTGTTTCCAGGCATCTCATAAGAGTCAGTCTTGGTGACAGAGCTCGCATGAGGCTGGAAAGTCGTTTTGACACTCGTCCGAGAAACTTTATCGGTATTTAAACACTGCGTGTCATTGGCCCCTTGATGTCAAGGGGTGAATGTGATGCCAAGTCCTGGTGCTTTGAATCGGACTGAAGTTGACTTGTGCAAGGGAACTAAAATAAAACTTTGGATCTTAATTAATTTTTTTATTTTTATTTTAATGAAAATATTTAATAGTAAAATGTAATTCTGGCACTCAGAGTACAAATGCAAAGTGTCCGAGTTCAGATCAAGAGACACACACACACCCGTAGTGTGAAAGCTGAATCCAAGAATGTTCTGTAGAGGAAAGGTCAGAAGTTATTTTCTATCTGCTCTGGAAACTACATACTGGAGCTGGACCTGCCCTGTCCATCAGGACGTGCCAATTTGGGACGTTTTAGACTAAAATAAATGGTGCACAGAGGAAACCAGTATCTTTTTTTTTTTTTTTATTATTTATATGTATGAGAGAGAGGGTTAGAGAATTTACTCTTTTGTTGAAGTTTTTTTTTTCTTTGTGTGCGTTATTTTCTAAAGGTCTAAAGTGTTATTCCACAGCGATTTTACCAACAATTCCAGTGTTTCATTTATTAATGAATATATTGCACGTTTTAATATTAAGATTTCATGTTGTATGAAATCAAACTATGTCGAAGACGCAAGTTCGTTCCTGTTTTCACTTGCTTTCCGTTTCGTTTTCCAGAGAAACCTAAAAGCCTAAACTTCTCTGTCCTAAAGGCTTTCCCATGACCTCCGTGAAGCTGGCAGCCGATATAATGGGCATGTGAATAAAAGTATTTTGATTTGTTTGTGCATGCAAAATGTAAAAAAAAAAAAAAAAAAAAAATTGTGCTCAGTTTAAGTTAACCGTTCACTGTTTTAACACGGTTTTCATGACCCAGCACCCCATTAACGCCCGAATGACTCCAGACATGTCTGATTCGTTTGGGCACGCAAGATAAACATGTGTGCTTCATGATTTCTTCAGTTATTTAAATAATATTGGCTGGCGTTGAGTGGTCTATCAGATATATTCCATTATCAGGTAGCATGATATTGAGCAAGTAGCTGATTTGGAATATATCTGATGTACCGTGAAAAAAAGCCAGTCGTCGTCGTCTTATTATTATTATAATACATTCAATGGAACAATTATAGATTTTATGAAAAGTTAAAGGGATAGTTCGGGATTTTTGACATGAATCTATATGGTATCCCCGTCAGCAGTGTCGTGCATCCACACTGACTTACCCCCGACAGTGTTCTGTGAGCCTAGATATTGTACAGTGTTGGTCAGTGCACAAGTAGTTCCGGCAGGTTTCCTGGGGTCTGCAAAGTAACACGTTTTTCTTCTCAAAACAGCTCCTGTTCGAATGAGTGATTTATTAGCATAACAAAACCCTTGTAGTCCAAAAAGTCACACCTTGTAATTGCTTGGGGCTACTTTCTCTCAATAGCGATCAGTGCGCGCTGTCACTGTTAACAGTTGTGTGCGAGCTAGCCAACAACTTTCAGCAGCAAATTGCTTTCCTCCTCAGTATACAAGTGCGCTTCCATGGCAGGGAAAAAGAAACTACCACTGCTGCCTATGTAGTGCCCTATTTATACAAATAGGAGTCATTCAGGATTCAGCCATGTTTTTGCTCCGTGTCATGGCTGAATCCTGAATGACTCCTATTTGTATAAATAGGGCACTACATAGGCAGCAGTGGTAGTTTCTTTTTCCCTGCCATGGAAGCGCACTTGTATACTGAGGAGGAAAGCAATTTGCTGCTGAAAGTTGTTGGCTAGCTCGCACACAACTGTTAACAGTGACAGCGCGCACTGATCGCTATTGAGAGAAAGTAGCCCCAAGCAATTACAAGGTGTGACTTTTTGGACTACAAGGGTTTTGTTATGCTAATAAATCACTCATTCGAACAGGAGCTGTTTTGAGAAGAAAAACGTGTTACTTCGCAGACCCCAGGAAACCTGCCGGAACTACTTGTGCACTGACCAACACTGTACAATATCTAGGCTCACAGAACACTGTCGGGGGTAAGTCAGTGTGGATGCACGACACTGCTGACGGGGATACCATATAGATTCATGTCAAAAATCCCGAACTATCCCTTTAAGAACTGGGTTAACTCACCAATATCCAATGATGATTCTGATCCAACTTAATTTAAGTCTCCATCACTTTCCTTCACTTCTAAGTAGAATTTTAACAGTATTTGAGCTATTGCTCTTTTTTTTTTCCAGTTTCTTGATGTCCGTTGGTATGTTTTTCTCTTGTAAATATGCATGAAAAATATCTAATGAAGTTTTGGTAGTTGTTCGGGTGTTCACCGCGCCTTTCTCTTTCAAAATTCTCTCAAAATCTTCCATATTTAACGAAACGAAGCAAGCCTGGCGGCCATGTTTGTTTGTCACAGTCGCTCGCTAGCGCGGAAGTTTAGCATCTCCGACGTGTCTCTTTTCCAGTTTCTGTGTCCGTTAGTTTTTTTTTTTTTTCCACGTAAATATGCATGAAGAATACCTAATGAAGTTTTGTGAGCCTTTCGGGCGTTCAACGCGTCTTTCTCTTTCCCGGCGAACAAAGAAATGCTTCTGCGCATGCGCAGCAGAAAACTCTCTCATTGAATATTCGTCTCAGCACTGACGTGTGACGTCATGTTGTCTTGACGACCATGCAGTATCATAAACCATATTCAACGCTTGTTCTCCATTGGGTGAGTAGAGTGATGTAATACACGTAGGATACACGATATACTAACGATATTGCATGCTATCAAACCAAATGAACGGAACCCACTAGAGGGGAACAGAACACGTTTTTATTCCATTGAAAAAGTGTCCTGTATGTCTAATAATAATAATAAACGTTATTTTCTTGACGCGTGATGCATCACTCAGCACCCCGTTCATGAAGCTAGTGTTTATTTTGTGTGCACAAACGAACGGAGATGCTTTTATTCACGTTCTCATCATATGGGGTGGTTTTCCCGTACTGAGAGAATTTGCAAAGCACCGTGACTGTTACAAAGCGCTGACGCTCGAGAATCCTTCTCTAAACGTTAAATAAATGCTTTCTTAAGCAATGTGTGTAGGTTTTATTTATTTATTTATTTACTTTTTAAAAAAATCAGTTTGTTTTATCATTTCTATGACATGGAGCGCCCATCATACAAATCCCTGTGTATGAGCTGTTCCTATAGAAATGGTAACGTAATAGAAGAAGAGTATTACCAGAGAGCGAGAGCCGCAAGCATACGACCACTTCCTTGTTCGACTTTTGGAAGGGGGAGGGGGGGATTCATCCATCTTTATGCAGACCAGAACGATCCAACGCTCTGTTCCTGTCAGCGAGGTGGTCTGTTTGTGGCGCCTGCTCATAAGACTGGAACTGTTCCAGTTTCTCTCTCGTAGAGATGAATTAGGTCACTGTTCGAGCCGTGCCGTTACAATAAATAATGCACACCTTCTGACCAATCAGATTTGAGAATTGAACCATGCTGCTTGCTTATTTATTTTTTAAATATACAACTGTTTTCTAAATGTCAAATGATGAGAGATTTCAGTTTATATCGTTTTAACCCTCACAAGCTTATCCTTGCTAAGAGCATATGCCCTTCGTCTGTCGTTTCTTTTGTCTTTGCACTTTTTTTTTTTTAAATCCCTCGACGTATTTATCGTTTTCTTGGGGATTTGCAGTTAATCATCGAGAGGCATCAGAGTCGATGTTGAAGTGCATATTGCGGGTGAATTCAGGAGCAAGATCAATGTAATTCTCTTATTTTATATTAAACTTTGGTCAAATATCTGTAACATTCTGCCTTTTTTTTTTTTTTTTTTAAACCTTGCGCAATACCACAAAAATTCAGTTGAAATCAAGCCATTTGAGGCGAATTGGTCCGCCTCTGAAAAAACTTGCCGTTTGGATTTCCCGGCAAACATTGATTTTCGTGACGTCGCGTGCGGGACGCCTCCCTCTGAATCCTACGTCAGCGCTGGTTTGTTTATGAGAAAACGACCTGGTGGTTTTCTGCAAATTTCTTCTTCAACGTTATCGCGTAATTATTAAAATGGTTAACAGATGTATCGTCGGAGGGTGTAGCAGCACCGATCTTGATGGGATTAGTACTCATCGTTTTCCAAAAGACCGGACAATGAGAGAGAAATGGGGGCGCTTGGTTTGGTCTACACAGGCTGTGCACTGAAACCGTGCAAAGCTCTCGCAGCCAACGTCACGAATCTGGCTCCAGACTCCCTTGGGATTTTTCCAGATGCGTTTTGTTGTTTTATTTTTTTTTTTCTGCTGTAGACAGACGGCCTTGTGCAAAAATTACCCTTCTGGATGAGTGTGTAAAGGGACATACTTTCATATAAAAAAAAAAAACCACGAATTTGGTCCAGAATATGCACTTTAAGCGTTTTAAAGTTTCAGCGTTGAGCTCCCATGAGCCAGGTGAAATAGGGGGCCACGTTTAGCTCCTTGAGTTTTGACAAATGTGGTCCTCTTATTTATTTATTTAAAAATTTTTTTTTTGATGTAACCTGTAATGTTGATCCTGTAATGATTACTGAACCAAGAAGCCATGTTGAACCAGGTGGATTAACACACACACACACCACACACACACAGCTTTTTAAAGTTCCAGGAACACACCTGCTGCCATGTCGTGTCTCCCCCCGTTGTTTCAGTTTCCTAAAACCCCCCCTTGTTCCTTTCTCCCCACTTCCCCTCTCTCTGAGTTATTAGCAGCACATTGCACACCTCCCTCTCTCTGTCTCCACCAAACACTCCATCTTTGTCGGAGTGTACCTGTTTGGACAATATAACATTTTGTCCTTTTTATTTATTTTCCCTTTTTTTTTTTTTTTTTTCTTTTTATCTGTACAACTACAGACTGACAGTGGGTTTGTGTATGTCTGACACTGTCACTGTCATAATGTAGTGGGGGAAAAAAAAACCAAAACCCATTTGCACTAGCTTATAAAATCTTAAGTCAGTGTGAATAGTAGAGAGATGTAGAGTCTGGCCGTTTTTTCTTCCGTTTTGTGTGACGTTTGACTGTTCTTTTGACAGGCCAGGGTTTAAAAGCCAGGTTCGTATGGACATGTTTTCACTCCACTTGCACTGCTGTTGGACTCTTTGGCGTTGTCGCTTCTCATCTGTCTGTTTTTATTTTAGCGCATTCATCTGTTCATCCGCCCAAAACCCGCCTCGCTCATCCCGGTCACATCGCGAAACATCTGCTCGTCAGTGCCTAACTCCTGATTGGCTACTCAGAAATTTACATCAGCCTTTTCTTCCTTCGATTGGATTAGGGATTGAGAGGTAATGTGAGGTCATTTTTGCCCTCTCCTATTTCAAATGCTGTTCCTGTCCTACTGACGGCATCGTGTGTGTGTGTGTGCGCTGCGCTGCAGAGCTACTGCATTGCAGGCCGTTTGGGCAGGGCTTGCTGCAAGCACGTGTGCACAGCTGATCAAAGAAAAAAAGGTGCCACGATGCCGGTCTTCCTTCTGTACACCGAATGCATAAATGCAGGAAGATTTGGTCTTGATGGCAGGATGTTAACTCGTTAGCGATTCGGTCCGTCATAGTCTCTGTTAGTCCCCTTTCTTGAAAGGCTGCAGCGTAGATCTATAATGGGAAATCTTCCCAGCTCCCCCCTCTCTCTCTCTCTCTCTCTCTCCCTTTCCTTTTTCTCGAGCTTGTAATTTGATCCAGACATATTTGGAGAAAGTGCCTGGGTATCCTCAGCCATAAAGGGCGTGTAGGACAGGATTAGCCGAGCAAATCTGTATTTCTGAAATCATCCGGACACGTTTAACCAATTGCAATTTTGAACAGACTTGACCTCAGCTAGACTCGGTATCGGTGATATTTATGTGAAACGGTGCTGACGACGCAGAGGCGTGTTTTGAGCTGGTGACCATGTCCACCCAATCATCATGCACTAACTTTTGTTCTTGGTTCAGAGACACCCCCCCCCCCCCTCTCTCTCTCTCTCTCTCTCTCTCTCATGGCTCAGCCTGCTGCGGTTATCTAACCCCGTCCCTTTGCCTTTCTCCTCGCCTGTGTCCTCAGTTTAGAGAAGCTTGTGCGTTGCCTCGTCCTCATCACCTGTGCCTGCTCTCATCTCTAACCGTCATTCACGGGTCCCTTTTCCTCCCTGTATACGCTCCGTATACGCTCCGTACTAACACCGCCGTCTCCTTTTTGTTAAAGTGGTTTTAACAAAAAGCTGCATGCTGGTTTATGGTTTTGGTAATCACCTCTCTTTTTTTTTTTTTTGGTTCATGTTTCTCATATGATTATTTTTTTTGTTTGTAGCTTTTCATTTTTCCATTTCAATGTGCTTGGAATGATTAGCACAATTTTGTGGCTTGATTGTAGTTTGACGTAATGGTTGACGTAAAGTGTTTGCATTTTAATTTGTTTCCCAATATCAAGTGTTAGAACAGTATCTTATCCCGACACTTTCTCTCTCCTTTTTTTTGTTTTGTTTGTTTCTCCCACGCACACACACGTGCACATACAACGGGCCTCCGAATGGTAACCTGAGGCCTCTGTTTCTTTCTTTCTCTCTCTCTGTCTCTCTTTCCATTTCTTTCTTTTTCTTGCTTTCTGTCTGTCTCACTCTCTTGTTGGCTGCATACTGTGTGTTTCGTGGTGGTTCTGTTGTCATGGTGAACTCACAGAAAAGCTTGTGGAAGTTATGTTGTATTGCTTCTATTTATTTATTTTTTTTTCTTCTTCTTTCGTTTGTTTGCTCCTAGTCGTTTGTGTATTAATCTCTCTCTCCGAAGCGGCTTATGTATGTATGTATGCAACTGCACATATATAACCGTGCGTTCCCCTTTCCTTACTCTGAGGCTGAAGGTGAATCAGTCGACTCAGAGCTTTTTCTTTCTTTTTTTTTTTTTTTAAATTCCGCCCTTACAGTTTGTGTGCTGGCTGTTTTTAAGTCCACTGTTTTTGGTGAATGAAAAATGCCTCATTTACTGTGTTTAGGCTTTAGAGCGAGCACTTGAAGAAAAATTCTCACCCCTTGTTTGTTTAGTTTAGCTGAGAGCATTCTTATAATGGTAACACAACCCACTCCCCCCCCACCCACTCAAACCACGATCATTTAGGGTACTTTAACAGCAGAGAACCCTGTGACTTGTCCTTTTACTCGTTCTCTCATTCCTTGTTCCACTTTTCCTGTCTCTCTTTCTTTCCTTTCTCTGACAAGGAGTTCTGATTTTTAAAGAATTAGAAGATTATGATAAAGCTCAAGAGGAGAGTCAAGAATTTTCGTAAAGTAGTCTTACTGCCAGGTGTGCTTGTGTCGTGTGTGTGTGAGAGAGAGAGAGAATGTGAGGGTGTGAAAAGCGCTTCTTATTATTGGAATATTTTTGGTTTTTCTTCCCTTTTTTTTTTTTCTTTTTTTCCTCCCACTAGGATAATATCGGCCATCGGCTACTTCAGAAACATGGCTGGAAGCTGGGACAAGGCCTTGGCAAAACGATGCAGGGTAAGGAACCACACACACACCAAATCCTCTTCTCTTCTCTCTTATACGTGGTTTTATAATTTAATACATATATTTTCATTACCTTCACACCCTTTTCCGATCTCATTCTACATTCCTGTGGAGGAGTCGTTTGCGTAGCCGGTTATTTTTCGTGTATAAATGCTCAGCCGATGTAGCGGGGCGAGGATTTGTCAGGTCTTTGCTTGTGGGAATAACTTGCTGGTAATGACGTGAGAAAGAAGCTGATGGCAGGATAAACAGGAGGAAGGAAGCAAGAGGACGGCGGTGGGGTGAATGAATAAGGGAAAAATTAAAAGCCTCTCAGGATGTGTTTTGACCTACAGCACTGATCAAACTGAAGCAGAAAATGATGCTGGTTTGCGATGTACAAAAGGACCCAAACGCATAAGAAATCTCCGGGTTAGATCATGAAGGAAAGATATTATCTGATCCAAAATATCCTCGTTTCTCAGTCTTTATTTTTTCTCTCTTGTTCCTCTTTTTTTTTTTTTAACTCCCTTCCCAGCTTTTCTGTCTCCTTTTCTCTTGAAAATCGAATGTAAATCATCCTTCGTTAGCATGGAGCTGTTCACTGGTTGCAAGGCTCATGTATGTATGCTAATAGGAGGGACATGAGAATGCGTCTCTCTCTCTCACTCACACACATGTATATACAGCATGTCCTCGTCTCTAAGAATAAGCAGCTGCTTTGAGATGCAAGCAAGCGATAGCATTGGCTGGCTGCTTGCTTCCATGAAGGAATGAAGGCATATTCCTCGGACTTAAACGAAGATAATGTTTCAGCAGTAGCAAACCGTTGCTATCAGAGCTGAGCTAAAACTTAGCCAGACACCAAAAAAACAACAGGGTAAAGGATTTTGTAAAGGGTTAGCGGCAGGCTGCCGGGTCGCTCTGTTGTGTGTAGCTGTCGATGTTGATTTTAAAAGTAACTCCGTAAATTACACAGGGAAATGAATACGCAAGTCCGAGTGAAAAATACTGTCGTGAGCGTGCAGCGTGGAAGAAGAGTCTGGAGACAGAAATCTAAAGCTGTGTTCACATATATACCGGTACGATAGTGGTATAACTGTATTGATACAAAGTATACCGGTACAGTTTAGTGCATCTGTCCACACTAGCGAGAAATGTTTGCGGTTTTCTTTCACGGTAGTTGAAATGCGCGTGCGCGAAATGTTTCCATGGTTACCGAGTAACTTCCTTCCGAGAATATGGCGGATGAAAC